>NC_050520.1:29701030-29725910 GCF_002922805.2 Oryzias melastigma
CAGATTAATGGAGATGATAAACAATTTATCATCAGAGGAATAGAAAACCTGTAAAAATATCCACTCTTTAATGCAGGAAAATCTATCCAGTTTTAGACTTCCTGGAGGACCCCCCCTCCATGTTTCCGCAATGCTAGGGTCCGTTGGGTCCCTGTAGGAGGCATTTTGCAAAGGAGGTGTCACACTGTGTGAAGCAGGCTTTGCCATGAGGACAGACAATCCGTGTGCTAATACACGCTTCTGTATTTAGCTGGCATGTTTTTTTCTCTCCACATGGGTTGGCATTTTCTGTGATTTTCTGTGTTGAATATCTCAGTTGTTATCCCTGCAGAGCCTTTTAAAGCAGCACGTGCAAAGAATCACACCAAAACAGAAAAGTGCCAGTGAATTGCCCATCACTGCATGTTTGTTGAAGCAACAAAACCCTCAATCCTGATTTAGGACTGAGAGGCTGAGGGCTCATCTTGGAATCCTAAAACCCCCACTTCCGTGTTACTTTATAATCCAACTTCTTGAATCGACAGAAAGCTCCTCAGTGGTAAAGTTTTAATTAAAAAAATATAAAAAAATATTAACTCCATAAAGGACACTACATTAAAGAAGTGACAGTAAATTCAAAATTTTGGAATTAAGATATTTTTAAAACACTAATAAAATCAACAAAAATATTAGCAAAATCTTTGGGAAACAGAAAGTGTTAATTATTTACGATGGACTATTAGAACCAATTTGTAAAAAATAAATAAATAAATAACTAAAGAACGACTTTAAATCTCGTAAATTTATGAAAAAAAAGTTATATATTTATAACTTTAAAAGTGATCGGCTAAATTTGTGACATTATTTCTCGTAAATTTACACATGTTAAAGTTATGAATTTATTCCTTTTCATCTCATAAATTTACAAGAAATTAATTGTACATTCTCAAGAAAAAAAGTCATAAATTAATGAGAAAAGAACCAACATTGTCTGTTAATCAGAGTCGTACTTGAAGATGAAAGACATGGTGCATCTTGTGAAGCTTTGTTTCCAGATCGCTGTCAAAAACAAAAAAAAAAGTGAATCTTTTGGTGACTCAAAATCAAAATAATTGTGAGGCTGAGTTTCTGAAGTGTGGTGTTGGTAATACTTCATCAACAGACTCTGCAGAGATCCTGCAAGCCACCCATCAGTCAATAAAACAAAATCGGTAAATCAAACAAAGAAGCTTAAAAACATTTATAATGTTTTAAACATTCAGTTTACCTGTTGAAATCCAGGAGGCTTTTTACAGTTAAATCAATCTGTTGCTGCACAGGGCATTTACTCGGTAGGCTCTGTAGGACTGTAGACTCACATCGGCTTTAATCTTGTAAATTTATGAGAAAAAAACTCGTAAATTTACTAGATTTAATGTTGTAAATTAGCAAGAAAAAAATTGTAAATTCACAAGATTTAAAGTTGTAAATTTACAACTTTAAATCTCGTAATGTTCCTTTCATGGCAGCTCTAATACTTCATCATGATTATGACATGTTGGGTTATTTTGTACATTTTTGCTCACAACAATGTTTGTTAAATATGCAGAAATACCAACAGGAATGTTAAAAAAAAACACTTCATTCATCCACTGTCTCACATTTGATTCATATATTTTAAACATCCTGTTAATGCGTTATAAAGCATTAATTATTATCAAAAAAAGAAGACACTCTTTGAAAATAGCAAATGGCAATTTTAAAAAACAAGAAACAAGTTAATAACAATGGTTGAGTTAATCTCACATAAAGTTTTGAAAATTTGTAAAACTTTTCCCAACTTTTCGATGTGTCCGATTTAGCTGCCTCACTGTGATCGCGTAAACAGTCAGAGGTTTACAGTGTGTTATGTAGGGGTCACCAGCTAAGTGGCCAGTGTTAAAAGATTAAGGAAAGTTTTGGAAATGCTAAAGAGATGAGAGTCTCATAAATATCAAACATGTTAGGAATGGTTTGGCCTATATAGGGTTAAGGACTCCACTTTTCATCTAAAGTTGTCTGCATGAAAACGTTTTATCATGTTGTCAGATTGAATTTCATTTCTGGACACATATAAAGTAAATGAATAACATCTTTGACATTCAAATACTAAATATCTCCACTACTCAATTATGTGTGGATTGACCTCATGCAGCCTAAACCAGAGCCGTCAGCTTCTCTCTCTGTGACTTTTTTCTATTGCCTCAAATCATTAAGTGCTTTTGTAGATATGAGCTTTCAATTGTTCCGTTTATGTATGAAGTGCATGTTCACCGTGGTTGTCTCAAAGTGCTGCACTAAAGCATCAGAGAGCTTTATTTTGTCATTGATAAACTTCAATCCGGATAATTTCAGTGAAGACGGATTATTTTAGTTGAATGAAAATGGACTAAATAAATGACCCAAAGGTTACATCGAACTGCTGGTGTAATCCCCGTTCTTATAGGGACAGAAGAGAGGTAAAGTTGCTTTCTTCCGAGCCTTCAATGGAAGATTAGGAAGAATTCTAAAGCAGAACCACATGCAGCTCATCTTCCACTGAGCTGTAGCTGCTGGACAAATTACTTTACTGTATCTTCTAGAAAATGCTTGTATTTCTAATAATGTTCCTTCAGTGAAATGGTATAAAAAACCCTACATTCTATAACTCATCCTTCACTGGGCCTTACAGTGAAAGCTTGCTTAAATACTGTTTGAATGTAAAAGCCTCAGAACCAGCCATAGAGCAAAAGACTGCAAAAATGTGGACAACTCACGTGGTTCTCTGACCCCCCGCAAGAAGAGACCTCATTTACCTCTTGTCCTCCAGAAAATGGCGAAATAACAGGTTAAATGTGGACAAACACTTATTTGTACTCAATTTCAGGTTTAAATCTAAAGTAAAAAAGACTAAATTAAAACCTGAGCGGCGTTGTATGGCCTGTAGATGTAGAAGAACTCCTTCACTGGTGGAGCAGCTGCTACACGGACCCACTCTCTCCTCCTGCCCTAACATTATGTTTCAGATACATGTGACAAACTCATTAAAATACATTCTTTTCAAAATATTGTCCTTTTTGTCAGCTTTAGGTCCATAGCAACTACTTTAGCTTTTGGTTACCTGGAGCGGACGAACGCGTCAAAATATTCTCACTCCCAACTCATCATATATGGACGTGGTTTGGGCCCCCTCCACCTCACTTTTTGACGTTTTGACGTCGTTTAGTGACAAGCTGGCTGTTTCACATTAAATCAGGGGTTCCCAACCTCGCTGCGAGCTGGTAAAGTCCAGGGGTCGCTTGGTACACAGATGCTAATCAGGGATCCCCAACCCTCGGGACGCGGACCATAATGGACTAGTACCCCAACCCTATCCGGGTACCTTAGCCCTAACTCAGTACTAGTTCCATGTCCGGAATCATGTCCGTTATTGCATCACGATTGTTGGGGCAACATGGTTTCATAGAAAAAAACAGCACGCCAAAAAATAACGAGTGGGGGACGCCCAAAACGTCAAAAAGTGACGCGGAGGGGGCCCAAACTATATGTCCATATATCACAAGTTGGGAGTGTGTAGAACAGATCTCTCTCATTTTTTGAGGAATCAAAAAAAAGAAAAATTTGGGACATCCTTGGCAACTTATTTTTTTTTTTAATCACACACACATTCCTTTAGATTATTCATTACGTTCTGCTTAAACCAGAGATTCGTGTATTACATTTTCAATATGTTGTTGTTCCATCGGCTTATCCTTTCAGGGTTGCCACAGCCAGTCAGCTGTTTTTTTTACTGATTTGCACAGTTGGTTTTGCAGAAAGGCTTTTTTTTACACTTCCTGACACAAACATGTATTTTATCCAGGCTGGGAGACCCAGACTTAGTTAGGCTCTCTGTGGCTACACAGTGGAAGCATCCAAGGACCCACACTGTTAAGCTCATTGTGTATTCTGGGAATCATACCCTGAGTGATAGCCCTGTACTTAATCAACCAAGCTATCCAGCCGCATCCCAATATCCTGTTGAAAACAAGTCTTCAAGTAACAGGGGAACTACTTTAGTGAGATTATCATGCTAATCCTGTTAAAAATTTAACATTTTTTCCCAGCTAGGTTCCCAATGTTGTTTAAGAAATCAAGAGGTGATAGATCAAATTAGCTAGAAATTTAAGCTTGGACTAAAGATGGATATTTTGGAGAAAAAAAAAAGATGACAGCCTCTTTCCAAGATCAAAGGTTAATGAAACTTTGGCTGCCATTGTTGAATTGTGTGTGAAATTTTGTCCTGTCTATGAAATTTCTTGAAGGTCTTTCAGACAATTTTTTTTCTATGTTTTCTGAAATGTGAAAATTATCAAATTTTACACTTTGACACAAAACGGCCGCCAAGTTGGAGGTCCTGTGGCCACTTTGATGGTTTTGCCCACTGTGATGTCATCATCTTTTTGTCCAAAAGTCGTTTTCACTGTGTGCAAATTTTGGTGAGTTCTTGAGTGTATAAATGGTAAATACTTGCATAGCTTTTCTATCTTCCTCAAAGGCCCAACGTGTTTTACAGTCACAGACCCACTCAAACACACATTCACACACTGGTACCAACCTTCCACCAGAGGCGATGTGGACTTCAGTGTCTTGGACACTTCGACACATGGCTGGGCAATTGACGGGAATTGAACCCGCAATCATCCGATCAGAAGTCGACCGCCCTACCGCTGCACCACTGCCGCTCCAAGAGCAAAAATTTCTCTTAAAAGTGCGATAAAAAATAAGAAGAAAACAGCAACTATGCAGTCCAGGACTTTTTTGTTGGTAGGATTATACTGAAAGTTCATTTTTGCGCGAGAAAAAATGAATTTTTGAAAGAAGGCAGTGTGTGTTTATTTCTGCAGTGAAGTTGAAAAATCTCTCTTTGGTGCTAAAGGAGCCCAACTTTCCTCCTTAAGAAACCCTTCTGGCTGCTCGTTGAACTTACTTAACTGCTTGCTCTGTAAACAGGCTAGAATCCAAAAAGAGCAGAAACTGCTTGACAGAAGTCAAATATTTATTTTGTTTACAGAAGGAAATGTAAAAGATTTTATTAATAAAAATACAAAAATCACCATTTTTACTTGAATGTGAAACGAGGCTGCATACTTCACATTTGCTGCAAAATGTTGTTTGCTTTGCTGCTTATTTTTATAAATGTTCTATCAGCCTGATGACAGATGTTACCAAAGAGACATCCTTGTTGTTTTTTTTCTTGTCAAACTAAAATAAACAGCAGACTGACTGAACGTGCACTGACCTCAAATGAAGGGTTGATAATTAAATTGATCAACTCTTGACTTACCTTTACTTAAGTATGGATAAAATATATAATCTCAACAGTAAAAAAACAAGAAAATATTTTTGAATACGAAATGCCTCTAACACATTGATTTTATATCAGATGCAGAATATCCAGCAAATGAAGCTGCGTGAATTAACTATGGGAAGGAATAAAAACTACAGACTGTCAATACAGACAATTGTGAGGTTTTATAAAGTGCAACTAAAGTAACACTTAAAGTGAGAGACTTCCACGACTGTGACATTAGTCAGTATAAAAAAACAAAAAAATAAATAACTTCTTGACATTTTTTTCTTAAACTGTCGAACAAATAGCTGAAAAATCAATGCAAATGTTCAGACCTAAATGATTAAATCTTTTCTTGCACTTCATGCTACATCAACAAGTTTCACCTGTAAACCTGTAAAGCCCAAAACTTTAAAAAAGTTGACAGAAAAGTTTTTTTTTTAAATTAAGATGCTTTTAAACACTTTGCTAAAATAAAAAAAAAATAGAAATTGAAAGTATCAATGATGATAAGTTATGTAATCTGGTAAGGCTTTGCTTGCAACGATGGTAATTTAAGATGCAAAAATAGACTTAAGTGTTCAGGAAAAAAAGCGCCTTATTTTTCCACTCTTAAATTTTTAACGGTGTAATGTTAAAAAAAAATGTTTTTATATATTATAAAGAGTTAATAGTTGACAAGTTTTGCATTCTTTCAATACAACAAGTATTGATTAAAAAAACTGAATACCAATACATGAGTTTATCTTACAAAAACGTTTTTAAATTTTAGTCAAACTTTTCCCGCCAAAAGTGTTCATGAGATTTCTTGGAGGCAGCCATTTTGAAATAAGCTGTAAAACCCCTTCGACTCCCCCTAGTGGACTGATGATGAGCTTCAGGTTTTTAAGGAAAGCTTCAATCATGCTAATGAGATCTCCAAAAAGACTGTATCAACTTTTGATAAAATAACTTTTTTAAATGCAAGCAGCTGTCTCAGCAAAGAGTTTCCCTCCGTATATAATTTTTGACAGAACGTAGGATTTGGGCCTAATTGAGTTCAGCAAAGGGACTGTCCATCCATTTTCACACACTTACTTCAACTATTTAGGAGTCTTTGGGTTTTCGGCGCTTGTCTTCTGGCTAGGAAGTGTACAAGGCAGACAGGCTGAGAAGTTAAAGCACCATTTAAGCTAAAACTGTAAAATAGAATGCAATTAAGTTGTCATGCCTTTAACCACTGATGGCAGATCTCAGTATGTAAATTATATTTGCCATTTGCAGAGCTGGACAGCTTCTGGAGGGTTTCTGTATTAAAACAAAGCCGAGTCCTTTGACCTGAATGCAACCCAGCCAACTGACGGGAATGCCCATCATTTACTGAAAAAGCCTTTATTTTGCTATACTGCAGGGAAGAAAAGAATTTGATTTATTTCTTAATCATTGATGTAATAGCTATTAACGTTTAAATCAACATTGCCTTTTCTGTTTTTGCTGTAAAGTACATTTTTTTAATTGAGATTTCTGTCTTTTTGTTTGTCTTTCTGTGCAGAAGCTGTTTATGTAAAGGATGGAGATGCTGGACATTATAGGAGAAGAAGGACTGGAGTCAGAAGGATCAGCCATCATAGCCACTCTGTTGAACAGCAGCCTAAACAGTTCTGCCAATTTCACCAACATCACATTTTTCCCCTACTATCAACACTCTCTGTATGTCGCCGCCGGCTACTTTCTGGCTTACACCTTCATCTTCCTCTTGTGTATGGTGGGGAACATCCTGGTGTGTCTGATTGTGCTGGAAAACCGATGCATGCGCACAGTCACAAACCTGTTCATCCTCAACCTGGCAATCAGTGATCTGCTGGTTGGGATCTTCTGCATTCCTACAACGCTGGTGGACAACCTCATCACAGGTCAGAAACTGTGCGACTCCAATCCAACTTTTTATTAAGAGGACTATATTGTTCAATGGCATTATTTCACACATGAACCGTCTTGCTCTTTACATGACTTTGAATTGGGAGGTGGCTGTCCCAACTTCTAACACCTACATTTTTAAGATAAAATTGGATTTCAAGGATTTATTTCTTGTTATTTCTTTATTTATGTGTCCTGGGGTCAAACAATTAGATTAGTTAACCAATGACTTGAATTCTATGCCTATGATACAACCATTTCGATCCATCTGAGGCAAGTTTTATATCGAATCGACATATACCATTATAAAATAATTTCAAAATAAAACTAATTGATATTGATCATGGAAAATACCTTTTTGGATTCAGTTATGGTGGTTATTTTACTAGAACGTATAACAATCATTTACCATCACACTGGACAACATCCATGTGATGGCAGCAAAAATGATCATCACTACAATCCATTGTGTGTCTTTTGCAAAAACATGTGACCATACAGTGTGGTAGAATGTTCTAGTAATGTTTGTTTTGAATTATTGCAATGTGGAAAAACAATAGTGGGCTGAACTTTAAGAAACTAAAATGTGAATGGATTTGACATTCATTCTTGCTTACTTGTTTGTTTGTACAAATAATTCATTTACACTTGATTATCTTGTAAGAAATACAAGGAATCAGGAAAACTTCAGTGTTCAGTATTTATCTGTAGGTCACTATTGTTGAAGTTTTGGCTAAAGATGTCCTGGATCATTTTAGGTCAGTGAATCAGATCATTCAAAATGAATCAAAATCAACAATGAATTGTATCATCAGCTACAAATTATGACATGAATCAATTTATTAAAATGAATCGTTAAGTCCCAATGTGCATCTTTATATCTGTTTTTTCAAAGAGAAATTTAAACATTGAAATGATTTTTTGTTTTTTGTGTAAAATTTATTAAGCAAATTTAACATGTTTTGTGTTTTTTCTCTTCTTAGGGAAATTAATGCTTTGTCTCTTTGATTGTAAAATAAAATCATATAAACCTACCTCATATATCCATATTTAAAATAATGTAAAATATTGAGTAAAACAAATATTTATTTTGCTTAAATAGAAAATGAGTTATATTTTATCAAATTGAATTGTTTCTGACTGCAGTGTTGACGGTCTTATCTCTCTGAATGTACATTTCCACTTGGAGTTTTTTAGGGCTTTTTTAGGTTTGGTCCAGACAATGTCTGCTCTGAGGGCCAAGCTGGTTAAAACAGTGAAAAAGCATAAATCATTTAGGCTAAATGGAAACTCTCTGTGCGGCCTCCATGTACTGCCAGTTTAATTATGCAAAAATTCATGTTTGGTAGATTAATTTTGGTTGTGACAATGCTTCTTTGCGGTGAGTCGAAAACTGTTGGGAAATCTGCGGTTTCTTTTGTTAATTGGTGCCACCTTTGTGAGGAGAATGCATTGGTGGGGTGAACTGCAGAGCTCACTGTGAGGGCTGGGATGGAAAATTCATCAAAAGTTCACCGCCAGTGTCATACAACGGTGCTGTTGTTGCCGTTGACTCTTCTTTCTGGTTTTTGCTGATTGTCAGCACCTGGGACCCTGAGGGGCCTTTGGACCCAAATTCTGCCTTCAGCGGCTGGATTACAAATTCCGACTACAAACACAGACGTTTTTGTTTGTGCAGACTTTAATCTTCTAATTCAAACCCTAAAAACAAACGTTGATGGCAGAAAAGGTTTGTTCCAAAAATAAATCATGTTTTTGTAGTTTTTAGGAGGGAACCTAGCTCAAGTGATGCAGGCCAGCCCACAGCTGTCACACAGCTCAGCCCTGTGCAGAGCGCTTTAAAGACGAAAGGGGCTGAGAACAAAGTCTCCGGAGTTTTGTTGGAAAAATGGCAAGTGCATCCTGGAGCTCTTGGACGGGGCTGCTGAATGGACCAAATCCAAACTCCAAGTCAGGAGCGTATTTACCCCTAAAATGCACAACTTGGTGAAGTCTTTCATGGGAAATGAAAGCAGCCCCAGCATCAGCCGGCCCCTTCTTCAGGTGCTTTTCCATGTCAGGAGCTCGGCATGATGAGTTTAAAGCCATTGGAGGACTTCAAAAACCAGTGAAAGTGAAATGTTCATGGGTTCTGCTTCACTCACTTGCATTGTGGATGTTCCAGGCAGTTCATTCCTCTTCGAGTTACTGATGTGCACTTCAAAGCACAGCTGGCAGAGCATTAAAGTCAACACCAATGCTGGATTACTCTCCCGACTGAAAGAGGATTGGCTTCTTCACATGTAAAAATATACATGTGCATGAAGGAATTCCCATCTGCCCGGAAACTCTCTCATGTGACCATTTAGAAAGTATATTGCTCTTTGCTGATTTAGGAACATTTAGCAACAAAACCATACCATAAAATTAGCTTTTTCTCATAATTTAATGGATTTATTAAATATGTAAATATCCAACAAGTTGAAAATGGAATAAAGGAAGATGAATGTCTCTTATAAAACAATATTTGATGACATTGTCGTGTCTAGGGTTGTAGATCCAATTTGATTGGCGAATCAAGACTCATTCAACCACGATTCTTACTATTTAACACCTCACATTTGTCTGTTTACTGGATGAATACAAAATTCAAATATTATATATTTGATCACCCTCATTTATCCCTTTGTTCAGATAAAAAAAAAAAATGATATTTGTCCCACTCAAATGTATTTCTATCAACTTCCTGGTTAACCTCACCTGTAAACAAAACACCACTGCGGCTTTGGAGCATTTTAGAACAAATCCTGACAATGTTCTCCAGTTTTTCCATCCTCAAAGTTTAGCTGACTATGGTTCCGATAGATAGATGATGAGGAGATAGTCAATAAAGACGCATCAAAACCTTAATTATAACAATTACAAAACACAGCCCTTTCATCTGAACTGACATTGTTTACAACAGATTAGTTTTATAAACTGACTGTCCCCATCTTTAGAGGAAATTAATCACGAGATTTTTGTAATATTCTTAAATTCATATTCATACTCCATTCTATTTTTCATTCTAATCAGTTTATTATGTTTAGGTATATTTATTTGTAACAAATTTGCTTTTTTTCCAATAATTTATTCCAGTTCTTATTAGTTCAGTTATTCCAGAACTTTAGAACTTTAAAATTTGGTTCGCTTAAAGTGAACCAGAGTTTATTTCCCCCAATAATCTGGAACAAACTTTTAGTATGAATCCACCCAAATGGACTCAGGTCCGGTACCAGGAATCTGAGTTTTCTCAGCTGTCATAGGATATGTGATCGGAGCGAAACAAATGGACCAAATTAACCACCGTAGCCGGGAATTATGGGTTGTAAACAGAGTAGTGGAGCAACAATGAGCCACAGTAACTTTAAAAAAATGTTTTAATGTAATACACATTGCTTCTCACACTTTTTTTCCCCCAACAATTTATATGTCATAAACACTTATAGCTTATAACACTTATACCTTCATAGCAGACGTCTCCTCAGTAACCGTCTTGCAGCAAAAAGTGTTGCACCTGACCTTGACACAGACGTTGAAAATTGGTCAGCAAAACAAAAAGTTTGAATAAATTAAATATACCGACAAGGATTGCAAAGCATAGGACTTCTATTATTCTCTCTCTCGTAATTCTTGGCCAATGGCTGAAGAGATTTTTAGTCACAAGGTTTTGTTTACAAGCTTTGGTTTGAAGCAGCATTGTCCGTTTGATGGCATTCTGAATACAGATCAAACACAAGGCTCACGACTCGGTCCAGACCAAAAACAGAATCAGTCCACACCTACAGAGTTTTCTAGTCTAAATACACCTGTAAGTCCCTTTTTTTCCAACTTTAAAAAACACCGGATAGCTGTAATCTGAAAATGAGAAGCATATCCGACGCATGTTACTTTGAAGATACATTTTTTTAGTTCATGTACTTAAAATCTAACATTATTCTCTATTATAGATCATAATTACGTTGCCTGAAGTGTATTTTTGAAGATAGCAAATTAGCAATCTTGGTCGTTGTAAATATTCGTAGTCGTTTTTTTTGGGAACAGAACTTAAAATATCTGAGTGTTCAGATACTTGTTACAGCTCTAGTCGTGTCTGCTTCAGCTTTTTTTTTTTTTTTTTAAAAGGGATATTCAAAGACACTTGATAGTCATAGTAAATTGAACTACATTTTACTGGCAAAATTGCAATAAAAATTCTAAATGATATCCCAGGAAATGGGTTGAAGTGATGTGATACAGCTGCCTCTTAGCACAAGTGCCATTAATACTTTTTGCTTAGTAACCCAAAGCTAGAAGCTTTTCGGTTATAAGAAAGAAAAGGGGAGAAAAGCCCACTTTTCTTTTGTTGCCGATCATTCCCTTTCACCATGGAAGAATGGAGAAAAAAAGAAGAAAAATAAGCAGTGAGAAGGCTCTGGTTCAAATCCCAGCAGGGTGCTTATTGTGTGGAGTTTCCATGTTCTCTTCATGCATGTGTGTGTTTTTCCAGGCATACTGGCTTCTACTTACAGTCCATTAATATGTTTCATAGGTCAGTTATGTCAGGTGACTAAATTGGTTGTGTTGTGTCGCCCTGCAATGGACTGACAAACCACTAAGATGTATCTCGCCTTTTTGAGGTTTATACACTATCTTCACGTCCATTGATAATTATAGCCGTAATATTAAGAAGTAACAAGGCCCACAGGTGTTGCTAGAGCCCATCCCATCTATCTTTAGGGCAAAACCAGAACGCATCTATGATCATTAATACACTGGACTGACACTGCTTATAGCTTATAGGCAGCCATGGTGCTGAGGTAGAGTGGTCGACCTCTGATTGGAAGACATAGTCCCCACCCTGCCCTCCCAAGTGTCCTTGGATAAGACACTGAACCCCATGTTGCCTCTGGTGGTAGGCTGGCACCAGTGTCTGGCAGGAGAGTGTGTGAATGTGAATGTGTGTGTATGGCACTGTTACTGTAATGCATTTTAGGCCTTCAAGGAAGTAAGTAAAACGCTGTATATGTATGCACCATCATTTACTCTGCCAGCTCAAGAAATGCTACAATATCAGATGTTGAGCAGAACAAAGTAATGGGAGAGTTTTGTTGAGTCCAACTATGGGACCCCCCTCCACCAATCTAAGTAAATAATATAAACTAAATATGTGCAATTGGGCTTTAGTCATGCTAGGATTTTGTCTTTGGGTTTTTCTGATGTTTTAGGTTTTCATTTCCTCTTTGTCAGGTCAATATTTTTAAAGTGGTTTTGCATTGTTCAACTTTGATTGTTATTTTTTTCTGTTTCTGCTACCAAGCCTTGTCTCCTACATTTTGAGTCCAACACTACCATCTCCTGACAAATCAAAAAGATTCATAAGCTGTAACTGCTTCTTCCTGTTTGGGGTTGTGGGGTTTTGGGGTTGCGGGAGCCTATCCAGGCCACTGTTTGTTGAAGGGGGGGTAACGATTTTCCAGTCTACAATGCTCAATCAGAGTCAGACTGAGGTCAGTCATCAGCATGGGGGCATCCAGGAAGAGAGTAGAGTTGTCATGGTCCAGGTGAGGGTCAGGGCAGGCAGCAAGGAATCAGAGGAATCAGAAGATCAGGTCCAGCTAGAAACAATACTTCACACTGAGTCAGTCCTGTGGGTGATTGGCAATGAGAGTCAGCTGAGCGGCATCTGGGGAGTGTGCGCTGGGGTTGGTGGGAGATGTAGTGTCTGCAGTACGATGGAGATGGCTCAAACCAATGACCAGAGGGGGACACAGAACTCTGACTCCTGACAACAATCACACCTAAAGAGCTATTTAAAATCATCAAATAACCTATAAAGCATTTTTTTTAGGCTCTGGGAAAAAAGCGAAGCGATCACAGAAAGATCCCATCTGTGAGGAAAGAGTGCTGACCACTACACCACCATGCATTCCTATTGGTTAAAAAAAGGAAAAAACAACAACAACAAAAAAAGAAAAATCCAAATAGCAAAGAAAAAAAATGACTCTTTTTGTTTAGATATAAAGATGTACATTCTAACCTGAGACTTCATCAGGAATTCCTCCCTTCTGAAACCAGCCTCCAGTAGTCATTAGGAAAAAAAACACCCAAAGAAAAAAGTCAAACACCAATGAAAAAAAAATAATAATAATGATTAAATATAATTGTGTGTTGCATTAAATAAAAACACACCATACAGCATTAACCTTCTCAAATGTAACATCACGTGTGTTGTGCTACAGTTAAAAACATTTTAAATAAAGACCAAATCGTGTAGTATTATTACTGATATGAGAAGTGTTATTTTTTTTTCTATTGATTAAGATAAACTCTCCAGGTAAAACCTATGCATTGAGTTTCCAGTTGTGTCATGCAGGTGGGATCACACATGTTCAGCTGAAATAAAGAGACTTGCAGCCAAAGGCAAGAGCCGGCACTGAAACGGTGCCGAGCTGTTTTTAGTCTGCACGCGTCTGAGTCGTCACAGTCTGCTTGGATTCTGTCACCTCCGAGAAATGTATTCCATTTCTGAAAATTAGAGAATAAAAAGCAGCCCAGAGGTCACAGACAAGTGAAGTTCATAAATCAATTATGAGTTTTTTTTTTCTAAGAATTATAAAAGAAAAATTCAGAGAGTTAAAAGGGCTGATGGCATAAAGTTGAGATAGAAAAACACGCCTACTCCCAAACAATAGTCAACTAAAGCAAAGTAATTAAAAGTAGAGTTGGTCCAAGGTTGCATAAAATTATAATTAAACACAAAAAACATGATCCATGAAATTAAATGATAGACACAAGTTGAAATAGCCGTTATTAAGTCTTTTATACAATAATTTATTGGTACTTACTGCAACAAAGACATACTTAAACATTACAATTCAAAACCAGATGGGAGTTAAAATGGAGCTGGTTATGGTAAAGAACATAAACAATTCTGTGTAGAAGCTTAATGTGTGAGTGCTTTGGAAGATGACTCACAGCGTCTGCACCTATTGTCTTCTCTTCTTGAAACTTCTTGCCACTCGTCCAATCCGTCTGCGTAGCGATGTGACGATCCTCATTCATCCAGGACAGGTGATGTTGTCCTGAAGATGAGTCATGGCAGCTGGGCTCGATGCTTCCTCTCCTGCTACTTGGATGAGTGACGGAACGTTTCAAGGAGAGAAGACATTAAGTCCAGATGCCATGACTCATCTTCAAAACAACTTCACCTGGACGGATGAGAATCTACATCCACACACTGTTAGTTCTGTTTTGAAAGGCCCGACAAACAAATGCATCATCCCGGATTTTCTAGTTAGAGACAGGAGCAGGAGGAGTGAGGTCAAAGTTGCATGGTAGAATGTATGGATGTTCCATTGCTTTTCTTCTGCCTCGGACTTTAAATTACATCTATAAAAATGTAATTTAATTTATTTGACTTCTTGAATGTCAAATATGTGTCTGATAAAAAGTCGTACTGTGGACCTCGCTCAGCATTACTCTACAGTTTGATCGACTCCAGCTTGGAGTTTGAGGTAACGCCAAAGTACCTAAATAAACCCAATCGCTGTCCATCCATGATGCGGTCCTCTTTCCTGACTGTATCTGCTATTAGAATCCCAAGCTTTTATTGGAGATTAGATCATTAGGTAATTTTCCCTTTGTGGGCTCAATAAAGTTTCATTCTATTCTATTCTATCCAAAATTATCAAGATGCAACATAGAAATAAAAAAAAAACATAAAAATTGTAATTCCTAAAAAAGTGTGGCTGCAAAATGAACCACAACAGTTTAAAAGATCATTTAGAGAAGGGAACCTTGAGTCTATCTACATTTGCCCGTTTGCTGCTTTTTCATTGTCCTTCAGCAAACTATTCACCTCCTTCGCTACATCCATGAAGCTCCTCTTTGGTCTTCCTATTCTGGAAGCTCCAATCTTACCATCCTTTACCAACATCATCACTATTACTTCTTCACAAAGTGTCCAAAATATCTCCAAAACACCCAACATGAATTTCCCTTCTGATGTATTTGTTCTAATCATATCCATCCTCATCTCTACCAAGGAGAACCTCAACATCAACCATTATCCCTTGAAAAAAAAAAAAGTCCATTGATGGTCAAGTGGAAAATAGTCATTCCTAAATGTTATGAGGGTTAAGTGCCTGAATGACCAATCCCTCAAAAAGTCTCATTTCATTTGCAGGGTGTGCAACATTCCTGCAAACCTATCAGCCATGAGCTTCATAGCCTCAAAATACAAGGTAGTGTTCTCCATTCCCTCCGCCTTCTCTAAAGAGTTAGGCAAAAAAAAAAAAAAAAAAACGTATTTGCAAAACACTCACACCAAAGTTTTAGCGTCAAACTTTTGTTTAATCATTTGGTAGTTGTAATATACAAATGTTCTGTTCCCAACAAGCCTCTGGGGTTGTGGAAGCAGCCCAGTACCATTTGTACAGACGTAGCCCAGGGCAAGATCCCAGCAATGCCCTAAGCTAAAGCCGACAGAGTACTTTGGAAAGGGAAATTATCTCGTATATCTAAGAATTTAAGGTCATCATTCTCACCAACTCGCAGCAGTTAAACAGACCAGATCGTAGTCTTTGGATCGTAGTCAGATTTTTATGATTTCTGTTACGGTGTCTTTTCTCTGAACAACCGATGGTTTATGGGATATGAAAGCAGAACAATTGTTAGAAATGTTTGGTAATAAGGAGTTGTAGAATATGCAGTGAAAACAGGTGAAAAACCATTGATGGAGGTGTTAAATCTCTGTTAACCATCGAGGATCAGGGGCCCTTCACATCCTTTCTCCAATCATGTCTGCGCTAGAAAATAAGATGTTCTGGTTCACTGGACTGACAGATTTAATCAGCACGTTACAGTGGGGGATATTTACACAAGACAGAGTAGAGGTCCTGCATTAACACTCCTCGAGAATATCTGTCGTTAAGACAAAATCCCCCCAAAAAAACTTCTGTATCCCTCTAAAAAACTGATTTTTCTTGTGCTGGCTGAGATCCGTGGTCACCTCGGACCGGTGGAGTCACTTGGTACCGGTCCGCTGACAGAAAAAAAGAAATAGATGCGCTGACTTAGATTATTTACATTTAATTTTCTGATCCTGAAGGAATTTTTATTTTGGTAAACTGACGGATTCTCTTCTCAACATTCATCTTGGTGACTTAAAGTGGCTACTTATATGACAAAGCTAGTAGCCCAAAGCTAACAAAAACCAAACAATGAAACATATTCAGAAAGTTTCTTCAGTGAGGAAACAGAAGAAGAGCCTTTGATTTCAGAGAATAATAAAGCTGCTGTTTAGAGACAAAACCGGGAGTTTTCCTTGACATAGGAATTATTGAAACGGTTGTTTTCATGTAGCCGAATGTGGTACAAGCTAATATGCTGCGACTCAAGTGTTTCACACACATTGATAATAATGTCAGAGAAACGGTGGATTCACGTTTATATTATAGTTTTAAAAACAGTTTTATGATGGTTGTGTCATTTTATTTTTTCATCATGAAGTTTAAACCAGCTAAATATTTTACGGAGAATGAAGATTCAATTACATAAAGTGGCTGATTTGTGGAAACTTGTAAAAGGGACATTTGAGAACTTTCCTACTAGTTAGGCATCCGTTCAGAAACTTTAGCACAGAAAATTTTCCTTTGTGTTGAAAAAAAATACTAAATGAATGAGGATGTATATAAAGACAAAATATGATCAATCTTTTTGCCCTGAAAGATAATTGGAGCATGGATTGATTGTTAAAATTGCTTTTTATGGGGGAAGAAAATAATGTATTGTTTCCTTCATGGATTTTTTTTCAAATCACAAACGATTTAATCAACAACTTTGTTTCATTGAAGCTAAATCATCTGTTTAAACAAAATCTACTGATATTTTTAGACTTATAAAAAAATTTTTATTTAGAAAATGTCTGAAAAAAGTTGGAGCACTGACGTATGACTATTGACGCCATCATCAAGCAAGAGTGACATCTGAATTTGAAGACACTATTTTTTCCATCTCTCTCCGCTTGGAGGGATAAATGTAGGGATAGGGAGAAGCCGGAGGGGAAGGGAAGCATTTCGGATTCCACCTTAGACTTTCACTCAAAGCTGAAAAGAAATAAGTTTAGATTGATTCAATCACTGCACGATTCAAACTATGAACTGAGCTTAGAAACAGTATAACTTTGCCTTAATTTGAGTCTCTTCAAAGCAGTTCTGGAAAGGTATAAAAAAAAGAACTTCATGCTCTTTCATCGCACAGTTGAAGCTGCCGTCTGTTTCGAGCTGATACACCACTAGTTCACTGGCGGGTAGGTTTTCTTCCCCCCAGGTTCAAACCGTAACCTTTCTACTTTCCTCGGGACAGCGATGTAAGCATCATTGGGCACTCCTGCTGTAGCCTGAAGCGCTACTCTTCATCAGGCTCTCTCAGGGAAATGAATCCATTTTTTTTTCTTTTTAAAATTAAATTATATCCCCGTGGCAGTGGCCCGCTGTTCGTTCCATAAGGCTGGAGGTCGAGCACTTTCCATACAGTCTTCCGATCTTGTTGGACCTGTGGTAATACGCTTGCAGATGCTGCATTCACTTTATTTTTCCTCAGTCCGAATCTCAAAAGTCATCGTATCAAAGCTTTTCCGGAATGATTCGTTTGTTTCACTGAGTTTAGATTGGGCTGATATTTGGACCATGTTTCCTTTAGATTGGGAAGACCCACTCCAAATGATATTAGTTTTACCTTGATATTTTTCTTTTTTTACTTTATTTTTTTGGGAGCTTAACGCTGACCACCCCCGACCTAGCTCAGTGTATCCTTTCGAGTTGACCCAGCTCCTATCTCAAATCTGCAGCCCAGTTTTGATGACTTTCTAACCTCTGAATGCCAGATCCTCTTCACCTCAAAACCATCTGCAGATAAGGGTACAACCTTTCTTGACATTTAGACCTTCTCCACCTCAAAGGTCTCCAACAGTTCACCTCACCCAAACGAGATGCTTTCACATAGAGTTCCTTCTATCAGCAAATCTATAATCAGCACTTTTTAGGTTAGATACAGGAATATAGAGAAGAAAAAAACAGACTTTGGATAATTATGTTTGGTAAAATTAATTGTAATTGAAGAACATATAAAACATGAAATTGTTTCTCTTTGGTCAGATCTTCGTATTCATGTCAGATCCACAGCTTTGTGCTGCAAGGATTTTAACCCTTAGTGACAACTTTAAATATTTCCCCGTTAGTCATTCTTGTTGTCATTTGTTATACAATTATAGTTATATAATATTTTCACCTTTACTTATTCTGCTATTAAGGTAAAGTGAAAGTCTGAGGAGATGACCTTTAAAAATAGAGCAGAACATTTAAAGGAACTCGGTTATTCTTCTGTCTCGCTTGACTTCATGTCCCCCTTTTGGCAGATTCAATTTTTAAGTCAAGGACCGAAAAGCTTTTCTACCACATTTTAATAGACTAACCTTTAAGCAGCATTGACCTGTAGTCTAATATAACAGGTTTCAAGGCTTTTATCAGACATTAAGACATCACATAGCTGTTTTTCTTTTCTTTTGTTTGGGTTGCCAGGTTAATTGATGAAAATGGTGTGAGTGTGTGAGGTTTCTCTTAGACTGCATCATAAATTACAGTTTATCACTGAGGCACACAGACACTGACAGGAAATGGACCCTGTGATCTTCTACAAGGAGATTTGTTTTACAACAGACTAATATTAATTAGATTTGGAGCAAAAAGAAGAAAAAAAAACATTCACTCATTGGACCCCTTTTACCTTTAGAACTGCCTTAATCATTGGTGCCAGAGATTCAACAAAGTACTGGAAACATTCCTCAGAGAGTTTGGTCCATATTGACATGATAGCATCACACAGTTGCTGCAGATTATTCAGCTGAACATCCATGAGGCCAATCTCCCGTTCCACCACATCCCAAAGGTTATCTATTGGGTTGAGATCTGGTGACTGTGGAGGTCATTTGAGTCCAGTGAACTCATGTTCAAGAAAACAGTCTGAGATTATTCCAGATTTATGACGTGGAGCTTTATCCTGCTATAATAAATAGCATCAGAAGATGGTACACTATGGTCATAAAGGGATGGACATGGTCGGCAACAATACTCAGGTAGACTGTGGAGTTGGAACCAATGTCAGCTGGTACTAAGGGGACCAAAGTGTACCAAGAAAATATCCTACACACAATTATCTGCCTGAACCATTGATACAAGGCGGGATGGACCATTCTCCATAAACCCTAGAGATGGCTGTGGCTGAAAATCCCAGTAGATCATCAGTATCTTTAATACTCAGACCAGCCTGTCCGGCACCAGCGCCACTTCAATCACATTTCTTCCTCATTCTGATGCTTAGTTTGAACTGCAGCAGATCGTCTTGACTATGGTTTCATGTCTAAATGCATTGAGTTTCCAATATGTAATTTGACTGATTAGAAATTTACACTAACGAGCAGTTGAACAGATGTACCTAATAAAGTGGTCGTGAGTGTAAATCTATCAGTGATTTTTGTTTCCAGTTTTTACATTTTGTCCTGGTGTTTCATTGCTGTCTAATTTCTAAAGGCTGTGAATGAAAGTTGTGATTGTGGCTGACGTGTAGCCGGTGCCGTTTGGTTCTCTGTGATTCAGATTTGATACAGTGGATCACTTTTTAATTGAACGTGTGCAGAACCACTATTTGTCTCTGCCATTGTTCATTGATATTTTGAATGCATGCTCAGTGGAGGAGGGCCATTAAAGGCTTAAGGGATCGTGACACTGATACCCCACGATGTAGAGACGATGGATAGTTTGTAAACCTTTTAAAGGAGGGATGCAGCTGTATCTGATGGTGCATATGCGGCGTGGTGTGGTGTTCGTTTCTGATGGATGCATTTCCTTCTGATGCATCCATCAGTACGTCAATGGTTTTTGTAAAGAAAAAGTGCTAAAAATAGTCTAGGACACTGAATGTGTCTAAAAAATTGTGGTGAGCTTTGAATGTAGCTTTGAGTAGGCAAAAGCAAAAAAAAAAGTATAAAAGTGCGGCTTATTCAAAAGCTTTGTCACTAAAGTGTGACGACTTGAATGAGGCTAGATGCTTCATCAGAGACAGGGTTTTGTCTAAGATGAACAAACTCCTCCCACAAACCCAAACCTTTTGTAAGGACGGTCCATCATCCGCTCCTCTTCATTCCCGCCTGCTTTGGATTTACCATGAGATGTCACCTGAAAAAGCAACGGCACAAAAGACTGATGTCCCATCAGCCCACAAGAAAAGCAAAGGCATTAGAAGAATCTGGGATTCAAAAAGCATCTTACAGAAAACCTGCAGCATCAGGCATCTATCACTGCTCAGAAGACGTTGATAAAAGAGTTTGATTTAATGTCTTTTCAGGGATAAAAGTGCACTTTTCACATTTTTTATGGTTGCAGCTCAGGTGTTTTTGTTTATCTTCCTTTCTATTCAGTCTCCCGGTGTGATTCTGGGGTTTTTGCTCATCGTTTTTGAGATCATGTGACTCAACAGGGGAAGATTTTGCAGAGAACCCCAAATGGAGGGGAATTATCAGTGGTCTTGTATGTCTTCCATTTCCAAATAATTGCTCCCACAGTTGATTTCTTCACACCAAGCTGCTTACTTATTGCAGATTCAGCCTGCCCAACAATGTGATCTACTGAATTTTTTTTCCTCATTTTGTCTCTCATAAGTTGAGGCATACATATATACCTATCTTTTTAAGTGGGAGAACTTAAACGGTGGATGGTTGGCTAAATTCCCCCCCCTGTATGCTTTACTTCTTCGACCGTTGAAACAATTAACGTGAATCAGCTGATCTGACATGGTGAAAACCAGCTTTGCAAAAATTTGCGTAAGGTGTTGCAATACAATGAAAAGCTGTTTTTCTCTGCAACAGAATAGTTTCACTTCAAAGCTGTAAAGAGATGCATATCAGCACAAAAATTCATTTTTCCACTTCAGGATCCACTGGAATTATGCTAGCTGCATCGACGGTTGAAGAGTTAAGGTAATCAAAAGAATGTCAACACCCATGGAGCTAAAGCTTCCGGTGTTAAAGAGTTAAACATTTTTTCTGAGATAAAACTTGAGTAAATCAACTAAATGAAACTGGACTCCCTCAGAACACAAATAACCACAACTTCTGGACATTACATTTTATGCATAGTTTCTCCCCTTATTTATATTAGTAGTGAAGCATCAGTTGAGTTGTAGTTGTGATTCATGCTGACACGCCAGCCTCAATACGTGCATCCCATGAAAGTAATAAATGCTAAATTAGCTTAATTTCTTATGGTCAAACCTTAATTCCATCCCCCTGCAGATTGGAAGTCTCATTAGGGAGCAATAACCTTGGTGTCAGTATTCTTTTTCGGTTGTGAGCGTGTGTTCTGCATTAATTACAGGTTGCAGTGATGCCGCATGCATGTAAGTGACCAGTGAGGACAACACAAAGACGCAGAAACAGAAATGCGGCTAAATGATTTATTTCAATAACCAGCTTGATCAGATTTATGTATACATTTTTTTCCTTTTTTGTATAGGTTCATGCACTTTTATAGTAGTAGGGATTGCACAGAAAGAGTAGTTATTGCACACGGAGAGGTGAATGTCAGTCGGAGTGGCAGAAGAGGGTTCAGATTTACCACTGAGACAGCCTTTGGGAAGAAACCGTCTGTAGCTGCGCTAAAAATAAAAACACTGCCAAAGGTTAACTATCTTTTCTGCATGATCCACTCCTCCATGAAATTGGTTTAAAACTTTATGTACCCCTATAAAATATTTATTTTTGCATTTTATAAGGTTTTTAGGTTGATGGATTATAAGAAACTCAAGAATGTTGGTGTCTTAAAGCTGTCTGCCATTTACATTTATCTCACTGCCAATAGATTACAATATATTTCAAAATGGTTTAAAGATGACTCTTTCATGAACAAAACTCAAGAAATCTATATGTCAAAAGAGATCAATTTGCCCTCTCTACCATTCATAGGCTGCCTGATCAGACAGTGTGCTGGTCTTAGAAGTACTAATGTAAGCACCACATTAACAGCCTGGTGGGAGTTTTTCAAACTGCTAAAATCTTCTTTTATACCAAGCAGACTGCCCCCCTTCTGAAATTTTTTTCAGAAAAAAATACTTCATAGCTCAAGGTCACATAAAATGTCAATGCTTTGGTGTTTAAAATAACACCTCCAGCAATAAAAAAATCTAACTAGTTGTTTGAACTAGTTTGTTCAGTATGTTTGTCCTTTTTTTTTAGGTTGAGCGTGCAGTTTATGATTGGAGCGTAGGTGGACTGACTTGCTTGTATAACGAATCTCCTGGGGTTTTTGCAAAGGAACTTTAATCTGCAAGACCGATGGATGATGGGAGATTTAACTTTTTACTCCTGGTGTTTACATGGCAGTTGACACTAAATGGTTTGACTTCTCTTTTCATGTGTGGAGTTTGTTGAATTATCCATTTGTGTAGGAGACTGGAGACTGGTTTAGTAGAAACTATAAAGATGCAAAATGACTTTTAAACAGAAAAAAAAAAACAGAAAAAAAATGATTTTAAGCTTAATTTAAAACATAAATGGCTAGAAACATGCAGAAATAAAGAAAAACGACAAAATCAGAGAGGAAATGAGATCATGAACGCTTTAGTTTGTGTTTGTGTGCACGTGCGTGCGTGTGTAATCAGCAGTTATGTGCCGGCCCTGAGCTCTGCACTTTTAGTGATGAATTATTTATGCTCCTTCTCTTATATTACGTCTGTTACCTAAAAGGTCTTATTGAAATATTTGCAAAAAAAAAAAAGAAAAAAAAATCAGAGCTCATGAATATTAGTTCTTGTTTTTTTTTTAGAGAAGCATCAGATGTGCTACTTTAAGTAATTTACAGAGGTCATAACCCTCGCTATGCTTCAATAAAAAAAAGAAAGAAAGAAAAAAAAAGAGAGAAATGCTACATAAAAAAGGGAAAATATTGACCGTCAGCTTTATCTAAATACAGTGTGAGAACTATAATCATTCTCTGAGGCCAAATTCCCTATTAATGGTGTGATAAAAAAAAAAAATCAAAATAATTTAATCAATAAATAAAAACGAAAAAAATACACGGTTCCGTCATTCAGAATGTGATTATCCTACACATTTTCACTCCCAAGTGGTCATACATGGACATATATGAACGTTCAGGCCCCCTCCTTGCCACTTTTCGATTTGGGTGTCCCCAACTTGTCGTTTTTTGACGTGCTGGCTGTTCCCATTAAATCATGGGTTCCAAACCCCCAGGACGCGGTACCTGAGGGCAGTATCGATCAGTCCCGGACCGGTTCCGTTCTGTGTCCCTAAGGTTGGGGAACCCTGACTAAGGTCTGAGGCCTAGTACCAAGCGGCCCTTGGACTGGTATCGGTTCACGGCCCTGAAATTGAGGACCCCTGATTTAATGAGAACAGCCAGCACGTCTTACATGACGAGTTAGGGACACCCAAAACGTCAAAAAGTGATGTGGAGGGACCCGAACCATACATCCATATATGATGAGTTGGGAGTGAGAATGTGTTGGTTTAATCAGTGTTAGGATAGGTAGGTGAAAGTGGACCCCAAAATGCAATTACTCAAGGAGAAGAGTTTTAAGCAGTTTATTATGAAAGGCAGTGAAGTCCTCCAAACAGTAGGGGGCGTCCGAGTGTTCTCTGAGAAAAGAGTCAGAGTCAATCGCCGAGTAAATCCAGTACGAGGTAGCGGAGGGAATCTCTATGGTAGATCCAATAATCCAAAACCAAAGTTCCGTAATCCACAAGGAGGTAAATAAGAACAGTCTCACAAGAGAGGTGGAGGAATCAAGAGGAGCAGGCAGAAAACAGCAAACGAGGACAAAGGCGAGGGTCAGAAACATGGAGGTCAAAACAGGTCCAAAGCAGAGGTACCAGAGGGCAGAGGCAGGTTCGGAGGTCCAAGTAGAAAGCGGGGTCAAGACGAGGCAGCAATCAGGCGAGACGGGTACTCTGGATAACAGGGTGTAAATGACCACATTCTGGTACAGAGAGTGGTGTGGCAGCGTCTTAAAATAGGAGAGCAACTAGTTGTTCAGATTTAGCAAATAGCTGCAGGGGGAAGCGGGGCCAGAATCTGACAATCAGTGTGTCTAAATCACTGGAAGTATTTGAAAACTAGACTAAACCCTATTGCGTTCCAAACAGGAAGTACCTGCACGTTCCCAAGAAGCCAAAGTCCCATGAACTTCTATGGAGAAATAAACAGTTTTTACTCAGTCATTCTATTTGTCAGAATAACCATTCTTGCTCTGGTACATTTTCTAACGTGATTTTGCCAATATTGTTTTTGTTTTCTTCATTCATTCATCTTCTTGACCGCTTCGTCCCTTTCGGGGTCGCTGGGGTGCCGGAGCCTAACCCGGCTACTGAAGGGCGAAGGCGGGGTTCACCCTGGACAGGTCGTCAGTCTGTCTCAGGGCCTCAATCACACACACATCCACTCTCGCATTCACACTTAGGGGCAATTCAGAGTCACCAATTAACCTCTGAAGCATGTTTTTGGACAGCGGGAGGAAGCCGGAGTCCCCGGTGAAAACCCACGCATGCACGGGGAGAACTCCACACAGAAAGGTCCCAGCCGGGAGTCGAACCGGGGCCTTCTCGCT
>NC_050520.1:29731658-29731972 GCF_002922805.2 Oryzias melastigma
AGGAAGAAGGGAAGTCAAAAAGGCTGGAAGTAGACTGTGGAAATCCAGGTGTCAAATCAAGTGTCGTATCAATAACTCCTGCAGAAGACTCCAGAAGTGGAGCATGTTTAGCACACAGGTGGTGGTAATGCTCTTAATTGCTGAGGTGGAGCTAAATGTATTTTGGCTGTAAACAAATTCCCTCACTAATTACTACTTGGTGAGCTATATGGGCTGTCCAGTCCCCTAGAAACTTCCTAGAAGTCTCCATCCATCCATCCATCCATCTTCTTGACCGCTTTGTCCCTTTCGGGGTCGCGGGGTGCCGGAGCCTA
>NC_050520.1:29732009-29735813 GCF_002922805.2 Oryzias melastigma
GAAGTCTTTGCAAAAAAAAAAAAAAAAGTATGTCAATCGATGCTCACTAGATTAGCAAATATAGATCACCATGGACAGTGTTTGACTGATTTTTTATTTAAAAAATATATATTAACATTTATTTTGATGAATCATTAAAATTCATATGGTTAGAAAACAGTGGATTAATAAATATTTCGGCAAATGGGTGACAAAATGTTCAGCGTTAAAAAAAAAAAAAAGAGAAATGTCTGAAATGCACCAACATACAGGGCTCTTTATAGTCCTGCACTATGCGGTCTTTTAGGCGTAAGAAGTAGTGAGGGAATTCTGACATGTACATCACGAATGGCAAACCAGGACGTCTGAGGTCAAAGTTAAACCTGGGACAGGAAGGGACATCAATAGTTGTTTGTAATTGAATTGACTTATTTGGTTCTTTTTAAGTATGATCTTACTACCCTAACTAGGATTTTTATTTATTTTGAATTTTCTGTATGTATTACCTTCTCTCTCTCTCTCTCTTTGTGTCTATATAGATATACATATATAATATATATCAGACTAGACAACTAGTCTAATCTGATATAGTCTAGTACATATTATATATGATATAGTCTTATATATATATATATATATATATATATGTAACCAGGTCAAGTAACCTCCACTTAAGTAAAATAGGTAATGCCTGGAGGGGCCAGTAAGTGGCACTGTTGTTTTTATTGAGACAAAGCTCACAAGCCAGCATGACGTCACAGATATCACATTATGGCAGCCTGACGGTCCGGGCTCGACACATGCACGTCGGTAAAGGAAAGTGTTTCATGATCGAGGAAATAAGCAGAAGTGAGCTGCGCTTTGGAAGTGAAAGAATTGCAATTTAGTGGCGTTCCAGAAAGATAAGAAGCTTCATAAGAGCGCGTGGTAGGGCACCGAAGTAAGCTGTTGCTGTGTATGGGAAAGGCTCTAGCTAGCCAGGCTAACGGAGTGTTCTGGCAGGCTACGGAGCTGCAGGACGGCGTGAGTTGGTATTTTTTCATTGCCATACACATCTGTTCCGGGATTGTCAATATTAATTTCTGTTTACCCAATGTATAATTTTACAATGCATGTTATGCACAGAGGGGAAACAACATTTTCATAGTTCATCGTCAGTGAGACCGTGCCAGTAGGAGCCGGTCGTTTGTCGTCATTTTCTGTGAGTTTCAGTTTCTGAATGTTGTTACAAAATGTGTAAGCCTAATACTAGGAACATGTAAATGATCGGTGACTTCTATTTTGTTTTGTTATAGATTAAGACCATTGCTGTTGTCTTGTTGGGATTATTTTCTTTTTCTTTTTATTCATCCAAGATTTTATTTTTGCTATACCACCAAATTAAACCAAAATTAATGCTGTTCCCTTTCTTTGGAATAGTCGGGAAATAAAATACACACACTATTTTGGAGCCGCTTGTGTCTGACCCGTTATTCTACACCTGGCTACACACACACACATACATATATAAAATAAGAGAGTGTCAGACTCAGTGTTTGTATCCATCTTTGCCAGATAATATGTTACTATAGTCTCTCCAAAAATGGGAAAACTGGAGGACAAACAACACTTGAAGTTCATGAAACATGACCAGTCAGGCTTTCCTAAAGCAAGAGATTTAATGGTCACTCAATAATTAAAAGACCATATACCCATTTGAGCGCAGTTTCTATCTCAAAATAAAGACATGACATCATCCTGTGGTCATCTAGCCTCAGAGGCTCTGCTAGGTTATGGAAAGAAGCTTTATAAAAATAGGAAGTGTGGGGCAAGTTTATATACTCAAACCCTCATGGCCAACAGAGATCCAGCTACTTTGATCACCAGCGTTTCTTCACGTTACAGACACCACCATTTCCTTGTTGTGGAAAAATTAAGTAATGTCCAGAAATGGTCTGAAACCCTTACACAGCTTGCATGAGCCTTCATGAGCGAAGGAAAAACTCCAGCATGAAAGCAGATGAAAAGGCTGAATTTTGGTTCTCCATGAAAACTTGTTACACAAACTGAGCTAAACACACTGACAGCCGGTGTGTTGTTGAGAACATGCTGCCTCAGTAATTGAGTCTTTGTCTGTAGTACGTCATTTAAACAGAAAAAAAGAAAGAATAAATATATTTATAGAAGAAAATACATACAACAGTCTGGCTGTAGAGAGTAGAGTCACAGTGAAACATCAAGTTTTTGGTCTGTTTTTGAGCTCTAGATACAAAAAGTGTAGTCGACAAATGCATGTCAAAAGTTAAACCAGTTGAACTTTGACCAATCAAGGACTCTGATTCGGTAGTGACATAAGGGTAGAGCAAGGAAGTCCAAACCATTTGAAAATTGATTATGAAGAACAAAATAATTATTTAGTTTAGTTTATCAATTTATTGGGAAAGCGTACAAATTCATTAAACTTATAAAGTGAAGATTGTTGCACCAGATGTAGCTTAATAGCTCATTTTGATCTGTAAATTGTTTTCCTGCGTATTCCAGTTTTTTTATTCACCATTTCAAGTATTTGCAGATTTTTTTGTCATTTGTGTGACTCTTTCGCTTTGTCACAAAAACTCAGATAAACTCAATAAGCTTGTATGATTTTTTTGCGTCCAAAGATGCTGCACTGCTGAGGTGTATCTCCACACAGCAGAGCCCCCTCCGCACTCCGCACTGTGCTCCCCCCCTACCGCGAGAGGGGAACATCCTCCTTAAGGGCATCACCTTACTCGGAAGCGGACCAAAAAAATCCTGATATGCTGAAGAAGATAATTGCGGAGGATGATTAGCATGGTTACGGTTAATGTTAAACAAGCAAATGGCTCCTGAACGCGGGTGTCTCTGCTGCTCCGCGGACCTCCAAGGGATGGATTAAATGCAGAGATCACATCATACACCCCCATGAGAGCTCATGGGACTTTAACTTTAACATTACATACATGCGGCTAGAGATGGGTGATGTGGCCGAAAAATCTAATCTCTGATTTTTTCATTGCAAATTCGACTTTTGATTTTAATCGATTTTTTTTCCTCCCTCCTTTTATTTTTTCTAGCAAAGGTTACAAAAAGGATATATATATATATATATATCTGTTATATATATATATATATATATATATATATATATATATATATTATTTTAACATGTCTTTTGGAAATAGGCTCAAAGACAAGGTGCAACTAAATATAAACCGTAAAAAGGTTTGTAGAACAAAACTGATGTTTTGTGGTCTACCGCTAGCTTAAGCATCCTATAGAGAGGAGACACTCATTCGGCAGAGCAGTTTTGGTAGCAAACGCCTTCAATCTTCTTTTGCTGTGTGTGGTTTAATGCTCTGAGTTCAAAGTCCCAATACCAGGGACCAAAATTGATTTTTTTACTAATCAGTCAAGTTGGCCAGTAATTAAAAGAAAATCTAAATATATTTTTTTACTGGGCAAATTATTAGATTATTTTACTAAGAAATTTTCATGGATGTTATTTAAAAAAATATTTAGTTTAATGCAAACTGAGAGGAAATCACAACATAAAAAAACATCAGATAAAAACAACACTTTTTCTTAAGGAACTCCTTAAATCTCCTATCAGTCTTTGCTCTCTGGTTTTTTTTTATGAATATGAGTTTTGTTTTCCATCACACATGAGTCAAAAACATGCAGAGAAAACAAGGACAGATTTAGCAAAGGGGGCAGATTGACAGAAAATGTTCTCTTTTCTCAATTATTTCTCCAGATGATTTATTTTTAGATTAAATCATAACAAAAAAACTTAAAAACATTTTAATGTTTTGAACATTTTCTATG
>NC_050520.1:29735870-29748628 GCF_002922805.2 Oryzias melastigma
TCCAAGTCTGTAATTCTACAAAGACCATCAATAAAGTTAACACAAAGTGGATTCATGCCTGCTATTATATTTTTTAAATACAGTTCTTATAATTAATCATGTTGTATCTATCCGCCACGTCTTAAAAGTCCACTCCGTGAAAACATTGTCCGACATTGAACCGATTGTATTTACACTTATAGACAACACACGGGACAGCTCGTTAGCAATAGCAGCTAGTAACATAGGATGCTAGCATCAGTGGATAACAACAGCGCTGTCTTCAAATCCACACTTTTATTAAACATTCTGTTGCAGATGTAGACCAGCAGCTTTATCCTCCAGTTCTGTCTGGATCCTGTAGAAAATCGCTGCATGTCCCGCTGCTGCATCAGCCAAACCGCTACGCAAACAGAGACGATTAGCAGAAGGGGGTGGTGGGTGGGATGGAGTCTTCTCTGTACTGTATAGTTTAACACTCTGAAATCCTGACTTAATAAGATATTTTACAAAGAATACAATACATTAGACATATGTATTGCATTTTAAATATGATCCAGTGGAGTATAAAATGAGCACAGGGACAGGAGTACTTCATAAACAAATTAAACAGACGGCAGCCCTTAAAGAGAGGTGTCATCTATTTCGCCAAGAGGTGCGCTGGATCTCCTGACACAAGAGCAAGACACTCAGGCCATGAAGCGTACACTCTGCAACTGGTCAGCCTGTATCTACGCTGATGATGGCCAATATTGCTCTTACAAGAGGTGGCTGAAAGTGGTGCACAGGCAGTAGTGGGGACCCTCAGTGTCACCTACGCCTAAGAGCAGCAGCTGGGGCCTGAAGAGGAAGGAGAGTGCCGGAGAGGTGTGCTGGTGAGGAGACTATGAATAACCTCCACAAAAGACACATCCAAGGAAAAATGGGACGTCGGCATAAAGAGGAGGCTGATATGGATATCTATATCAACCCTCAACTGGTCTAAAAACTCCAAGTTGTAATCTCTAATATGGCTCTTCTGTCTAAAGAGTCTTCCCCTTTGAAACTTCAAAGTATTTACATGAGAAGAAAAGATACATCATCTTTGTTAATGGCTTTCATAAAAAGGTAGACAATTTCAGGGCTTCTGAGCAGAAGGCCGTATCAAATGTAAAAGCAGCAAAACTGTTGAGAGGTGATGATCCCAACATGAAACGACAGAGGGTGAACCATGAAGATGTCCAAATTTTTTGCAGAGAGCAGATTTGGCGAGGTGAAAATGTTTGAGGAGCCAACCAATCAGCATCACTTGTGTTGATGCTGATTAAGCATCATATGTTCACAATTTGTGAGCATGAAAATGACACAGATTGTTATTTTAATCAGAAGCACTAAAATCTGTGTTTTTAATCACAAAAACAAATAAATCTGTTTTCTCGTGTGCCTCTCCAGGTTGGCTTACAATGCCTTATAATGTCATTTAGCAAATTGGGGCCGCATACAATTGATTCTATGACAGGAGGCCAGTTACCAGAAGAAATTTTAAAGTGGGGCGCATTCGACCTTTTTCTATCACAAATACATCAAACAATGTTTATAAAGATATTGATACTTAACTTATATACTAAAGACCCACTCTGAACATCTTCTGATGAAAGAGCTACTGTAAAAGTGTTCCCAGCGATCTTTTAATTATGATTATGCCTTTTTTTAAACAAAGTTTAAATAAAAATGTAGTTTTCTAGGACATAGTTTCTGCAGAGCACCAGGAGTTCATTACAAATTTGCCTCCGATTTTTGGACAGAACTGTGGGAGTGAAACAAGTCCTTCCAGTCATATAGTTTCAAGCAGGATAACAGCTTGGACCAGGAAAACGAAGACGTTCATGGATCTATTTGTCCACCAGTGAAAGTATCAGAATGAAGCGGGGCCGGGACATGGTGGCCTGCTGATTGTAGCTTCTGTCACAACTACACTGCATTTTTTCGACTACACTTGATTCACAAGAATTTAAATAAAGAAATGCTCTGAAATACAATTTTTATCTCAATTGTCTTTATATATGTTCTCCATTATTAAGAAAAAGCCACAAAAACATGAGAAAAACACCCAAAAACATGATTTTGATCAGATTAGGTCTTTAAAGTAACTTTAAGCCACAGCAACACTTGGAGCTAACACATTTTCTAACAAAACTACTGTTTTTCAAAATGAATTCACACTAAAATTTAAATATTTAAGACCCAGTTTTGTTTTTCCTGCATCGTGCATAGAGAGTAAATTTGGAGTAAATTCATAGTAGTGCATAAGAAAAGAATATGAAGAGATCAAAGCTGCCTGCAAGAGTTTTTCCAGGTCACTGGTATCTTTGTTGTTCTCTAATCTTTTGTTCTCAAAAGGCGTTGGACATTTCTACAGACACACTAATGCAAATTAAAGTATGGATAAATAGACCCAAACTCTACACAAGGGTAAACCATTTTTTAGGGAAACATTTCACATTTAAGAAAAAAGAGGATAGTTGGACAGTTTGTTGCTTTTCAGGGAGGTAGCCACAACAAACATCAGCCTTATCTTCTTCCTAATCATTCCTTCATCAGCTGAATGTTTCATCAGTGCCATGGCTTCCTCACACTCATCCTCACTTATCAACCTTTCTGTAACAAGCTGTCTGGCAGCAGGTCCTCCAGAGAGGTCTTCGCCTCAGTTCTCCTAATAATAGACGGCATATTGAAATAGGAAAAAATAACAATGAGAAAAACGATTTCTTCAGTTGATGACTGTTTTTGATTGTTAGACGTTATACAAACATAAACCTTGAATTTGCATTGAGTTCACACCTTTGCTGTTATCCCAGAATGATGATTGCCTGTCTTTACCTGCATATATCCATATAGTTTTAATCCTTCAGAGCAAGGAACCAGTGATATTGTCCCTATTGTCATATTGTCACTAGGAGAGTGATATGCGGTGCTCCCCAAATGATTCATACTCTAGGAGTACAAAATGACTTAAGAATTGAATGTTTCTAAAGGAGATGGTTTGTGTTAAACAGTAAAAAAAGTGAAATGCATCAGTTGGACATTGTTATTACTAAGAAACTCACACAAACTTTGATTAAAGTCATGATCCTTCTAATAAAGATTTAATTTGTGATGTAAGAAAAAAAAACAAAAACAATCTCCGTCTCACATGTGCTAGGTAGTTTGTAACATTAAAACAAGAAGACAATATTCACTCTATCAAATGTGGAATCCTGTAAATTTTAACACTGTGGCTATGTTTGAATTCCTGTGGCTATGTTTGAATTGTGGTCTATACGTGTCATCTATTGAGGATTGATCGATGCACACTGGTTTCTCACGGAGACTTCTGGGAAATTTCTAGGGCGATCAATTTTGTAATTGTAAATTCAGACATCACTACAATACAGCAAACACACTATATAGTGCACTGAGTAGAGATGGAATTTGGACACAACCATAGATTCACACACCTCGAGAACATGGTGAGGACCCTACAAAGTACACTAGGCAGTGAGGGAATTCGCACAACCTAAATATGAGTGAACTGAGCTGTATGATACTTTAACAAGTATATACATGTTTCCTCTATTCATGTAATCTTGGGAGATTTAGTATGTATCACTGCATTCCAAAAAAGAGAAAAAAAATCAATGCAAACACAGAAAAATCTATTTTAGGACTACAGGTGGAAAGAGTGCATAAAATACAAATTGTGCCAATGGTCCAACACTTTTTCTACGTTGTAAAATATGTTCCTCTCCAAAAGTACTGGATTGATTGTTACTTATTGTAAAACTTAGACAATTTTTAAAATCTGTTTCTAATTTATTTGAAATAAAATCAACCTGTCATTTTAAAAATATAATTTGGTTATATTTTACTTATTTGTAGTAAAAATTAATGCTAAAGTGGGGTTCTTTTTTCCCCTCTAATTCCATTGAACCCCTTAAATGACAACCATCTTCGGGTTTACTGACCTGATCTGTAATCCGTAAAATCACTCTAAGATCAAGAGAAAAATGGCAAAGACAAAAGCTCTCTGCTTAATAACAGACGTCTTGTGGCTTTTTCCGACAGTGCTACCCAGACTAACACTGACTACTACTGTGACAAAATTAGCAACATCAAAGACAAAAAAAATGATTGACTTCAGCCTCCTCCTTTACCTCCTGCACCTCCATCTCCAGCCATGACTGACTTTGCCATCTTTTTCTCAACTCAAGTGGCAAACGGTAGTGATTAGTTCTCTCCACCAACACTCAGACACTACAATTTTACATCTAAGGAAGAGACATGAGGTCTCACCTCTTATCTCGCCACTACGTGAGATCTTGACCCAACCCCCTCTTCTCTTCCACAAGCCATTGAACCCATGTTAACCCTGGCAACAACAAAACCACTTAACCCATCACTCTTAACTGGTACCTTCCACACCGCATTTAAAGAGGGTCGAATCAGATGGTACTGAAGAGATCAACTCTTGACCCTTTAATTGTAGAAAACTACCAACCTGCTTCATTACTGCCATTCCTGGCTAAAACTGTGCAATGACCTGCTTTTACTCAAATAACAATCTTTCTGTCCCTAAGCAACCTTCTTGATACTAACCAACTAGAATTTCGATGTGAACATTTCACAGACACTGCCTTTCAGTGGTTGATTTTCTTGCTTGCACAAGCTACTGGGCAATCCTCTGCTTTAATTCCGCTGGATTATTTTACAATGTTTGACTCCATAAATCAAATCATTCTTCATCGTGTGAACTTCCTGGAGCAGCTCTGAATTGATCTTAAATCCTACCCGATCTCCAACTTACAACTTACATCCAAAGTTTCATAGTTGAGGGAAGGATTTAGAATGCACCAATTTAGAGCTGGTGTTCCTCAGGGATCTGTTCAAAACAATCCTCTCTTTTATCCGTACAAAGTATCGAAGCACCATCATTTGCTAATGGCATCTTGTACCACGTCTTTGCTGATAACACTTAGCTCTTCCTTTCTTTTCTTCTGGATGAGGTGACTGTCTTAGTGTTTCTGCCAGTCTCTCTGACATCACTTGGATGACTGAAGAATTTGTTCAGTCTGTCACAAACGGGCAGACAGCTGGTTCCACGTGCAGCAGGTTTATTAGTTCAGGCAGGAGCTAAGCACAGTTAAAATCCCACAAAGCGAAATCTGAGTCAGACAGGCAGAAGTCATCAATGAGCATGGAGGCATCAGAGAAGAGACTAGAGTTGTAAGAGTCCAGGTGAGGGTCAGGGCAGGCAGCAGGCAAACAGAGAACAAGCAGGGTCAGAAACAGAAGATCAGGTCCAGAATCAAAAGCTCGGTAATGCAGGCAGGGTGGCACAAACAATACTTCACAGTGAGTGTGGGTGATTGTCAGATTGGAGATAGCTGAGCAGCATCCAGGAACTGCGGGCTGGGGCTACTGGGAGATGTAGTGCAGTCAATACTCTGGAGATGACCCCCGCTGGGGGTAAGAGGGGGAGACAGAGTGCTGACTCCTGACACAGCTGAACTTCTCCAAGACAGAAGTTCTGGCCTCTGTTAAGCACTTTATCATCACTTTCTTAGAAATGTTCACTTTGTGTCCCCAGCAAGTTAAAAAAGAACTTAGGGGCCAAGTTCTTAGTCTAACATCTGTCTAATCTTTTAAGAAAACATTACACCCATTTCTCACTTTTACTCATTGTCTCTATGACATTCGGAAGATCTGGACGTATCTCATGGTTCTTATGCAGCCACTTGTCATTTCTGTGCCTGATTACTGTAATGCACACTTATAATACTGTCAGCCAGCACATCTGCATCTCCAGATGATCCAAAAATGCAACTGGGCACATTGTTTTAACCTAGGCAAAAGAGCTTGTGTTATACCTCTCTTCTTTATGCTTTCTTCCAATAGCTGCCTACTTCAGATTCAAAGTCCTGACATTTTCCTACAGAGTGGTAAGCTCCACAACTCCTCTGTATCTGGATGCACACTGTTCATGACTATTGAAGGATGTGGACAAGTGCCTTTTTAAAGATATCCAGTTCAAACAGGTGCTAATAATGCAGGTAGCCAGTAGAGGACAGAAGCAGTTCCTGAAGAAGTTCTTTAAGGGACAGAATTCTTGTTTGTTTGTGGGAGATAAAGCCTTATTTCTGCTTCAATATACAAAGAAAATATGATTTCCTGTTTCCTTTTAACATTCTGTTTCTCATTGTTTAATGTACTTAAGATAAAAAAAATTACAGACCTCTCGGGTTTTTAGGAGAGACAACTTGCAAAATCTGTGATTGTCTAATGCTTTTTTTTGCCCCACTGTATGATTGTATTCTTGGAATACCTTTATAACATTGAACTAAGTGCAACCTAAACATAAAAAAATACAGTGAAATACAGAAATATTTAGTCTTTAGTTATATGATGGGTCAGTCCCATCAATGAATTTATGACTTAAAAAAATCCTGTTGACTTAAATATATATATATAAAAGATTGAGCTAATAAATTTTATAAAAAATGATAAATATCACTACTTTCATCAAAATAGAACATTACAATAAAAAATATTGGTTCTGTTAAAAACTAAGATTTAGAAATAGGATTTTGATATGTTGGTGTTCAAAGTTTAGTTTAGAAATGAAATAATAGCATTTAAATGATGTGTACGAGTCACAGTAGATTTCAATATTTAACAAGATATCAAAGATGTTTTGCTAACAGGTCAGTATAAACTGACCTGTAAAATACAAGAAAATCATCAGAATAGTGATGAGCTGCTTCTAAAAAATGAAAAAAAAAATCACAAGGATTCAGACTTAAGATGAACCTCACAAGGTCTGCAGATGAGATACCTGTGTGACCAGAAAATGCAGAGGTCCGTACCACATGCATTTCACATGCACAGATCAAAGGAGTTTCATTAGTCTGAAGAGAAATAAATGGTCCCTGTCAACTGTAGGGTTTGTGTTTGCTTTTATCCTCTGCGTTTCCATGTAACCACCAGGACAAGAAAGTAAATAGCTGCAGAAGTCACCGTAATTTATATTTGGTCAAAGAGCAATGTACGTCTTTCGCATCGGTTTTGATCTGGAACGCAGGTTTGGAAACAAAACATCTTTATTGTCTCGTCTCCTCCTTTAATCTGCAGTCAATTTAATTCGCTTTTTACAGTTGACTCATTAAATTGCTTTAGTTTTGTAGTTTTCTGGTGTGAGAATTTAGCAATCTTCAACCACTCTTTTTACTGACATTTAATTTTTAAAGACCCACTCCTAGGAAAATTGTGTTTTTGGTCCTTTTATTATGTTCTTTTGAAATTTTTTGAATAATGGAAGACATTTATAAAAAAAAATTGCATTTCTGAATTTTTTTCTATTCAAATCTTTGTTAATCAGGAGCAGACAAAATAAAAAAGCTATTTGAAACAGCTTGTAAGAGTGACATAGGTACCACAAACTCCCTGCTCTGCTCCATTCTGATTATCCACTTTAGACAACTAGATCGATGTACATCTTTTGTTTTCCTCGTCCAAAGAGTATTGTTTGTCATTTTTGTTGCACCAGTAATGCTATGTTAGGGCGCCAACTACAACCTAATGAGAGGTCAAACATCAGAAAATAGAGATTGGAAAGATAATTGTTCTTTAACCTTCTCTGACATTAAATGTGTAGAACCAAACATGTTCCACTTTTCATAAATCCCTATGATAAGAAGACTGAAGTCTTTTTTATGCCCTCTAAAAGCTTCTTTAATCTCCATGTGAACGTTTGCTCCAAGACTTTACATAAAAGTGATGGAGGCACCACTTTTACGGAGAAGTATGATGGAATCTTTCCCTCTATAATGGAAATGCTATACTGTTATTGCTTCTTTTCGCACTGTTTGAAGTTGGCCAATACCCCGAACTTATTTGAAAGGTCTAAGCACTACATCAAAATTGTTAGGTGTCATGTGTTTCACCCTTTTAGAGCACAATTCCCAGAAGCGCTTTGACAGGCACTAATAATATCTCCTGTTTGTTCAAACACGTTGAAAAGAGAGAGAAAAAAAGAAAAAATCAAACACCACTTCTCTAAATGTCTGGCTTCCCAATGAAATCATTTGAACTGTGAACTGTCATGTTTGGTAGAGACAGAAGTTCAGACTTCGTCAAGTTATTGGCTGTGTGTTCTCCACTCATGAATACTTCAAAACCCTATCACGAAATACTCATCAACAGCTATGTTTGTCTCCCCTTTTCACCATAAAAATATGTAGTTAAAGCTGAAATGCATTAAATACCCCAAATTGGTATTTTTGATCCATTCACCAATTCTGAACATTTCTCTAAAAACCTGCACTCTGAGCACCAGACCCTCCCAACCCACAAAAACGAGCGGGTCCTCAGGTGCTGATGTCACAAAATGATAAGATCCCCCTTTCAGGAGGAGTCTGCACTGCCAGAACTGCATCCAGGATAACACAAACACACAATTTCTCAGCTCAGCTAGAGGTGTTCAGCTGCTACCTGAGCTGAGTGGCATAGGTAGCAGCTGATCACTGCTACCTGAGTGGCAAAATTGGGTCTCAGTGATCAGCTGCTAACTTGGTTGCTTCACAGCTCAGCTAGTGGCGCTTAGCCATTAGCTTCACCACTAGCTTTGCTGCTCAGCTAGCTCAGCCGGTTTCCTCGGCCATCGCTAAAACCAGTGTAGCGATGATGACCGAGGCTAGCAAAGGCAGATGTGCAGTAGGCACATGCAGCTTTGAAAAAATTCAGATGATGTTTGTTTTCATGTGCGAAATGGTGGCTTGATGCTGAGGCCGGTACTATGATGACGTCCTGAAACGGGCGGCACCCACAAGCAGCGAAAGACAGAGCCTCAGAGATCGAGGCATCTTATTTCTGAGTAGGAAAGAAAATCATGATTTTTTTTTTTTAATCAATTATTTGTTCTTTCATTATGAGCCAAAGGTAATATATGATCATATATATAGATATTGGTATGGTATGGCTCCTTTAATGTACTTAATCCCAGTGTTTTACAATTCTCTTTTTTTTTTATATAATGATGATTTAGTACTTAATGTTGACATTTGTAGATGGCTCCTGAGGGATAATTTAATTAAAAGATGAGGATCTTCACAAGTAAACATCATTATAACCTTCACTTAATTTTTATAAGGTATTTTTTTTCTTGGAAAAATTCCAGTTAGCACTTTCAATTTCCTATCTGGATGTTTTCTCTTTTGTTGACGGCTTCTTTCGTTCAGTGTAGAACCGTAGTCACAACTCTACCTTTCACAAACGCAAATGTCAGGTTAAATGCTGCCTCTGTGTCACACATGCTGTTCTGTTTTCATTGTTAATGCTCCACAGTCATCAAATATAAAATATTAAACAACTCAATTACAGGCTGTTGTTCCATTGCTGTCTTGTTATATACTACAGTATGTAAATACCAATATTGCAGCTTAGTCTGGGTTGTATTTCTTTATTTACTACAGTATCGTTACATGTTATGCCTCATTGCCCTCACCGACATGTGTTTTTTTTTATTTATTCCCTGTTCGTATTAGACTCCAACATAAGTTGCTGCTCTCTCACTGACCTCACACCCACATTATGCTGAGATGAGCCTCTGTTTCCCCTTACAATTGCACACACACCTACACACAAACACAAATGCACTAGGTCACACGCAGTTATTAATTTTTTTATTTTTTTGTTGATTTTGTAAAGGTTTAGGCTAAAAAAGTGATAGTAAAGTCATAGTAATAAAGTGTGCAGATAAACTGTATATTTCCTTTGATATGTCAAATAGAAACTCTTAATCCTAGGAATCAATTCAAGTGAAGCCTCTGCAAACTTTTCAAGAGAAAGATGAGTTCTTCTAACTTTATCGGTATCTTGGGATTTTATATCCTATTTACTCATCTTGCTATCATTTCATTTAATATTTTCTTTACTCTATTCGCGTGGTGGAGACTGCCAGTTTCAATGTTATATCAATGGCACAGATGCGTCATTAGCGATCTGAAGTCCCGCAACGCGATTTAAGAGGTGGGCGCGGCGCGAAGGACTGGCAGCAGCTCAGTTTATGCGACAAGACGCGAATCGAACTGTGCAGCAAAAATGTAAATGTCTGAAGTTTGACAAGTCTATTTCATTAACTCATTGGAGCTGCAGGTTTGTAGAGTTCATCCAGCTATTTTGGGGTGAAGGTGGGATACACTCTGGACAGATCGCCGGCTTTCACTCCCGCGGCGGAGCTCACTCTCACAATATGCTGACAGAAAGAGTGCCGCTGCTAGGTGCGAAGGTTGGCGGCTCGGGCTCCATCCAGACATTACAAAAAAAGGTCTCCTCATTTTATTTTTTCCCCCTCAGGTTAATGCGAGACAGAGAGCTTTCAAGCTTAGCCACAGAAAGACAGAAACACTGGAGAAGCGGCTGTCATACAGACACAGCCCATTGTACCAGGAAAATCTTTTAATAATAATCATATAAACCAAAGCATGGAGACATGATTACTGATGTTTTTGTAGAACTCAACATCATTTGTGACTTTCATACATTCTAAGTGAGAATTTCGCAGAAACCCTTACTTATAGCAATCATCCTAAAAACATTAGCTGGTAGCTCCTCCCACATGGGGCCGCATCATCAAGCCCAGGAACACATTTTTTGACAGGCGACAAGCAGTGAATTTGTCATGCGACAAAAGAGGGGCGGGGCACACACATTTGTTGCGTGAATCGTGTTCGGTGTGAGTGCACCTTTTGGACCATCATTGATTGGTTAATGTTTAAACCTGAACCTACAAGTTTGTATTTATCAAACATGGCAGCTACCTTGGGCCACTGAACACACCTGTGAGATTTATCCTAATATAATATGAACAGAGTCTCTGTTCACAGACAGGCATCAGTTCAAGCTCTGTACCCGTAACACAAGCTTCACTCTTATTCTGTCAGGTTTGGTGGTGATGCCTTTTTTTTTTCTTTATTGAAGACACACAATTGTATCAGCCTGCAGTAATTGATACCTTAGTCAGACTGCCGCTACAGGTGCATACTGGCTGTCTGCGGTTGAAAATACAGAAGAGGCACACAGGAAATATCAACATTATAGACCGCTCGGTGAGCCCTATGGCCTATTTACACTGAGGAAACTGACAGAGAACCGGAGCTCAGTTCGAATGCAAACAGAGCGGTTCCTGCTCCTGGACCCGGGTCCTCTCAGGTGTATTCAGACACAAAATTTGTTCTGGATTATCACGGAAATCCAACTCTGATTCACTTTAAGCAAACCAAATCCATCTAGTCTGAATACACCTGAGATTACCAGGGATGCAACGATACAGTATCCTAACGGTTTGATATGTACCTCCATATGACCGTCGATATGTATTCAGTAAGAAAAAAAATAAACCCTGAAATCATACTATTCTACAGATGTTGCTTTATTTTGCAAAGAGAAATACCATAACAAAAATCAGATTTTCTCAAGTGCACAGTTCTTGACACTTATTGCAGAATCACATTTAAATAGAACTCTTGTGTAATTATAAATATTACAACTTACATGAACTGCAACTATTTTAGCAGTTCTCTTACATTTTAGCAGCTAAATGTCATACACAATTTAAACTGAGCTATTTTAAAATATTTAGAACGGACTTACTCTTCCATATAAACTACAGCAACAGAGGTAAAGTGCCATAATACTTAGCTGTCAGTTCTTTATTCATGTACCTTTACATTTTTTGGCAAAAAAAAAAAAGTAATAAAAAAACAGGTGAAAAAAAAAGTAAGTTTTAATATTTAGATAAAACTTTTATTATCAGACTACCGTAGTAGGGGCAAGGTAGTTTCAGGTAGAATGAGATTGGGGGGGTGGGGGGTTGGGATTGCAGCAGACAACCTTAAGGCTGGTACTGAGTAAATAAAATACTTATTGTGAAAAATGTCATATTGAGTTATCGAACGCGTATTGAATGGTTGGAATTTATATTGAATATTGTTGCATCCCTAGAGACCAGAATCTATTTGAACACCATTTTTAGGAATTAAATGTGAAGTTCTAATAACACCTTCTAATAAATGGATTTAGATCTACTTCCTGTATATGATAGGCCCACCACCCTGAACAGCTTACTCATTCACTTCTATTTAGGGCCACCAATCAGCATATAAAGCATGTGATTGGACCGTGGGAGGAAAATAAAAGCAGATACAAAGATACCCTATAAAACATGCAAACTCCAATAAGAAAAGAACTCAGCTGGGATTCAACATTTGACATTTTTCCCGAAATTCTGTTTTTCTGTGGCTTTTTTAAAATTAGTTTTTAAAGACATTTTTCTTATTCTGTCAGTGGAAAAGAATAAAAGAAAATGTCTTTTGGAGTATAGTTTGATTCAGTTGGATTTCAGGTGTTCTGCACAGCTGAAATCATGTCTGCCTCCTCTGTATTTAGGGGAGCTGCTCACCTCCTGCAACAGCGACAGACGGGACTTTCGCTGTAAACTACAGTTCTTTTGCAACTTTTAGACAATGCTAAAGCTCGTTTTCCTTGAAAAATATTGTCTGCCCCCTTCCAAAATGAAAGAATGATTAGTTTCCTCAATATTGGATTGCTGACAGCTCCGCCCAGTTCTCTGCCCCACGCTGCAGCTGTCAGATCGATGTTCATGTTCCACCCCATTTATTAAAATAGAAGATCGCTTTTTTTCCAAAAACTACTAATAATAGACCTTTTTCACACTTCCGCATTTTAAACCGGAAGTCGCGTTACAA
>NC_050520.1:29748703-29756315 GCF_002922805.2 Oryzias melastigma
AAAGTTTATTTTAGACCTAATTTTAACACATTGTTACTCTGCAGGACAATCGCTTTGTAGGATGCCCATCATGTGTCCTACCCTCAGAAAAACCATAAATGTAGACACAAATTCTCAAATTTTTCAAAGGGTTAAACTCTCAAAGTTCAAACCTTCGTAAAAAAATGTCGAGTTTAAAGGGTGACCAAACCCTAAATCATTTTTTGTGTCAGTTAACGTCTATAAATGGGGCTTTAAAAGTGATGTCTGTTGGTCATTGCCAAATTTTTGACACATTAAAGTAAACTTGTTTAATTCTTGAAAATATTGTCAAAAACCGCCTGTGTGCTGCCCACTAAAGGTTGAATTGAGGTATTACAGCTGAATTTTGTGATTGGTTAAACCAAAGATCTGCTTGTGACCAAAGATAAATGTAGATCTGGCAAACTGAACACATCTGTACAGCAGACAGGCACTTAGATTAATTGACAATCGTCTACAGCCTAGCAGGATGGAGAAAAAAAATAATTCAAAATTGCACTAAAAAACTTTGCAAAGAAGTGAAACTGTGAAAGGTGAACTGAAGCAACAATTTAAGGCTGAAATACTATTTGGTCTAAAGACCAAAGTTGAAGCTGAAGTTGGATCAACTGTGAAAAGGAGCACTGATCTTTTTTCTAGTGGTTGTCCTCAGGCGTCATGTCTGCTGGGGGGCTTCTGGGGGCCTGGACCCACTTGGACTCCTTCTTCTCATCCTCTCTTTTACATTCAGCAACACTCCTCCTTGCTACTGCTGTCTTCAGTGGGACCATTTCTCCAACCTTATCTTTTAACTTCACAGTTATTCATGTAACGACTTCAATGAAGTTATTAAGTGTCAGCAGAACTGGTCAGTTAACACTGACCATGCATTCTGGAAGGTGCAGAGCATGTTTTTTTTATTTTTTGGGGGGGAGGAGGCTGGCATCTTTTTATCAATCTGTTGTTCTCAGAGTGCTCTTTCATATGGTGGGGGGGCATCGGACAGACGGACACACTGAGGCTTGACAGATTATTCGAGAAGGTCACATCTGTCACTGGTGCGGAACACGACTCTTTGGTAGTTGGCAGAGAGGAGAACACTTAAACAGTGATTTTTCATCATGAAGAACAGCAGGCGCCCACTGCATGATGAGTTTAAGAGACCGAAGAGTCTGAGACTCTTTACCATTAGACTGTGGAAGGAAATGAAGGGCAGCAGGCATTGCTTGTATTGTTTTTAAATTGAGATTCTTTTCTGTATTGGCCGTTTTGCCTTTTTTTATTGTGGTCATCTGTTCTCATTTTAGTACTTGGTTAATTGTGAGCCGTTGTGAATAGATTTCTGTCAGAGTTAATGAAGTAATGATCTCATCTAATCAGACTAAACAGAAGTGCCCATGATAGGCGGAGGTTTGTTTAGTAAATGACTTGATTGTCTTCTTGAATCAGTCAGAAAAACAGAAATCCCAATTCCAAGCTTTGGCTATAAACTCCTCATTAAATACTGTTCAGACTGACTTTTTGCTACACTCTGTCATAGTAATGAAACCTTTTATGTTAGATTTATGCAAAGTAGGAAAGTTTCAACATGAAGTTTAGGCACCACTACCCTTGTGGTTCCCTGAATCAACTACCTGGAGCGTCAACCTTTCCTGGAATCACATCCGTCCTCCACTGGAATCCTTCTGGTTCCAGACAGATATGCACTCACTGCATTTATGGCTGGAAAATGTTTAGGAAAGGAAAGAAACAGGAAGTGACTTATCATTCTCCTCCCAGCACTCTGTGGAGAGACACCGAGGGCTACAGGCTGACATGGACCCCATTTTCCACCGAGTGGTGTGACTGTTTCTTAAGGACCCACAGTGATAAAAATGGTGTTTCTGATGTTTTCAACGGGTTCTTATGTTATTTTTCTTGATGATGGAGGACATATGGAAAGAAAATTAAGCTTGAAATTGGATTTTTTTGTATATCTTTTTTAAATAGTTGTGAATCAGGAACAGAAAAAAATTACAGTGGAAAAAGCTTGCAAGTTCAAGCCACAAAACTCAAAAGTCAATGTATGCACGTTTTTAGGCTTCCGCGTCTAAAACTCACGCTTACTCACGCTTACTCATTATTAAATCAATTTTTGAGCTCTACTTAAAAACCGGGAATTCACTGAACACACACTGAAAGCCAACTAGTTTAACTCTCGACTGCTTTAAAATCAAACAGTTGAACTTTGACCAGTCAGGGACTCGGATCTGGTAGTGACATAAAATGCTGTGTACTTATATAGCACTTTTCTACCTTCCTTGAAGGCCTGTAGCGCTTTACAGTCACAGACCCATCCACCCAATGGTGGGAGTTCTCCTGCTGAACACTGGCACCAACCTTCCACCAGAGGTAACATTGGGTTCAGTGTCTTGCCCAGGGACACTTCCACACATGAGCCAGCAAGGCAGGAATTGAACCTGCAATCTTCTAATCAGGAGTTGACTGCCCTACCGCTGCCCCACGGCCGCCCATAACGGGAATGTCCTTTGTAATTAATCGTGTGCATAGACAACAAGAGAACAAATGAGCATACAGTGTAAACTACAGCGACCAAAACAAACAGCCAGAAGGGTTATTTACATAAATAAATGTAAAGATTCAAAAATATTAATTGTTTTGAGCTTGTAAATTCATGTTACAGCAATCACTTCCAATAAAAAGTCTACGTAAATGTTGGAATATGCGCGTTTTGGGCTTCCGCGTTCTAAACTCTGAACATACTGGGCTACGTTTTCCCATGTGAGGGTAGCATCGAACTTCCACCTTCCCTATAAATGGTTACCAAGAAACATTTCCAAAAAGTTAATTTGTCACTGCGCAAGTTTTTAGGTCAAGTATGTACAAAATGCAGGGCCACTAAACACGTGTCAAGAATAAAATTAGATGAACTCGGACTCAGATTTGGTAGTGATGTATGGGTAGAGTCCTTTTCAAAACAAGGAAGTTCATGAAGGATAAATTAATAATTACGATTTGTGCCTGGAGGGAATTATGACACCAAGTCATATTTGTGCAACTTAGACATTTTGTACCAAACGTTTTCCCACTGTTGGTGGCAGACAAGTGCTGGTAGAAAAACCAAAGGAGAAGAGCCATATGATTTAAAAGTGGGAAGTGGACCCCAGTTGGGTTTGTCTGCAGTTCTCGTGGAGGCTCCTCCTGTGTTTGCCCACGTTGGCTTTTGTGGGCTCTCAGTGGGTCGGCCACTACACTAGCCAGCCGCCTGATGGACAGCATAGTGAGCTCCGCTGCACAGGCAGAGCAAGCGAGCGCCGCCACCCGGGGGCCGGCAGAGCTAGCAGGGCCACTGCCCAGGCTGCCGATCCATGGGTATTGAAGGAATCATTATAATAAATATGTTCTACGGTGAATGTCTGTACTTACTTTGGATCTTCTTTTGCAGACTTAAACTAAACAATCCACATCAATACTCACTAAAGGAAACTCACCGCTAAGGGCTGCCTCAGCTCTGTTGTATCAAGTTTACTTTATAACACAGCAGGTAGAGAAAGAGAACAAACATTAGGCTGCTTTTCAGACACCCACACAACAAACAGTAATCTAATAAACCCCATGGAGATTTGATCATGCATTTTTAAGGTCGAGATTTGTGGAAGTTTTTTTCTTTTCCTTCTGCATCAGAGTGTTATTAGCAAGGACTTTGCTATTATTTTCTCAAATAATCCCTCTCGCAGTCGATCCTTTTAGACATGTATGACAAGTTTTAATAAAGCCATTGGATTAAAATCTCTTTTTATTTTCAAGAGAGGCAGATTAAGAAAATGATAGATGTGTAGATTACAGGAAGTAATAGGGAAACAATTGTGCTTTCTCTGTGTAATCAAAGTTACTTTAAGCTTTTGTCAGAATTTTCTTAAAATGTATTGGTTTAAATTCCCCCAAAATATGTTCTTAATCTGTACTTTTGCAGTTTTCCAAATGTCTGCATCTGAAATTCCAAATCTTTCTCAGTCAGTCTGGACTTCTTAATCCTAGTTAAACATCTATCTTCAGCTGAAGGTTTTCTTACATTTCACTTTTGGCTCACAACAAGTTCAAGAAAAAATGATGAATTTAAAAAGAAACGTTTTAAAGCATGTTGGCCTTAAGGGGAACATCAGATTCACAGAGGTTGGGAATCTTCCTTTAAAGCTCCTTTCCGGAGGTAGAGGCTGTCATCTCCTCCACGGCTGTCAGTGAGGCCCTCACTGATTTGACGAGACAATTGTAAAAGAATCTGTTTGATTTCAGCAAGTGGTTTCATTTATTATTTACACCCGCTGAGACATTTTTCCACAACTTTTCTTTCTGCTGTCCTGATGCTTCTCAGCGAGTTCTGTGAACAGAGTTTGAGGCAGGTGACCTCAGATCAGGTGATGAGGTAGAGTTGCTGCTTTGGGGAGGTGTCATGACCTCTTTGGTTTCTATAGGGCCTGATTTCAAGAGGCTGGTTTAATTAAATTAATGGACAGATAATTTAAAGATTTAATCAGCTTTATTAAACTTGACTTATTATTCAGCCAAAGGACAGGAGTAAGAAGCAAGGGAGAATATTTATTCATTCATTCTTTTCACTGAAAACAAACATTTTAATCAAAAGAATAAATAATAACATTCTAAGGCTGCGTTCATACTGAATGCTATTTGAGCATCAAATTTTATGCTCAGTGCTTTTCCATAACTTGTGTTCATAAACTTGACGCTCTAGACGCATGTGGGAGGGGCTACTGTCTAAAGTTTTTAGCCTAATTGCTACATGGAGAGCTCTACAAAAGCGTCGGTCATAAGGTCTCCACATCTGGGTACATGACATCATTTAAAGGTTCTCCTAATACAGTGAGGTTCACCATCAACTGCAGGAGCTGCATCTGAATGATGGCCGCTTTCAGCAGTACTTCTGTCTCACTGTGACCCAGTTTGAGGAATTGCCATCCCTTTTTATTTTTGTTTCCAAGCAAATAAGAAAAATATTATGAAGTTCAATGATCAGATCTTCCATTTTAATTTTGGACTCCACCCACTGATTGGATCATCAGCATCTCACAGGCCAAAGCTGAGGTCCCGATAGATTGACGCGACACATCTTCTTCGCCATAGTTTCAATATTTGAACTCTGGACGCGCTGTGACAAACAAAATGTGCTGCTGTCAGACCGCCTGACTCTGAAAATGCACCTGGTCAGAAGTGAACATTGACCTAACATTAAAACTGGACGTGTTTAGTGTTTCCAGCCTAAGGATTAGCCCTTTTAATCTTGTTATATTTGGGTTTTTGTTGATTCAAATTGTGCTCAATTGAAACCTCGTATCAAACCATGTGTATCTGAGAACTGGTTCATTTATTCAAAGATTTATTCCAGTGACAAAAAATTAGCATAACCTTTTCCTGAGTGCAGCTGGGAGCGGAGTAGTGACTTGCAGTCAGAACAGAAACATGTTGAATATGATCAAAGAAAATACAAATTAATATCTGAACTGTGATCTGGATGGTTTTTTTCTCTCAATAAAAACTTACAGAATTGAAAGCTTTCTTGATCTAATATGAGACAAAACCAACGCTGAAGCAGCAGCGTTGTGTGCTCACGAGACGGTTGACGCTCTCAGGTTCACAGCATGTCAACATGATGTGGTTTGAACCCTGCAGACAAAGTTTTCATACATTATGATTACTTTTTATAACCTTTTTTATGCCACCGTTGATGTGGAATATATTTACTTTTATGGATTGTGCATAAAATAACTAAGAATAGTCATGAGAGAGTTATACTGTAGTAAACTCCTTAATAGAGGACGGACGATAAACAGTACAAAGTAGTTCTGTTGTGTTCTCCATATACAAACACCAACATAAATAGGAGCTCTAAACAGTTTTCCAAGCAGCTTAACTCAGTAGACAATAAAGCAAGAATTGCAAATAAAATGTAAACCAGACTTTAAATGTTTTTTTAATTGCTTCCTTTCAAATCTTTTTTGTGAGTTTGCATGTTCTCCCCGCGCATGTGTGGGATATCTGCAGGCACTACGGCTTCCTCCCACCGTCCAAGGAAACATGCTTTTTTAGCTGGAATGATTACTCTAAATTGTCCCTAGGTGTGACTGTGCGAGTGTGTGTGGGAGTGATTGTGTAGCCTTGAGACATACTGACGTCCTGTCTAGAGCCCTTACCCAACAGTAGCCAGGTTAGGTGTCGGCAGCCCGGATGGGTTGTTTGTGTTGGAAATCTGCCTCCAGTGGTCTTTTGTAACCTTTTATATTTTGGAGTTTATATCAAGTTTGAAAATTGAAGCTGGGTTTGCCCTTAAAGACCCACTCCAATAAAAATTGTGTTTATACTGTTTTTTTTTCTTTTAGCATTTTTTTTTATCATGATAGGAGATATATAGAACAGTTTAAAATGAAAACTGTGTTTCTGAGTATTTATTTATGTATTTAAATCGTGATGGATCTAATAAAACCCACAGTTGCTTTCAATTATTTTTTTTTTAATTTTATACTAAGCTAATGTTAGCTTGGGGTTGTGAGGGGCTGTAAGCTAGCGGAAGAGACTGTAAACAAAAAAAATGATGGGATATACTTCAGTCCGGCCCACAAATCGGAAGGAAATTTCTGATGAACTCCTGCAGAAAATATGTCTTAAAAAATTATAAGTTATTTATATGGCTAAAAACCGTATAATCACAACTAATAGATCACTGGGAACGATTTTACAACAGAAAAAAATATAGTTGGAGTGGGAACAGAACTTTAGTTTGTCCAGAGACATGCTCAGAATATTACAGATGCTGCACAACTATTTTCTTTGGATGATGACAATTCCAGACAAAAATACTCTCGAGACTCAAAGAAGAGAAGAACAACTTTTCTAAAACACAAAGTGACAAAGCATTATTATGTGATAAATTTCCTATTCAACTAAAGGTACAAGAAAACATTTTCAATTTTATTTATATGTTTAGATTACACTAAGCAAATGAAAAACATCAGAAAACTACATTTTGAGAATAAGGGAAATATTATTTTGTTTTCCTATCTATTTGCCTTCAAAAATATTTTAAAGTTCAAGAAACAACAAAAAAGTTCATATTTTTTGCACCACTGTGCTTCACTTCAAAGTGTGTATAATTTGTCAAGAAGAAGATCAAATTTATCTTTTTGTGTCTTTTCTGTCAAACATGTTTTAGTTTTTTCAGATTGTGTGACAGAAAGAGAGTGGTGGACTCTTCAGATACAGGTTTGGACTGTAGCCAGTATAAACGCTGCCAGTAAAAAAGTACAAAAGATTCTCTTTTAAAATTGTAAATCTGCCTCCAGAGGCGTCTTTGCCTCGCCAGCAATAAACCTCACAGCACGTCTCTGGATCAGAGAAACTGTTAAAACCACATTCTGCAAATTTCAGAGGATCTTGTTATAAACACATTTTTTTTGTAGATTTACTGATTTAAAAGAGGTTTTTAAAGAATAAGTGTTTGGTGAGAGAATTGTAATACCAGGAAATTTAGTAGTGGGAGATCCAAATATGGAAAACTTGTGGCAGACTCGCATAGTGTATTAATTATAAAAAAGGGAAAAAT
>NC_050520.1:29756383-29765859 GCF_002922805.2 Oryzias melastigma
TGTCATAGAACCAAACAGTGAGAACCAGAAATAGGAGAAAATTAGGGCCATAAACCAGACCCAGAAGAGCCAGACAATGCACTAGTGCTACTTTCATACCAGGCTTGTGTCACACATTCAAGAATGTGCTGAACGCGGGTTCTTGAATCTCAGATAAACTATCGCTAACGAATACTTGCGCTTATGCACCACCTACAGTTGGAGGAGGCTTTGTGCAAAATGTCGAAAGTGGTGCAAATGTCGTGAATCTTGCTACATGCAAGTTCTATTTCTATATGTGAAAGACTTGGTGTCATATAATTCCGACTGGGCACAATTATTAATCTCTCCATCATGATCAATTTTCAAAGGTTTGGTTCTTCCGTTAAAAAAACGGGACATCATCCATTCGTCACTACCAAATCTGAGTCTCTGATTGGTCAAAGTTCATCTGATTTAACTTTTAATGCGTGTTTGTTTTATACAAAAAGCAAGCTTAAAAACTTCCATTGTGACTTGTAAATGTGAGAGTTTTTACTCACCGAAACTCTCATACATTCGTGTTCACATGGACTTTTCAGTGGAAGTGGAAGCTTGGATGTCATCTCTGGTGTGAACGTAGCATTAGGGGCAATCGTCTTAAGCAGACACGGCTGTAGATGATTCACATTGAAACTAATCGTACACAAAATCTAACATAAACACAAAGATGTGCTTCAATGGGCTTAATTATGCCAAACACTTCCTGAAGGAAGTTTAAATGACCAGATCACACTCATAAATCTAATACTAGAATAAATGCAAACAAGTATCCAATCAGATGGAACCAATTCTTTCTTGTCACACATGTTTTCTGCTTTATATTGAAGAAACAGGTGTTTTGATTTGATTAAATTTGTTCACAATTAGTGCAATGTTTCTTTTTTTGGTCTGTATTTGAACTTAACAAATCTCTTACTTTACTTGGTCCTGACTAGTCAACCGTTTATTGGTCATTGTTGACCTGGGTGGAGTAATTTTTGTCATTAAGAAAGAGATCATGTGACCAGTATATAAATGGATATGGTTCTAATAAGTCACATGATTAATTTCAACAAACAAAATAGTTTGTAGTCTGAACATTGTGATTCAGGGTAATGAAGATTGCAAATTCTAAAATAAAAGTTGTAAAAAACAGTTTAAGTGATTACTTCTCTAGATTTCTATATCAGCTTCCTGTATTCAGAACCACACCAGGGTAAATTCCATCTATCCATTTTCTTAACCTGTTGTATCATTTTTGGAGTCATGCGGCTGCCAGAGCCTTACCTGGCTACTGTTGGGTGACATCTCTTACACCCCTTTTTGGGTCAAGTGAAGCATAACATAAATGTATGATTTAACTATAAATTATTAACAAAACACCAAAAGATTCTCTCCATAAAACGGATAACAAATCTATCCCGGACAAGCCCCTAATTTATGTTATGCCCCCTTTTGCATCTAGGGGGATCAAGTAGAGCATAACATAAAAGTATAATTTAACTTTAAATTAATGACAAAAACGTGAAAATATTCTATCTATAAAAAAGGTTAACAAATGTATCCCGGACGAGCCCCCAATTTATGTCATGCCCCTTTTTGCATCTATGGGGATCTAGTGGAGCATAACAAAAAAGTATAATTTAACTTTAAATTGATAACAAAAACCCCAAAAGATTATTTACATATAAAAAGGATAGCAAATTTTATCCCGGACGAGCCCCCAATGTATGTTCCCCCTCTTTTTACATATAGGGGATCTAGAGGAGCATAAAATAAAACTATAATTTACCCCATAGCCATAACAAGGGCGGGGTACAACCTGGACAGGCTGTCAGTCTAGCACAGGGGTTATGTTGAATTTATCTCCTAATATGTTTAGTGAATTGATCTTTTTGTTTCTTTCAGTGATAAACGTCTTGTTTCATTTCTTCTTTTTCTTCTTATTTATTTAAGAGTTAAAGTTCTTGTCACACTGTCTTCAGCCTAAACTGTCTTATTCACTGCTCATCACAATAATAGGATACACATGGGCAAATTAAAACACCATGAAAACATGTAAAAAGGTATTTCAAGGCAGATCAGCTTTCACCAATCCACACATTTGGTTTGGGATTGAATTTTAGGCTGTTTTAGGCTTTGTTTTTTATCCTGGCTGGGGACCTGCACAGGAAGAACCAAATTTGGGCCCTCTTGTGGCTACACAGTAGGGTTTTGCCTAAAGACCCCCACTGAAAAAGCTCATTGCGCCCCATGGGAGACAAACCCTGACCCCCCATGCACCCGTCCTGCAGCAAAGTGAGTCATCCAGCCGCTATCATTTCTTTAATCATTACTGGATATTAATATTTAGAAGTTAGAAAGTCTTTTTTTTTTCTTTTGTTTTTGAGTCCAAATTATTTCTGACTTTTCATATGTTTCTATTGTCTACATTAAGTAAAGGAGAGCTTAGTTTATCTTTACTACAAAGAAAAAAAATATATATTTATTTTGAATATTCATGCTGAACTTGTTCTCCTTTCTATGTATAGTATTCATCTGTGTCTGACAAATCTTTAATTCAAACAGGTGTTAACTAAAAGTTGGTTGCTTCAATTTAACACAGAATGAGTTCTGCAATAATGCCCCTTTTTATTATTTCATATTTTAAATTAATTTTAAAGATTTTAATTGAAAAAATGATCCCCCAAAGACGGATTTAAGACATGGCTGGAGGGATGTCAGGGAAACACTGTGCATATTTTAATTGGACCTGAGAGGAAAACTCCTCAGTATCAAAATTCTGACTCATTTTTAATTTAAAAATAAAATCATATTTTCAATCAGTGCCTGTAAAAAGACATCCTCCTCTTCCAAGAATCCTTCGTGGAGGAGATCACTGTAGGGAAAGCCAGGCTGCTTTTCTCCTCATAAACATTTTAAATGCTTGTTAATCATCATATTTTTTTTTAATCAGTAGCGTTCATGCCCTTTTCATGCAGCCATTTTCTCCATGACAATCTTCTGGACTTCTTTAGTTGTTTATTGTGTAAATCTGGATTTTATGAAGGAGCTAAATAAGGGCCCAAGGCTTTTTATGTTCAACATTTTGTTAATCTGGGATTAATCATAAATTGGCCTCTGTAAAAACTGCCTTTGTTTGAACATTTTGACCTTTTCCTAACTTTGATTTGAGCACTTTTTAATTACAATTTTATAACCAATAAATAAGCAGCTAATTTAAAATGAGTGCAACTAACTACAGTCATGCTGACATACTGACTTTTATCCTCAAAATCACTGTACTTTCCATATTTACTGTTGATTTACAGTCTAGGCTGACAGGTAAAGCACCACCAACATCTGGCTCTTGGCAGATTCCACAAAATGTCCGTGTGAATCTATCTTGTAACACTGTTCCCAATCCTATTGTTGCTAGGTCTGCAATCTTCACTAAAAAGGCACTTAGCGATACTACTTTAGGGTTACATAGAGTTCCTCCAATCAATTCTAGTTATAAACTACTTTTTGTGATTAAAAAAATGCCAATACCTACCCAAAACAGACGAAACTCATTTCTTTCAGTGCACCTAACTATTGTGTGATTATTTCTAGGAAAACTCCTATACAGTGTTTACACGTATATTGCAGGAGTAGAGTTCCAAAAATTAACCCACAATATGTAAAATCTTTTAAGGGTGTAAAACTCTTCACTACACACTTTATATACGTTTCTCAGACATTCATCATTTTTACACGTTTCTCTCATTTAAGCTCTTGAAGTTCAAACCATAGAAAAAGGAGTCCAGTATTAGAGAATGAACCCTGTGACACCGTGACGTTATTGACAGTTTGTCAACACAAGAAATTCCTATTCAAAGCAAAGAAAAGTTTAGCTGAAAACAAATCGTGTTCAAAAGAGGCATGTAATACGTAAAACTAAATGATGTATTTATTCTTTTAATGCAAAGTTGTTTCCAAAAAAGAGGGGGCCATATGGCGGTCAACTCCTGATTGGAACAGGCTTGATTCCCGCCTTGCCCACCCATGTGTCGAAGTGTCCTTGGGAAGACACTGAACCCCTCCTTGGCTCTGGTGTTCAGTAGCATGTGTGTGAATGTGTGTGGTGACTGGGTGAATGGGGCTGTGACTGTAAAGCACTTTGGGCCTTTGATGAAGGTAGAAAAGTGCTATACAAATATACACCATTTATCATTTACAAAATATTAATTTATGCGCAACTTTGTCTTTATGAATATGTTTCTTATTTACAGCTATCTTACCTCATATTCAAGTCTGCTGTTCTGTGGCTCAAAGAAGGGTCTCTGGTGAACTTCTGTGGAGAAAAGCAAGCAGTATGCAGTGCTTGTTTTTGATTGTGTCACTTTAAAAGACTTGTTTTGGATCCCAATGTTTTTTAGCAAAATATTTTTTAGCTAATAACTACTAATAACTACTCTTAAACATTTGTCGTATTTTCTGCACAACAGAGCAGACAAGATTATAGGATGTTCCATCAATGAATCTTCTATTTTTTAAATAGTGTCATAGAAGGCATTCAAACCTTAATACACATTAAGCAAGAAAAAGGAGTCAGATATAATAGTAATTTTTAGAACTTGTTTGTAACATACTACAGATTAGTTACTTTAGAAGCTCTAGTCACGTTAAAAGTGTTAGCCACATTAAAAGAGTTAGCCACATTAGAAGCATTAGCCACGTTAGAAGTGTTGCTTACAATAGAAGTGTTTGGAACGTTAGAGTATTTTCACTTCCTGTAACTATGAACCTTGTATTAAAAGAGTAAAAATCTGACTGATATCACTAAAACAATGTTACAATGACTATGCTTGCCACAGAACAGGCAGATGGCTGATTGCAATTGCAGAAGGTTTATTAGCACAGCTAAAAGTCTACAAATCTAAATCAGGGTCAGGCAGGCAGAGGTCAACAATGAGTATGAGATCATCAGAGAAGGAACTTGAGCTGTCAGGATCCAGGGGAGAGTTGGGGTAGGGGACAGGCTGCAGAAAAACGGAGTCAGAGACGAGTCAGGAAAACAGAAGATCAGGTCCAGATGAAACACTCAGTAATGCAGGCAGAGTGGCACAAACGAGACTTCGCACTGTGCGAGGCTCTGTTCAGTGCTTAAGTGTCATGTGGTTGATTGGCAAATGAGAGTCGGGTGAGCGACATCCAGGAACTGTGCACTGGGGTTGCTGGGAGATGTAGTGCGCTCAGTACTCTGTAGACCAGAGGGGGAGACAGAACCCTGACAATGCTAATTCCTCCCCTTGCTAATAATTAAAAAAAAAAAAAAAACAGTCCGACACTGCTACATATAAGTCATATTAGCACATTTACAATAACACACAAACTTGTTTGAAACGCATACAAAAATAAAAATAAAAACTGACATTGACACTGACCTGAGAGCCATGTACCTCTCAAAACTACTTTGACATCAACTGCCGTGTTTTATCAAAAAATACGTGTGCCTTGTAGTGAAGAAAACACTGTAGTTGATGTTTTACTTTCCTTGATTTCAGAATGTCAACTATCAGGTGTGAATTCATTTGATTCAAACTGTCCGTGGGAAAATACAATTCTGGAAAATATCAGTAAAAATGTCTTACTGTGCTTTCAGATCGCTCTTGTAATCAGTAATTGTGTTGGTGTAGGGAGCGCCCTAACCTTTCCTATTAAGATAAATGTATGGTGGAAAATGGATAACACTGTGTCATTTGATAAGAGATGTTTGCCCATTGAGCTGCAATTTTCCACCACCTGAGGTCACTGTCAATTGATTTCAATTTTGCTCAATGTGTCACCACTTCATCACAGCTCCATCAAGATCTGCCCAAGCAATTTGCTGTTCCTCGTAGAAAAGAAAATAGGGGGGCAGAAGCTCCCCTTTGTGCTGTTGCAGGAAAGATGAAAAAAATAATTATGTCAAACACAAAAGAAAGACGCTGAGAGAAAACTCTGATGTCCAAAAGTCAGGTGGCATTTTGCCTCCATGAACGTTTAGAAACAAAGGGTTAAGACGACATCATCATGTGTGGCATTAGAAAAATCCATCACAAAATGTAGTTTTCTTTTAATCCCCAGACATCCTGGATTTATCTGAACTGAGTTGAATAGAGCTCAGACGAGCAGCTTCAGAGGCTTTTGTCTTTTTTGTCTTCAGGTTGGCCCTTCTCCAACACGGTCTGTAAGATGAGTGGTTTTGTGCAGGGCGTCTCTGTGTCGGCATCGGTCTTCACCCTGGTGGCCATCGCTGTCGAAAGGTCAGTGTTTGCTTCCGTCAGTCCCCTGATTAAAGGTGACACATTGATTGAGGATTAGTCATCTTCCAAATTTTGCTGCTCCCTGATATTAATAAGACTGCTGCTTTAAGCAGCTTAGATTTAAAAGATGAAAACTTTGAGATCCTGATCTCTTAAGACTTTGTGAGAAAAAAGAAAACATGCTCATCTCTCACCATCAGGCAAATAAAAGGGTTAAGCTGTGACTCATTTAAAGCTAGGTTTATTTGTAAGGTTAATTTGTGCTTACTTTTTTTTTCTATTCAGTATATTTGATTAATTACTTTATTATTAAAAAAAACATATCAGATTAAAAATTCTCCAACAGTAAAACCATTTTGCTTAAAGACCTATTACAAGAAAAATTGTGTTTTTAACATGATCTTGCAGCACTTTTCTCATAATGGAGAACATATGAAAAAAATAACCTCAAAATTGCATTTCTAAATATTTCATTAGTCACATTGCTGTGAATCATGAGCAAAAATACTGTTGGAAAAAGGTTGTAGTCGTGACCTAAATGCTACAATCGGCAGGCCACAGCTTCTTTGCTTCCCTTCATTCTGATGCACGGGGGGGGTGAGTTGCACGGCGCGTGCAAGTAAGCGTGCGCAGGGGGAGGGGCAATCAGTCATAGTCATGAGTTTGAGTTCTGTTTTGTAAAAAATGTTTTTGTGTTAAAATGTGTCACCAGATGCTTTTGCATGGAGCTTTAAAATAGTCTGATTTGTTTTTTATTGAGTATAAATAATTGATTTGTTGGTTACATTTTGTTAATGAATTTATTATTTTTTTTTTATGAGATGATCTTATAAAAGTAAAATAATTTGTTTTTTAACCACTCCTGACATGACACTAAATTAAGAGACCTTATGTGTTTGTCAAATCTCTCATAATACACATATGTCAGATGACTGGATTTGTGAGAACTGTTTATTACATTTAAAGCACATTTTTTATATTGTTTCATTGTGACTTTACACCACTACCCCCCACCCCCACCCACACATTGCCCTCCCCGGGCCGTGGTAAAATCCTCATGGTTGGGGACCACTGTCCTAGATGGGACAGCTTTTTTTTTTTTTTTTTTTTTAACTTCATCATCATAATTTAAAGACCACAGGGAACAAATTTAAAATAGATCAAAGGATGATTTGTCTTTTTTGTTTTATTTTGTTTTTTTGTATTTCGGTCAATGAACTTAATGAGGGTCATGCTACATTTTTTATTTATTTATTTTTTTTGAAAATGTCAAACTGCCCACATTATTTGATCGAGGATGCTGGACTGGTTTTCAGGTTTGTTTATTTGTGGTGATGATTAGACTGACAAATGAGGCTAGACTGGAATATCTGGAGATCATGATGTTTGCAGATGACAATGTGATCTGCAGTGAGAACAGGGAACAGGTGAAGGAACATCAAGAGAGGTGGAGGTTTTTTCTGGAATGGAAACTCAAGGAAAGGAAAGGAAAGGAAAGGAAAGGAAAGGAAAGGAAAGGAAAGGAAAGGAAAGGAAAACACATGACAAGACATGACAGTACACGATAAGACAGAACTACACAGGACAGGAGTACACAGGATAGGACAACACAAGACAGGTTAGAACTACACAGCCAGGACAGGGCTAAAAAGGGCAGGACAGAACAAAACAGAACTACACAAGACAGGAGTACACAGGACAGGACAACACAAGACAGGACAAGACTACACAGGACAGAACTACACAAGACAGGACAAGACTACACACTCTCATTCCCAACATTCTTGGGCCCCCTCTGTGTCACTTTTTAACATATTGGGTGTCCCCAACTCATTGTTTTTTGACGTCCTGGCTGTTCCCATCATATAACAGGTCCCCAACCCCAGCCTAGTACCAAGCTGCCCTTGAGATTAGGGACCCCTGATTGAATGGTGACACTGAAAACGTCCAAAAACAACGAGTTGGGGACACCCAAAACGTCAAAAAGTGACCTGGAGGGTACCCGAACCATACATCCATATATAATGAGTTGGGAGTGAGAATGTGTTGGACTGTCAGCTGCAGCAAGACGTCTGTGTTTTAAATGAGAGGAACTCAAGTGGAATATGAAGTTACAGAGAGACAGAAGAGTGTCAGCAAGAATGCAAGGAAAGGTTCAAGTAAGACTAGCCAGACCTGGTCTTAAGCACTGACGCTGGTGGGAATGTTGATGAACAGAGCATCAGAGGAGCAGCTCATGTTGGATGTTATGGAAATAAAGCAGAGCAAAATTTAGAAATACACTGCGTCCATGGACGCAGAGAGGAGGACAAGAAGGTGGTTGGTGTGAGTTAGGACCAAAGAGAGGACAGGGTTGAATGGAAGTAGATGATTCGCTGAGACAACCCCTGACAGGAACAGCCCAAAGGCAAAGAGCAGTAATAAGCTTATTGATTTTGTGGAATGGGACCTTCCTTTTTTTAACCAAGTGAGCCACAAAAAGAGAAAATGATCATAAATTATTGAATTCACTTTTGTTCAGAGGTAATACGTTTTAGTAGCATACTACTGTCAGCAGGTTCTAAGTAAACCCTTAGATTACAGAGGCCTGTGAATGAGGTTTGACCTTTAAGACAGACTGACAATATTTTATCAACCTGGAAGGATTTGTTGAATCATTATTTATTTGAACTTTTTTTCTATAGCTTATTTTGCAGTTAATAATATTTTGTTTGTTGTTACAGAGAAAGTTCTATGTTGGAAGAAGAAGCTGATGTTGGCTACTTTAGCAAATCTACTCTTTTAAGAAAATTAAGAAACTATAAAAATAAAAGTCTTTAATGCATTTGATCAACTGACTTGTGGGCACTTTTAAATTAAATGTGTTTCAACAACCAGTAATTATATATATGGAACATTAATTGATCCTATGACTGGGAAATTGATGTGTTATTATTACTCAAGAAACAATAAAATAATGAAAAAACAGATAATAGCCTTAAAAAACAAAAACTAAACAGATGGAAATCTGAAAAAATATTCAAATGTCTAAGCTTGTAATCTTAAAGTATTCTATTTTTACTTTGTTAAGCGTCTGAGTGAGATCAATATCAACATGGAAATGTTGATCCCTGGACCTTTCACATTTTTAAATTAAAAAATCTGCATCTAATGTTCCATTTGATGCATCTGTGTTTACATATGTTTCTATGTATGTTTAACTTTTTG
>NC_050520.1:29766470-29779097 GCF_002922805.2 Oryzias melastigma
CCTCAGGCATCTTCTCACCACCTAAGATCCTGTTGAACAACCCGGTCAAAAACTCCACTGCCATCTCTCCTAGACACTTCCATACCCTGGCTTGGGCCCCCTCGTGGCTACATTAAAATAGGAGTTGAATCAACATGTATTTTATACTCTTCTTTGTATTTTTTTTAAATAAATGGGAATGGCCTTCATCCAGTTCTTTTTAAGCTAGTTCAAATCTGACTCCGATCATTTTTTTATCTATTTTAAATGAGTCCCTAGTAGGGGTATAACGGTTAACAAAATGAATCATTTTTCGGATCAGGAAAAACAGCAGGAAAAAAAAATAACGAGATTAAAGCTTAAAAAATACTCTTTTGAAAAGTTTATATGCAAAACTTCAAAGCATAAATATTAACTTTCACACACATTACATCAAAACATTTGCTCATTGAGGCCTATTTCTAAAAACATCTTTGAAGTATGGACACAAACAACAAACTAAAACATGTCGTTCCTGATTACATTTACATGTCTGGAGACCAAATCTACAAAAACCGAGAGAAAAGAACGATTGAAAAGAGTTTTAAAACTACCATATCTATCAGCAGTAAAATGTTCCCAGTACTGTTTTAAAATTATGGTTATGTCATTTTGGCCAAAATGTCATTTTGGCCAAAATGACATTTTGGCCACGGACAAGCAAAGCAAAGATTTACATGGATCTAATCGTCTACAAGTAGATGTATCGGGATGGAGTGGAGCAGAGAGCTAATGCCCTCCCATTGTAGCTTTTATGTCACATCTATAAGCTTTTTCCAACCTTTTTTGTTATCTGCTCCCGATTCACGATTTGATTAAAGAAATAAACAGAAATGCAATTTTAAGCTTAATTTTCTGTGTTTATGTCTTCTGTCCTCCATATATAGCACAAGAACATGTAAAAAAAAAGAAACATAAATTTCATCAATTTCAAAAAGACCAATTTAAAAGGCATTTTTTTATGTTTTTTTCAACAGATTTCATCAGCTGCTGTTTTTTAACCTTTAAAATGTAGTTCTATTCTTTATTTACTATTAATTTTTTTCGTCTACTTTCTAATCAAATGAATTCCTTTCTTGACTCCTCTGCTCCAGGTTTCGCTGCATAGTTTACCCTCTACAGCCCAAGCTGACTCTGCTCGTCGCCAAGGTGGCCATAGTGTCAATCTGGGTGTTGGCGGTGGTGATCCTGTGTCCGGCTGCAGTGGCCCTCACGGTGGAGAAGGTCCCGTTCCATTACATGGTGCACAACAACGACTTCAATCAGACCGTGCCTTTGTACACCTGCTACGAAAACTTTGCCAATCCACAGATGAGGAAAATCTACACCGCGGTTCTCTTTGCCCACATCTACCTGCTGCCCCTGGCAGTCATCACACTGATGTACATCAGCATCGGAGTCAAACTGTGCTCCTCTGTGGTCGCAAACAGGGAACCGCAACTGGCCAACACCAGGAGACACGGTCAGCAAATGGTGTCACAGAAAAAGATCAAGGTGGTGAAGATGCTAGTGGTGGTGACTTTGCTTTTCATGGTGTCGTGGCTGCCACTCTGGACACTGATGATGATGACAGACTATGGAGGCTTGGACAGGGAGCAACTGGACCTCCTGACAAGCTACATCTTTCCGTTCGCCCACTGGCTCGCTTTCTCCAACTCTAGTGTGAACCCCATCGTCTATGGATACTACAACAAAAACTTTAAGAGGGGTTTCCAGTCAGTTTGTAAGTCCAGGCCCTTCTGTTGCAACTTGCAACTGAAAAGCAGGATGGCCAGGTGGGGCAGGAATGGGCGGTCCGAGCAAGCGCCTTTTGATGGCACTGATTTACGAGATGGCACAAACAGCCACAACAACTTTGTGTTGGGACTTCGAAACCGCGTACACAATGACAACAAGTTGAACGACGCGCCGGAAGGGAACAGGGGAATGAGGATGGGGTGTGTGATGGTTCACTCGGGTGGAAACTCTTCAGATCAGGGGTTAGAACTGGCGCCTATACACAAGAAGAGCAGCACCGCAGACGGCTCCGAAAAGGTCACCTCAATGGCAGTTTCGGTTTATCAGGCATGGGATGATTGAGCATCAACACAACCAAAAGAAACTGAACAAAGCCATCAAGATTTGGGAGGAAGGAACAGCTTTCTGTACAAATGGGAGCATCTCATCTTCAACACCGCTGAAGCACAAGGCACATTCTCACTCCGAAGTCGTCACATATTGACGTTCGGGTAACTCTTGTGCTATCCTAGGTATCTGGACCCCCACGAGACAGCACACTGAACTTTTTTTGTTCAGTGATTTTCGATTTTCACTGGTGTCAATGGAAGACATGAACTCCTGTCCACCTTCGTCCACATTTGTCAAAACACGTCAACGTAAGGCAGGGGTCATCTGGACCCCATAAGATAGCACAAGGGTTAAGGACGTTTTGGGTGTCCCTAAGTCGTTGTTTTTCGATGTACTGGCTGTTCCTATTAAATCACGGGCCCCCAACCTATGGGCTGCGAACTAGAACTGATCTAGTGCTGCGATGCGTTGTCCACCTTAACCCAAAAGCGGTACCGGTACTCTAGCCCTAACCCAACTCCGGACCAGATGCAGTACTGAACCCAAACTGGTGCTATTTGCAGTACCAGGGGCGAACTGGAAGCGAAGCAGTACCTGGTTAAAGTTAGGGTACCGGTACTGGACACATCCTGAGGACCAGTGGGCCTCCAGTACCACAACCAGTATGGCGTCCCAAGGTTTGCAGCCCCTTGATTTTACAAACAGCCAGCTTGTCAAAAATCAACAAATTAAGGACACTCAAAACATCAAAAATTGACATGGAGGGGTCCTTAACCAAACATCAATATGTGACGACTTGGAGATTAGGATTTATGTCTACAACGCAACTCATCTCCGCTCTGTTGCTAATATAGAAGGTCTATTGATTCAGAAATGGTCTAAATAAATCTTTATTCTAATCATTATCCGACTATGTAAACTTTTACACAGATCTTTAACACCAACCCTTAAACAGAGACAATCGAAAAGATTTTCGTTCCTTCGGTATGGTTAAAATGTCTGTTTCATGAACCCCCCAACTCATTTAGCAGTGCCTGTTGTTACCATTCTCTTGTTCCTGCCAGTAAAACTACAACACTGAGCTTTCATGTCTTCAGAACCAAGGACAAGAACAAGAACTCTGCTCTAGTGACGGGCAGCATTTTCATCAAATATGTGCTAAAATTGCACACTATTGAAAAAAAAACAAGGTTCAGCAAAGAGGCAGTCATTGTTGCTCAAGGTATGTGATGCTACACCAAGGCCACTGGGTTATATAATACCACATAGAGACTTTTTATGTTGTTAAGTCACGTTTAAAATACAGTTTAAAAAAAAATCTTTTGAGTCAAATATTCTTTAACCCTATAACACCGGAGCTCCAGTGTTTGTGTTCTTTGACTTACTGTAACTTTTCAACCATTAACACGATCAACGGAATTCCAGTAGATTCTGAAGGAGAATAGCGGCTGGTCGAGCCGCTTTTCTCCTTCAGAATCTACTGGAATTCCATTGATCGTGTTAATGGTTGAGAAAATTAAAGATTTTATGTTAAGGCGTCACCGATGACGCCAAAGGTGTTAAAGGGTTACGGTGGTGTCAACACCAAACAGTATTGTTTATAATGAAAGTTTTACAAATTTGTCTTTAATTTTAACATTAGCATTTTGATATGCAGAAGTAGTTGCAATCGTTGCATTGCCTGTGTTTCTCCTTCTAAAGGCCCACCTTTTTGAGCTAAAGATTGACCTAAAGTTATTTTAGCTTCTAAACATTAATGAAGAGATTCAGGCTTGATGTGTACGGGCCGGCCTTTACACAGCAAGGCACACTAAATTAGTTCTGAGCAGGTGGTTGTAACTGAAGAGTACCTCTACAAGAAGCGCTTTTATTTGAAGTTCTCAAAGAAAAGATGCAGATAATGTAAGCTATCCTGGAGTCCACGACAAAATGTGCCTTAATGAGCAAAAATCTACCTCCACAACTATTCTATTTATGTGACACTACATAGAGATATTTACAAAAGCACAATGCTTTCAAAAACAACCCCCAATTAGAATTCTTTAGCACTCCATATAGAAAACGGTAAAATATTGTTGCAGTCTGTACTTCTTCATCTTTATCTGTGACTTTAGAATTTTATATTTCTTTAATGAGTTTGAAGCTTTCCTAGCAGTTTAGCAGCACTAAAAGTGTTATTAAGCAGGCCAAAAAGCTGCAGCAAAAAGACGTATGAGCAACCAGATACAAATATTCTGTTAAAAAGGACAAATCTGCAGTCCGATTGTGAGGCTTTCTTCAGAAATGTTTCTCACAAGGGTTTGTTATTGTGGAAATAAAAGGAGCACTGTTGCAGGGGAAAGGAAAACTTGAGCTGAAATGACTACTCCTTAAAATAAAAATGACCTTGGAAAAAAAAGAAAAATATCTCAACAAATAAATCTACAAGTGATATGTTTTGAGAGTACACTAATTGCTTGTCGATCCCGGTCCATGTGGATGCTTACATGCTTCACAATGGAATGAATTGCAGGTAGAAATGATTATAATTTGATTATGTTCTTTAGCATGTTTAATTGATCAAGGGCAGTAAACAGCATGCTGAAATCGGATTATATTTTTGTTTTCAATAAGCACAGCAAAGTGTGACGTCTGTCTGGCGCGAAAAAATAGGGAAAAACAGGCTTTTCAGTAAGCCATTGCTCTCCTCTTTGTGGCACCTGTGTGCCACATTCACAACAAAGGAGGAAGACAATTTTAATTGGAAAAGACAGTTAACTATCCTCCGACCATATTTTTTTTTTTTTTTTTTGCTAAATTGAAAAGCCTGATTTACAAATGAAAGACTGATCCCGCAAATCAGCCAACACAGTTTACAAAAATGACTCATTTCATTTTGTTTAAAGCTGAGACAGTCCAGCGTGGAAATCCCCTTTCTGCCCACACAATCATAACAAAGACTGCACTAATGAGTTTATTTGTGAAGGAAATATGGCTGCATAACGAATTCTAAAATGTACTTTGAAAAGTGGGATATTTATCTATCTTCACTTCAATAGTCCACAACTATACTCAAAACACTACATTTTTTTGCTTATTATGTGATCAGTTGATGGTTTGTTTTGTATCCAAAGGCTTCTATCATTCCATTATTGCCCATTTTTTCAAACCAATGTGCTTCTCTTAAAAAATGTTTGCTGTTTCAAAGTAATAAACCAGTAGAACTATTGTTAGCAATCTACACACTTTTAATACACACTAAAGTTGGAAACTGGATTTATCAAACATTCTTATAAGAAGTTTTATATCGCTGGTCCCAAGGCAAAGAAGTAGTCTCTTCAAGATTGATTCTTCTGCACAGAGTAGTGCCTTAGTCACGTGCACCCGTGTGGGGAGTTGATCTGTACAGGTGCTACTGGCTTTTGGGTTGTCTTGGTTCATAGAGGGTCGTAGACAGACGTGGCTTCAACTTAAAGGGGTGTGTCTTGCAGTTCCCTTTAGGCTACCTCGAGAGACATCATGAAAATGGAACATACAATTGTGCGTGTGTTAAGCGTATCATGAAGTATCTGTTAGAGTAATGTAAGTCTCACGCACTTATGATGTACGGGGATGCTGTTTTACAATGACCTGACCACAGTAGTTGTTAATAAGGTGCACTGGTTCCTTTTTGACCACCTGAAAATGCTGTATGCAAGGAGTGTGCAGGTGCAGGTGTTCAAAGGATGCGCGCACAAACTACATTTTGATTATCCAATTTCCTAATGTCTCAAGCTAGGTTCAACACGTGTTCAACCGGCAAATTCCAATGAAAAATCTAAATAAACTCACACATATGCATGTTTTGGGTACTGCGTTAGAAACTCTGACTTTCACACGTCACTACGCAAGTTTCCATGATCATTTTTGGGCTCTAACGTGTGGCGACTGAACACCAGTTGAAAGTTAAACCAGGTCAAACTTTGAGCAATCAAGGACTCGGAATTAGTGTTGACGTTTGGATGGTGTCCCTTTCATTTAACAGAAGTACCAATCATTTGAAAAGAGAAATGAATATTTGTGGTTTCTACCCCACCAGAATGATATGACACCAAGGCCCAATCCGAAGTTTTCCCTTCTCCCTTCATTCAGCCCTCCAAACGGAGAGTTACGAAAAAATAGTGTCTCATATTTCGGACGTCATTTTTATTTTCGATCACCAATAATCGCTGGTCCGCTAGCTTAACGCGGAGCTTCCAGCGCTCAAATATACATAACAACAGCTGTTTTACACCTTTAAAAAGGCCATGCTACAACAAAAAGACATTACTTACTTTTAATTGTAAAAGTCTGTGCTTCAGAGTGCACCCAGAGAAAGTACAAAAACGCTTCTAAGCGCGACACGTTTTACTCTCATGACGGAGGACTTTGTATCCCTCCGCTTGGAGGGTGAACATTAAAAACAATATCCCAGTCACAACTGCATTTAAACTGCACTTTCAAATGGAGGGGAAGGGAGAAGGGGAAAAATTGGGATTGGTCCCAAATCTTTCATATATCGGAATAGAGCTGTGAATGAAAAAGCCTGTAGCAAGATTCACAAGATATCCTACACTTTGACATTTGGCACCAAGTCTCTTCGAGCTGTAGATGGTGTAAATGCACATTGGGTAGTGACGGTCCAGTGTGAACGCTATGGACTAGATGTCACATGTCTGGTATGTACGTAGCTTAACAATCAGGCTGCACACAAGATACTCGGCACTTTTCACCTGGAAAGCACTAATGAGCTTCTTGCTCAGTGTACAGGCTTCAGGGGGATTAAAAATAAGCGAAATCCTTACCATGTGCATACTTACCCTTACACGTTGAGTGTTTGCTACGATGTGTCGCCCAAAGAATGTCCATAGAAAAAAATGTCCTTGAAAGTTTTGGCTTACTGAGTGGTCTACAATCATGATCACCTATCTAATTCCGTGCCCCATACAGATTTGCCAACAGACCGCCCACATCCACCCAAAAGGGCAGTTGTGACTAAGGCATCAGTTGTAAGAAATACAGAAAGCTGTAAGAATTAGTCTCATTATAGCACATTCAGTATTACCACATCTTCACTGACACTGTTGACAGTCAGTGAGACATTGTTTACAGAACTTAACAAATATTTAATTATGTCAGGATGAATCAGAGACTTATTTTTCCATCTTTAGCAAACCAGTGTTTGCTATCCATCTGTCCATTTATTGAAATTCAGCCACTTATCAGACTTTCACACCAGGACAGACAAGGAAGTTTGATTTTACTCTCTGCACTCCTAGAGGCTGAAGCTGTCCAAACATCCTGAAACGTCCCACAGCTACGACAGCTGCTTATTTGGGTCTGATATAGTCGGAGACACGCAATGACCAGGAAGAAAAACGGCCTCCAGAAAACCCACTTGCATCGTTAATAAGCTACTCTGACTAACATACAAATGAGACATATTCCAGCTTTTTATAAATGTGTGCTGCTTCCAGTTTGCACTGTAGGCAGTTTTTATTCTCTCTCAAAGGGCAAATCGTTTATTTCTCTCTGGTTTCTTTTGCTTTCAGTTCTACTGGATTTTTTTGTGGGTTAATACTGTAGCAAACTAAAAAATTTTCCGCACTGTAAGGTACAATTAAAAGCCCATTTTTTGTCATAAACGACAATGGTCCTTTTAATCCAGAGCATCTTAAATATGGATTAATTGTGTTTACTAATGTTGACGTGATTTTAAAAAGCTACACAGCGTTCAGTCTTTTTTTTTTTGCAAGTTACAAATAAGTATAGGTGTTACTGTGAATACGCTAATTCTGCTAGCGTATGGTGTTGGACCGTGTTTTTGTTATGCGTGACTAATAAGATTGGGAGTCGGCGTAGAAACAGTAACACTCGATTTAGCAGTATTATTCTGTTTTTTACGAGTCGCAAAACAAGTTTGAGTGTTTTTAACAGCAATGTGGTTAACATGGCTAACATGTTGCGGTGTTGAACTGTGTTTTTTGTTATGTGTTGCTAACAAGGTTGGGAGTATGTGAGGTTAGCCCTTGCTAACCTCTGCATGTCCGCTGATTAGAAAGAAAGTGATCAAAAGACTCAATTGGAATTTAGTCAATTTAATAGGGTTGGATCAAGCTTGTACAGAGATCTCCGGGTCTCTGGGCATGCAAAGAGTAAGAGTTATAAAATACGGTTCACTTATATATATTGTTTGTTTCAGAGGCATGAGTCTGTTTTTTTTTTATCTGTGGCAACAAGGTTAGGAGTTACAAGTATTGGGAATACGCCAGTACGGCTAACGCCTCTAACCGGTAGCATATTGCAAACAAGTTCTAGGGTATGTCTGAATTCCCACCCTAATCCCTAAATACTAAAACACTATATAATGCAGGACTATATAGTGGCCTGGATTTCAAAAGTAATTCTGATACCATGCTCTCTACTTTTCTTTCATTTTTTTATGCTGGTTATGACATCACCGATTTCACAAAGTGAAAATCAAATCAATACGAACATTTCACAATGTCTATTTGTTTTTCCATTGTATTTTAATAATAAAAATATAAATGGTTTATTAAAAAAATTACATTTAAACACGTTTTTTGGGGGCAAAAATGATTCAACCCCAATGCATTGTGGTCTATATTCGCTAATGTCGTGAGCATGATGCACGCAAGTTTTTTTGTAAGGGTTCTTGATTTTGGAACTGTTGATTTGGACAGCACTAGAAAATAGCGACTACACTATATAGTGCATTACATAGAGAGTGGTAAAGGAATTGGGATATCGTCCTAGTTACTGTAAACACAGTTAATAAAGGCTGACTGACTTATTTCTGACTTTTTTGCCACTTAATGCACCTTATACTATTGTTCAGTGTGACATGAAATAAGTTCCAAAATGGACCAATCAGTGACGGCGCGCCTTATAATCCAGTTGATCCTGTAGTGCAGAAAATACAGTATAGAAGGATTCGCATGCATGAAAAACCGAGACTCTTGTTTTTAGGTCCTTGTTTGATCTGCAACTGGTGCTTGGATAATTATACAAAAAAAAAATAACTTGGGTGTGGACTAAACAGGCCAGTGGGAATTCTTGTCCAGCACCCGGAAAAAAGGACCCTGAGACAATGTCAGGCTCACCAGGAGACAGAAGTTTGGTAGCTTTTTGACTTGATGAGTTTTTAAATTCTCTTATCATTTCCTTTTCAAAAAAGGCAACTTTACATGTGAAGATTTTCCTTTTTTCTTGGAGAAGACTTATAGAAACTTCAAACAAGTAAAGTTTTCTTAACTAGCAGTTGGTGCTCCTTTATTGGCCCCTTCACATCCATCGTCAAGAGGTCGTATGATTGACATCATTGATATTTGGGCAGACGTATTTTAAAAAGGGGGAGCTGGGTTGTAAAATCCTTTTCAAATGTTCTTTTGAGGATTTATGGCTTTCAAACTCATTCTCAGAAGCATGGAATCAGTAATGTTTCATGGCACTTTTAAGGATTCTTTCAGCTCTCAAGTCTCACATTTAGCTTTCTGTCATTGATTGCAAAAAGAACAAAGTATTAGCAGTTATGCACCAAATGTATTAACCTGTCCGCCTAAGCACAGGGTTGAGAAAATGGGCAGTATTCTGGAAAAGCTGCAATTGCGTGTCGGTTAGACTTGCGGCTGTTATTTTTTTGTATTAACGGCGGAAACCTTTAATGCAATCACAGCATGAGTGTTGTTTCCAGAGCTTATGTGCTGCAGTGAATGTCACACATGCATATGAAAAAGGGGATTACAGGCTGCAGGTAATGAAGTGACCTTAACAGTCTGCTCAACTGCTCCACTTAGCTTTTCAGTGCAGCTTTTCAGCGCTGCACGCTACCTCCCGGCAGCACACTCATGATGGACCCTACAGATACAACAGCTTTCCCAAAAGGCACATCAATTTTAGATTATCCTTTGAAAGAAGAAGTCATCCTAAACACAAATGAATACTTATGTCAGGATTTACTCTCATGAAGTGTTTTTTGATCTGAAAGTAGAAAAGTTTAGGTCGTAGCTCAGCTCAAAAGACTTTTTTTAATCTCTGAAATATCAAAGAATTGACTGAAAATTCAAATTTTTTTTGGAATTAGGATGATTTTTTTTTACTCTTTGATAAATTCCACAAAATATAATGTTTTAATGAGATATAGATGGCATCAATTATGATTTATTTGTTTTTTTGTTCACAACAATGTTAGTTATGTGAAAATATTGACATGAAAATAAAATAGAAAATAAAGCACCACATTTAAATTCTGTGTATCAAATTTGAAACACAGAATTTTAACATGGTAAAACAGTGCAAAAGTAGTAATTTAAAAAACGAATAACAATTAATGAGTTATTCTCATCATAAAGTAATGAAAATGAGCCGAAAGTCTTTGAGATTTCAAAGGAGCAGCCATTTTGAGCAGGAAAAACTCTCCTACTCCCCCTAGTGGAATGATGATGAACTGCAGGGCAGAAGACTTGCACAGTTATGTATAATGGGTTTTTAAGAAAGGTTTTCATCATGCTAATGAGAAAGGAGTCTCAGAAATGCAAATATCTTCTGGGTTGTGCTCCGTGATACAATCTCTTTGTATATGAATAAATGTAGAAAATCAGATTTTAATTGTGTAAAAAATGGGCAGTTAAACTCACTGTAACACTATTGTGTTAACAGGTAAAAAGTATGTTCTTTATCATTTCAAAATGTTTAGATAAAGAAGAAAAAAATAGTCCAAATGTTTCTGTTTCTTTGCTACAGCTATCAAGGCAGGTGAAAGATTACCTTCATACCCTTTCTCCAATTGGTTTGTATTATTTAGTACAGTAGAGACACAGGAGCAATTGAAAACAGAGATGATTGATATCTGGTGTTACTTTAAAGCCTCCAGCTGGTTAACCCGGAAAAACGTGTCTTAGTCGACAATAATAAGTACAAGACAGATAATGATAGTTCATATGCTTGTGCAAAGAGCCACTGGATTTCCTGAGAGATCTAAGACCCTTTCATAAGACACTCATTGATGTACTTGGGAAAACATAATCCATAAACTATTATTAGTGGATTTTTCAAGATTTTTGTCACATTTTTAAAACTGGTACTGAAAGACTACTTAATCAGTGAACTTACATTCAAACGTACAAACCAAACATTTGTTCTCTTGATTCCTCTTTTATTAATACATTTAGGAGAACCCCCTTAATGTGATTAGTTTAGACTGTAAAACCTCGTAAAACTACAGTATTCATCAAAACACACGTCTAATGCTACACAAACAGGCACTCCTGTTTTAAGAAAAAGTGTCTTATTTTCTGCCTTGCAAAGAAAAATCTTAGTGATTTTTTTTCTTTAAAATTTTCTTTTTCTATTGAATTTTTTTTTTTTTGGTTTGTTATTTGTTTTTAAAGAAAAGGAACCTTTTTATGCAATGTAGGCAAAAGGAAATAAAGAATTCAAAGAGTCATCTTGTGAAGTAACAATAAAGGTAAAGAAAGAAAAGAGTTTATCATTCAGGTGAATCAGCACTGTGTAGGTCTACTTATATATATTTTTGGCTTGCAGAATAAAGTAGAAATCGTGAGAAATCACACTTACTGTAGGTTTTCTTGTGTGTGTGAGTGGAGAAACACAGACACCTTCAGCTTCAGGACAGCAGCACATCTCAGCACACTGGCAGCTATTTAAAGAGAATTAGTCACTTTTCTTCATCCGTCTCATCAAGCGTTGTTGACATCAGGCTTCGGTAGTTTGGGGGGTGGCGGTTAGTGCAGCCCATTGTTTGCAGTATTTCTTGTTCTTCCTGTCCCTGAAATGGTTCTGTCTGCTCTTTATGCATATGTGAGCTGGCTGTCAGGCGGATGAGTTTGGTAACAGCGCCATGCCTTTTGGTGTCACTCTGATGAGGCGACTCAAATCTCTGCGCAGAACGTCGCCGTCAGCTGTTGTTTGTGTTGTGTGATTTCGGCAGGTTTCCAGGTTGTCTGCATGAAGATTTCAATTCTGTGGCCAAAGTAGAAATGTAAAAAAAATAAATTATACTTGAAATTTCAAATTAAAAGCATGACTATATTTCTCTAAAACTAACAGAAGAATTTAAAGTGACAAAAAAGTTCTCATATTTATTTATTTTTTCTTTTGCAGGTTTATTCTTTTTATGTCTTAGTCGAGTGTTTCATCACTTCCTCGACGGGTTTTAAACAATTCAGATTTGCTTTGGATATTTAAAGCGCCGTCACCAAACTGTCATGGACAAAGTGAACGTTCTTTTCTATGTCACAGTTCAATGTATGCAAATGTATTACTGATGTCAGAAAAAGTGTTTTACACGGCTCCTCCTGGTGAATCAGTTTTACCTGATGAGAACTCAGGAAAAACAACAAAAAAAAACCACTTGTTGAAGTTTGTATTTGTTGCTGGTAAATGCAAAGCCTTGACCTTCATGTCCTCTGTGCATTCTCTGCCTTTTTGTGTTGTGTTACCGGATGTCCATGTTGTATTTCTGTGAAAAAGTTCAGTTAAAAAAAAAAAAAAAAGTTTTGTTTT
>NC_050520.1:29779118-29829480 GCF_002922805.2 Oryzias melastigma
TTTTTTTGGGAAACTGATCAGAATTTTACTTTCCTCCCCTAACCATATACTGAAAATACGCCAGCATTATTTACTTTAAATTTCATTTGACAGTAATTTTACACCCAAAAATAAATTCTATTGGATAAAATTCACATTTTACAATTTGATTTTCTTAATTTTTTCTTGAAATTAGAATGTATTTTTTCAGTTAAATCCAATTTTAAAACAAGTATGAAAAAAAGCTAAAATATTTGTAATTCATACCAAAATGTTGTAATTCACTTCTTCATGCATCAAAAATCTTCACACACTTCAAGCATCAACCTTATGAATGTCAGTACTTTGCTGTTATTTAAAAAAACTAAAGAAGTATTTTTCAAAATGTAGATTTAAAAATGAGGAAAATAAAAAGTGAATGCAATCTCAATTCACATTTTTTTCTCTTAAAAACTTAATTCGGATATTTTTCAAATTGAAATGAACTTTTTTATCTGGCAGAGGAGAAATTCACCAGTCATGGCAACTCTAAGGAAAAACAAGTCAGAATAGGGAACATAGTAATCATGGTTTTTGACGTGTGGCTTGAGACAGTTTGGGTTAAACGTGTGATTTAATTTATTAAATATCTTAAAACAAATATTATTTTTTTGTTTGATTTTTCTGCATAAGTTGGAGAACCTCATGAAGTCTCAAATTAATGTTTTGTGAATCAGAAAGCAAAAGAAACGTCAGAAAACTTTGCAAAACAATAGAATGTGTAGCATTTGCATTTTATGGATTTAGTTTCCAAAACCAATTTGAAATAATTTCAAGTTATGAATTTTGGATTACCCAGTAACCCAATCCCAAAGTGGTTTTCCCTGATCCTGGTGCTCAAGTTTCCAAAGGCTGAATAATAATGACTGTGACTCCTTATCAGGTCTCTGTCAGCTCATTCTACTCTCTTTTCAAATGAGGTGGAAAATAAATTATTACATGCAAGGTAGGGGTCCTTGAGGACCGGGACTGGGAGAAAAGCGCCGTGACAGAATGACTGACAGAATGAGCAGATTAATATTTTATTTCATAATGTTTGTGCTGATCAAAAATCCAGAAGGTTTTTTTTTAAGTATTTATTACAAGAACCTATTCTAATAAAAGTACATAGGCCCTGAAGTGTCACTAGGAAAATAAATGAAAATGTCTCTTTTCTAGTCATCAGAATCAATGGGCGGAGCTAACTAATCTTTAATTCCCTTTACTCCTTTCATAGTTCGTTTGACATAAAGGCAGCACACGCTCGTCTCTAACAGAAGGGCATCTTTCCTACCTTTTTTTTGGTAAATTAAATTAAAAATGTTATTTTGAAAATCTTTTAGGATCTTCTGTCTTTGTATGCAGTGGTTTCTATGTTGCAATCTTTGTGATAAATGTATTTTCTTGTCTGTCTGAACTGCTAAAGTGTGCTTCTAATGTCTCATGGTGCAAAAAAAAATATATATATATATATATAAATAGAGTGAGATGTTGGTTTGATGGTTACAGAGGTTGTTTGTTGCTTTCTTGTTTTTGCCTCCGTGCACACACAGGACTTTAGAAAAAGCTTAACCACGCAGGCTCATGATTTTGTCCCGTTTGTTGATGAGGGGGCAGTCCCTGGAGGAACTGTTTCCTGAAAGTTTCATTTGACAACTTCTTTCAGTTAAAGAAAGGATTTCAGCACCTAAAGCTTTGCTTGATCCTGATGTAAGGCCCATTTGATTTCTAAATCACCGTACTTTCAATGTGCCTCCACTGTGCCTGCTTTGACTTTTACATTGCGATGAACATTTCTCTGTGCTGTGAAATAGAAAGATTAAAATGTGTTTTAGTATTTCCAGCATGGTGATCACACAATGAGGATGTGACTGCAGGTTTCGGACTATCAGCGCTCTGGTAGCTGATACATAAAAGTACGGAAGATATTTTTAGCTTCAAGGTGGTAAAAAACTAACTGAATAAAAATGCATATTGTTGTATGAATAATGTGAAAGTGCATGTTTTTATTCTGTGAAGTTGTGTCTGCGCCGTGCAGCTGCATCTGCTTGTGGATGGAGACAAGTCAAAGATTTTCTGCTATAAAATGACCTCCCCTTCTATGAATGTTCTTAAACACCCATCGCTTTTTTTTCCTTCATATTTTCATGCTAAAACTTCTTAATATTCTCTGCATTTTTGCTCTGATTTGTTCGTTTGACTGTTTCTTTTCTTCTCCTCTTGTGTGTTCTTTGCTAAATAAATGACCTGCACAAAAGCCTCCCTGCCTCTGTGTGCTGCTCAGTCCTGATGCTTTTGGGTCACATAACTGGAATTTCGGTTCAGAACTTCTTCAAACTCTCCTTCATCCAATCTGGGATTGAGAAGCTCTTTCACATGTTGATAATGACTGTCTCATTATCCAGCTGGAGAAAGGTAGCAGATGGATAAGGAGATGCAGAATGATAATTAAGGCACATTGATTTTTTTTTGTTCTGCTTCAAGGCAGCGTCATTAAAAGTGAGAACGGAGCACTGGTTAAATATTGAGTGTTCTTCTGAAGGAGTCCTTAAGGTTGATACAAACTGTGTTCTACAATATGTCAGAAGTCCTCCCACATCAGAGCAGAAAGTCCTGAGCTTCAGAAACACAAAATGAGCCTCAAGATTTCACTCTGACGAAACACAAGACAATCTGGTCTCACAATTTGAATTTTAAAATAATTAAAAGGGGCCATACCATGAAAAAACAACTTTTTTGGCTTTTAAGTTATAATACTGTTCATTCCTCTCTGTAAAGAACCTCAAAGTGGTATTTCGATCCATTCACGCATTTCTGAGTAATCCTTTAAAAGCCTGCACTCTCAACAGTAGCCCCTCCCATACCCACAAAAACGAGCCGGTCCTCACGATCTGACATCACAGAGTGAGACCCACCCCCTCCAGAAAGAGTCTGCTCCGCCCCCAGGCTTACGCAAATACTTTCTCCACGAAGCTAGCGGTGATCAGCTAGCGGTGGTCAGCTAGCTTCTTGGGTGACACGCTGACGATGACGGCTCTAGGATGACGTCCTGAAATGGGCGGCACTCTCAAGGAGCGAAAGGCGGAGCCTCAGAGATCGACTTGTTTTACTTCCGGGTTTAAAAAGAGTTCACAAAAATACCTAATATTTCATAAGTAATTTGGTTTTTAGTGTTTCATATATATATATATATATGCAGTATATATATGAGATCATGGGTTATAGTTTACTCTGAAAGGCTCAAGAAAATCTTATAAATAATATGACCCAATACTTAATAAAGAAAAGCCTTCAAAGGTTTGGTAAAAAAAATAACACTATCATGCACAAGTAAGTTCATATTTATGGAGAAATATTTAGGAAAAATGAAGAGAAGCAAGAAAATAAAAAATAATTCAGAAATAAGAAAATCTCACCAATAATGAAGATGTGTCCAGTCTCTGACAGGCTGGTGATCTGTCCAGGGTGTCAGTCCCAGCAACCCCGCGGGTTAAGAAAATGGAAGGAAGTTCAGGACAAAAATTCTCGCATGGAGCTGCCAAACCGAATCTCTTTTTTAACCCTTTGATGTAGTCACTAAAAACGTCATAATCCCAAAGCAGAGTCCCTGGTTGGTTGATGTGTCACATCAATCTTGCCGAGGATCGACGCTCAAACTGTGCCCCATCAGGTCGTGTCTTTGCATTGACTTAACATCAAAACTTGGGTTAATTAACTTAGAGTTAATTGAGGAGTCGCCGGTGATGCTTAAACACAAAATCTTTAACATTCTGTAACTTTTCAAACGTTGACTCGGCCTTAATGCAACACAGGAAAAAAAATGAGTCAGCAGAGGCGGGTGTTATTTTGACGTACGTCCATGACCACACAAACAGATGTTTTAGTACAAACAGACTCTGCTCCAAACATCTTGGTTCCTGATGCCACAACAATCCTGCAGGAGTATGGTGGGGTTTGTGCCTTGAGAGGTTTAAAGGGTAACCAAACAGGGAAGTTGGAGGCTGACTCCACCCACAGCTGAAATTTGAAAATCCACCTTTAAGGCTGTTCCATCTTTTTTAAAAAATATATATATATTTTTTATAGAATCTCCACATGCTTTCTCACTAATAGCACTAATATTGTTTATTAGGACTTCCAATGAATGTAAAAAGATTATGAGGTGGTGTAGTGGTTAGCACTCCTACCCCACAGTTAGAAGGTCCTGGTTCAAATCTTCTGTGTTTGCTTGTTCTCCTCATGCTGCCAGGTTTTCTCTGGTTTGCTCCAACAGTCCAAAAACAAGCTTCATTGGTGACTTCAAAATTGTCCAGAGATGTGTGTGACTGCGGGGGGGGGGCCTAAAATTCATTGGAAAACATTTTATTTTATGCTTTACAACAAAGAATGTAGCAATATAAAATGTAATAATTTATTGAATTTACAATTACAAATAAGTGACTAATCCAGTCCTGTGATGTGAGCTGCTGCCCTGATGTTCCATCTGGTCTAAAGTTCACAGAAAGCACGTCCGTTCAAAGCTTGGACCACATTGAGGCGAAGCCTCTCAGTAATTTCCGCGTCATTGGCGTGTCTTGTGCGGCATGTGGCATTCAAAAGGACTGAAGCCTCATTACAGATGTCCGCGTCTCAGCCACAAGTCAGCGCCACATTTGTTAGGACTAATTGAACGGCATGCAGCTTCAGGTCCTGATTGAGGTGAAAAGCTCATCTGCAGGAGGATTACATAAAACCGGCATGTTTTTTAATGAACGGCACAAAGCGAGTCCCGCCAAACATTCAATAATATGGTTTTTCCGGAGCTTTGTGAATTAGCTTTTATCGAGCGGATCAATCAGGACACAGTAATGGCATATTTGCGTTTTCTGCTTAATTAGTCTCTTTGACAGTGGAGCCTTTAACAAAACATTTCAAGGAACAGCTACTCAATAGATACCTCCTGTGTTTGAGTCATTAGAGAAAGCTTTGCATATTTGACAGACACCAGACCTTTGCAGAGCTCCGCTCAACAAATGAGCTGGATTATCTGCCTATTTCTCCGTTCCCTTGGCACAATAAAGTGTGTAATGTTTGGACCAACTTGTTGCACACAGAAAACAAGGAAAAAACTTCAACCAGAGGTGGCTGCTAATGACTTACAGCCACATTTATTCAAGCTAGTTTTTGTTTACGTTGCACTATAGTTTTTCTTCAACATACTTTTCGCTCTTGAGTAATTTATAAAAAGAAAAAACACCTCAGCCACAAAAGGGTTGCATCTATTTGTTTTTTTTTTCAAATATTGGTAAAATCTGTGATGTTAGTTGTATGGATGCATAATTATATAAGCACATCAGAGTCTGCAGGAATGAACATCAGCTGATATAAAATGTTTGCGTTTTGCCAGTAAAGTTCAGCCTTGAATATAATAAATGAATGCGAATACAGTTGCAGGAGAAAATATGTGACCCCTTTAGGATTACTTGGTTTTATGCATGTACTGGACACACCACTGTGTTCAATAAAAAACATTAAAACATATTTTGGTTTGATGAAAAAAAAACACATCATGTCTCCATTTTGTACAGAAATGGAAGTATTCCTAAAGCGTAGATACTTTCTCTTGCAACTGTATTGTTGTAAAACAATATTCATCACACATAATAAATCATTATCATCTTGACACAAGAAGACAGAGTATTTTATGTATTTATTTTTAGATATCCCCACTTACACATATTTTTGATGGAGCCCTAATCAAATTTTGGCAAATACGAAACATTGTACTTTTATATTTTTTATATAATAGTAAAAGCTTTTGGTAAACAAAGTGGTGAAATGTTTCTTTCATTATTTTTTTATTGTTTGATTTTATTTTGAAAAGATGTTTGCTTTTATTTTGAAAAAAAACATTAGCATCAATTTTTATTATTTTTCTGTTTCATTTTGCATTTTTTTCCTCTGCCACTCAAGTATTATCTTTCTTTTTTATATTTTGCTAAGGCAATATTATTCTAAAGTTACGCCATCTTCACTTGAGTAGTTTTAGGAAATTCCACCCGTCTGACAATAACAGCAAGAGCTTATCAGAAAGTTTTAAAAAGAAGTTTTACAATAGCATATTTATGAACAACCTGCAGAAGTTTAGGTAGCGTTCCCTTTTGGCTGTCTGCTGCAGCGTCTCCTGGGTTTTCAAAAGTCCCAAACATTCATTTCCAGTCATTTCATCAAGTCCCACCAAAACCCCAAATCATAAAGAAAATGTTCAAGCCAAGAGTTGACGACCGGTGTGTTTGTTCTGGTTTCAACAGAATTTCATCACAAAGTTTGGAGGGCATTTCAGCAACACTGCAAACTTAATGAGGATCCAACAAAAAAAGTGTAATTCTTTCTTTATTTTTTCCACATTATTCCATTGAGGATTTTTTTGGGAAGCAGACAGATAAGCTTCTGTGTCGATCTTTGGTTAAAATGTAGCAGTCGAGTGGGCAAACAGACTCCTCCCACTTGTATAACCTGGAGTCACAGCTCCTACAGAAAGCAGCGGGAGATCTCTGCAACTCGCCACGCCTGACTAAAACAAGCGAGCGTGTTTTCTTTCGTTGCATCATAATAACTTCAGTGGAATGATTATTCACGCTTCACTTCTCATCCTCACTCTAAACAGATTTTATACATGTGTTTGAATTCAACAAGAAGTAAAAAAAATCTAAGGATACAGAAGGATTTTTATAAAGGATTTCTAGATTTTCCACTAAAATAGTAAATAAAAAAGTATCAATACACATAGTGCTGGGCGATGTGACGATACATATCGTGTGGACCATTTCTCTTTTATAGTTTTTATTTTTATTGCTGAACTTTAGTACAAAATTCTGTTTTCCTACTAAGAAACTTGAAACCACTTGTGACCTTTTCTAGAGAATAACTGAATATAGACTTTATAGTGGTACCTGTATATCGAGACATATATATCATTATTGTGATATAAAATCAATTATTTTGCAATATACATTTTTTCCATATCGCCCAGCACTACATACACACATAAATAACTGATTGGAGACTTGAATAAAAAATCTCCTTTTTTTGTGCCACTTCTGACAGATGATAGATGGTTTTTCTGACCTTAACCTGTAAATGTGCTGCTATAAATTAGAGATGTTTAAAAACAGAAGCTCGTAACAGTCTCATTTCATAGTGCAACAACCGACTTTATAGCCTGTCTCTAAATGTCTGACGGTTTCCTAAAAACAACACAAACAAAGGAAAATGAAAACTTGGGGGCTGCAGAGCAGACCTCAGATGCGAGTGTAACTCCACAGTAAATCCATCACATCAGTGCTGCGCCGGCCTCTGGGGTTTAGCTGTTGTTCCTGCAGGCCACGGCGGTGATCAGAGCGGCTCCCTTTCCACTCCCGTCCTCCGACTTGAGGAACGTCACCTGACACTGCGGGGCCAAGTCCTGCAGGGTTTCCTGCATGATGCTGGAGAAGCTTCATGGGGAAAAGAAGAGAAATCCATGAACTCCACAGTTATGTGTGAAAAACTTGTGCTAAAAACTCTCCGCTAAAAAGGGACGAATATCAGATTTCAATGATGTGATATTTGCTTCTGTGAACGTTATTTGATCGTCCTTTTGTTTGTAATTATCTGACAGGATGACACCAACTCCCACCATTTGATGAATTGGGCAAGTCATTTTTTAACGAATGAACAAACATCCAACAATGTGTTTTCCTAATTTGTGAAATACATCAGTGAATCTGGATCGATGGTTCAGACCACAGGTCTTCCATAGTGGACTGAATGGGATTGACTCTTCAATCTGGAAATCAAAGGGTTCCCTTTGCTACACATAACAAATATTTTTGGGGAAGGAAATAAAATCCACAATTAAGAATCAACTGCAGTTTGAAAACTTGCTAATAATAGAAATAAATAAAATTCCCAGTAGTCTTTTCATCTTTATCTTCACACAAACTGCAGTCATACTTATTGTCATTTCCAAAGTAGAAAGTTTAAACTCTGCTACCTCTGTTCTTTGTAATAGTGTTAAAGAAAACAGGTGATAATGAGCAGCCATTCTTATTGTGGTAATTCTGCTTTCTACATCTCGCAGTTGAAAAACCACTATCTGGATTGAAGGTAAAACCATCAAAAGACAGGATGTCTGTTCAAACCAGAACTACTGCAAGCGGGCGCTAATCTGAAAACTAAAGACAAAAGTTTGTGCAAAAATGCACATAAAGAAAGAGGGACGGAAAAAACAATCTGGTCCTTTTAATCCATGACTGCTGTAGGTCATAGTGGAGCGCTGTGTGAGCTCTTGTGTCACATTTTGTGTATTATCTCACAAACTAATTTAACGACAATAGACTTTTGTCATACAGCATAAATCTCTAAAAGCAACGACAGACCAGCATTGATGAGTAGGTTTGTCCTTACTGAGGGTGTGTCTTGTAGAGTGTGCCGTCCACTCCCACAGTGACGGAGAGCTGGTTCAGGTTGCGGTTTTGGCGCATCTTGTCAACGACAGCGGCCAAACCGGCGCCACACAGCTGCGCTGCCCGCCGGGCGACGACGCTGCACACCTCCTTCACCAGCACGCTGTCGTCGCAGGTGGAGCCGGTCAGGCCCAGGTGCTGCAGGATGGAGCGGACCTGCCGCATGGCCAGACGGTCACTGTGGAAGCAGACCGACACATCGGAGAGTTAATAACATCCGAGCAGCGCTGTTTGGGGAAAGCTTCGAAGGAAAATACAGACGGCAAATGTTTCACAGAAGTTCTGAACTTTTGAGTCCACTTTTCAGAGTTGATAATGCGGCGCAAACAGAGACAGTATTTACAAGGCTGAATACAGATAAAAATGAGAATAAACCCATAGATAACTGGATGATCTCCATCTAGTCAGTTTGGTCAGCAGAATGACTCATTTCCAAAGTCCTCAGTGTGCAGCAGTTTGCTCAAGTATGAGGCAGAAAGCGTGGACTCTCATCTAGAAAGTTTTACAAAAACAGCATCAATTCATATGATTATCTATCTAAAACCAGGACATCGTCGATGAGACAGTTACTGAGGAGAAAAGAGATGTTTCTGTTGCAGATTTCAGCAAAGAGGTTCTTCAGAATGAACGGCGTTTCAACAAAGTGAAATTGAAAGAAAAATAAGCAAAAATAGAAGCAGAAAAGGATGAAAATGAAATTAAAACTTGATCAAATGTAACAGGAAGCTGAAAATTAGTCGACAAGGTTTTAATGAATTGGTTCAGGGATACTTGGGGAAAAGACAGAATGTACACAAATGCTGTTGCTTGTTTTTTTTTTATTTTTTATAACAGAGTACAGAGCTGTTCCGCATGACCTCAGAGGTCCTAGTTTGCTCGAAGCTTTACAAAAAATCATTTCTGTACTTCAGCCATAAGCCTTTCTTTAAACCCTTCCTTATGAAACTGGAGCCTCCAGGACTGGGTTAGCTTTCTTTCACTTGTTTTGATTGACACATAAAGACTGTTTTTGTCAGGAGAAATAAAGCACGAGGGTTTTTCCAAATCCTCTGGAGGCAAAAGCCTTCCTGTTACCTCATCATTCTGCAGGGAACTGGCAATTTTTATTTTTTTTGCAAACCTTTCAATCTGTGCCAGAAACTTTGTCGCAAAGATGCCCCTGGTCTTCAGCCGCTCGGACATTTTGCCCCTGAACAGCAGGCCTCGCTCGGTGAAGTCCAGCAGCACGTTCCTAACGATCTCACCCAGGTACATGCCGCTAATCATCTTCTCATAACTGTAAAATAAAAGATAAAAACAAGAGCAAGATATGATGCATTTTCCTTCTTTTATTAAATAAATAAATATTACTTTTTTTTTTTTTGGTGTTTATCTCTGTGAAGCATGTTGTTACAATTTCGTTGTCCTATAAATAAAGTTGGATTTTTTTGTATTCCCACTTGACCCAGAAACAAACGTTTGATTTTTGTTTTTTTTAAACAAGTCCTAGTTTAAATTCATATAAGACATTTTGAATCAGCACAATTGTGAGCCACAAGGCAGAGAGGAAAATATGTTTTTATAACTCATTTTTCTCAATTTATTTCTACACAAAACCACCAAAGTGGAATCCACGGCAGTATTCGAACCCTTCTGTAGGTAATTATTGGAAGTCTGTTAGGGAAGAGCTGCAGCTTCCCCTGCTTCAAGTGTGTGAAGCACAGTGCTTTTTTTTTCACACTTAGGGGGAGGCAGACAGACGCAGGAGTTAGCAGAATACACAGCTAAAGAGTGGAATAATTTTCACATTTTGCTTTGGCTTCACCGTGTGGGGAGCAACAAGATGCAGCTCATCCGCCACAACGAGAAGGTAACGAACGGTAACCAGTAGAAACAAATAAAAGACTTCATGATGGCGCTCTGTGGGCAGTAGTAGATGCTCCCTGGCTGTGATAATACACACATATTTTATTTTTCCAAAAGAATTCCATCAGTTTTAAACACATAGGAGTTTATGAAATGTCTTCATGACCCATGTGGTTTATTAGCTGTGATAAAAACGTCAACTCTTCCAGAAATAGGCAGAACTAGGATTATGGGAATGTCTTCTATTCTTTCTCTGTGAGATCAGACACAGATGGAAAAATATAACACAATTGAGCTTAAATTGCATTTATGAGTATTTTTTATTCAAATTATGAATCAGAAGTAGGTAGAAAAAACTGTTTGAAAAAGATAATTTTATTCAAATAGAATGGGCAGAGAGGGATAGTAGATAGCTCTTAGTTATGGGTGACAGGAAGAGGGGGCGGGGATGCTTTGCTTGAGCAATCCTGCCCACAACTCAGAAGCAAATATCTAATAAACTATTAACTACTGCAGAAAGTGTTCTAAAAAAACAACAGTTTTTCCCTGGTTTTAGGCTAAAAACAGCTCATCATAACTTTAAGACCATTGGGAACGATTTGAAAATAGATCAAAAGATTATTACAGTTAATTTGAAGTGGCCACCCTCAAAACTTTTTACACAAAGTGATTAACACAAAACCATTTAAATTTCTTCACTTTGACAAATCACTTTCCATCGGCACCATGGACAGCAACCGCTGTGTGCCCTCATGAGACTTAGTTTTAATTAAACAGTCTGATTGACCTGGTCCGCACCAGTTCTAAGTCAGCTGCTAGGCACCAACTGAGACACAGCCTGCCGGAGGTGGAGGTGGTGGTGGGGAGCGTTGGGGGGGTTACCCCGGCGGGGGCCACAGCTAGATTCGTAAGAAGGACCTGGTGCGTGCTCAGAGTCGCTGCATTCTGCGTGGCGCTGGACGCCACCCCTTGGTGAAACAGGGAAACCCCACAGCTGGGGAGATCCACATGAATGATCCGGTCTGCCATCAGAGTCGGATTACCAAGAGAGGGTAATATGTTTGGTTCTCACGAGTCACGCACAATTGCATATGATTGGGACAGAAATTGCATATGAACTACCTAAAAATGGCCAAAATTTTTAAACAGCTCAAAGCCAAAACCGCCTAAAGACACATTAGCCGAGACCCTCAACAGATATCTTAGCACATCGACGAATGAGGAACGCAAGAGAAACACATTAATTACAATTATCAAGCATGTATCACGATGGACCAAACTTTGAATAAATCACTAATGAATTGCATATGAACGGCACAATAATCCCCCACGGTTCATGCATGATTTGCTTCTGTGACGGCCCAACAGCTAGGCTGAAGGCCTCATGAATTTTGGGGGTCTGTAGTGACTGACTGCAGAAAGTTGGTGATGTCTGCACACTATGTGCCTCAACATCCACTGACCTACTCTGTCATTTTATGTGATACCACTCTGTGGCTGAGTTGCTGTCTCTCCCAGTGGCGAATCCCTTCTCATATTACCTCTGACAGTTGACTGTGCAATATTTAGCAGCGTGGAAATTTCATGGCTAGACTTGTTGCATCTTTTCATACACCTGTGGCCACAGGAGCGATTGAGACACCAACACAGCATTATTTTTTTAACGACGACTCGTGGCAATATTGTGTAGCTGTGAACTACTTTTTCGGTAAGAACAAACACAGGCAGCCTTGTGTGTTGTGTGGATGCACTGCACAGCTGGATTGAAAAAAGGTTTCTGCTGGAGGAGATGCCCTGACGCAGCGTCGCTGAGCGGATGCTCTGCCTGTCACACGTCCCTTTTAAGGGTAAGCTCACATTCAAGCCTGTCAGTTAAGGCTCGAGTCTGTGCTTTGACAAGCTGGAGTGCTGCACAGGTAAACAAAACTAATTGGAAAAAGGGACAGATTTGTAAGTGAAAGTGAACTACATCTGAATCAATACACACAGTTTTCAATCACTATAAAGAGTTAGACGAGTTTCAGGCTAAGAGTTTAGTGATAAATCTGTACACCTAAAATCAATTACAAACTCCAACCAGTGGTAGTAAATTATGTTCATTAATGCTAAAATATGCTGTTGGGTTGTAAACCAAACAAAAGTGGTTAAAGAACACAGAACTTAAAAGGCAACATGCGTTTATAAAAGATAAATGTTGATTTTCTCAGACAGATAAGACGTCATGTCATTCGATTTTAAATATTTATTCCTTCATTCATTGTTCAGACAGAAAAATGACAGAAACTTCACAATAAATTCAAGCCATTTAAACAAAAATTAAGGCCTTTTTAAACTTTTAACACCACTATGATCATCTTTTGATCTATTTTAAAAGCGTTCCCAGTGGACTTTTAATTATAATTCTACAATTTTTAGCAAAAATCAAAAAAACTTTTGTTGTTTTCTAGGACATTGTTTCTGCAGAGCGGCAGAAGTTCATTAAAAAAAATCGCCTCTGAGTTGAGGGTGGAACTTTTGGCGTGGAACAACCCCGCCCCCCCTTCCCCTCCCTTGGTCTGATCCTGATTCACAACATTTAAATAAATACTCAGAAATTATCTTTATTTTCTAACTATATGTCATTGGATCATACCATCATCATAAAATGCCACCAAAAACATAGTTTTCATTGCAGTGAATCTTCAAATGCAATACTGAATTGGAAGAATTTGCTTTTTCTCTACTCTAAAGTATGTCCTGTTCTGTATAATTCTATTTATGTTAGGGAAGATTTAAAAGATCAAAAGTGGTTATAGTTGGTAAATAGATTATAACTGGTTTGGAAAGGTTTTTTGTTGGGTAATCTTCATTTTTTCTCTTTGGACTCATGCTAAAAGAGCGTTCAAAATGGGAAATTTAAGTTGAAAGTCACAGATTCCATCTCACAGCAAACATAAAGCAGACGACTGAAGCTCACAGTTTTCATGATGTCGCTTCACTGCATCATAAGTTCATAAAATGTGGAAAAAAAAAACTACTTTATGGACCGTGAACTTTCTGATTGCTCTGAAGAGACAGATGGCAGAAATATCTCCTAAACTCTCTATGACTTACCTCTGCTTCCCAGGGTAGTTCGAGCCCTCGTCTACTGCACGGTCAAACCGAGTGCGAAAGTCGTCCAGCTCGCCGTTGTCGCCAAACGCTCCCCACTCCACATTGACACACATTTGCCCGTCGTTGCCCTCCACCACTTCAATGTTATGCATCTCCTCCATGTAGCAGGCGTTGGTCCCTGTGCCTGAAAAAAAGATTCAGTTTTATGGTGAGGATGATGAAGGACTCCCAGTAGTTGAGTATCACTACTAAACTACTGAGTTTGATCTGGATTTATGTGTTTTCTCATCCTTAAAACCACATTTGTTTGAATTGTTTTCAAAATAATATTTTACATGGTTTAAACTGAAAAAGATTAATTAAAAATATGATAGATTCTTTAATAAAAAACAAAAAAGAGGTTTGCTGACTTACCTACGATGAGTCCCACCTCACATTTGGGGTCTTCGTAGCCGCAGGTCATCATAGTTCCCACGGTGTCATTCACCACCGCCACGAAGCTTAAGCCAAATTCCTGAAAGCAGAAACCATATTGAAATTATTGTCTTATTCCATATAAAATTGCATATTTGATCAAAACGCTTTATTTTTGAAACACTGGAAACAATTAATTAGAGTTTTTATAGTATATTTTCTGTGTTATTTATTATCTGACTGCTGTTTTTAGGAGAACTATTTTCTCCTTTGTAGGATCAACAAAGGTTTTTTCTATTTTTAAAGATTATTTTGCAGCAGCGACTACAAAGGTTTTCACATGCAAAAAGTCCCTATTTTTTAAATTACAAATGTTACAAATCCTCTGATTTTTGACAATAAAGAAATTCAATTACTAAACCAAACATGTAGACCAGAAAAACAAACATCTATTTAAGATCCACTTGATCTTTTTAGTAGCATCTTGACCTTCTTTATTCAAATGAACAATGTTTATCATTTGTTCATTGCCATTTCTAATTTACACATCCAGTGTAAAAATAAGATGCATGGAATTCGATTTACATTGAGAAGAGCTGCAGGTCATTTTCCTCATGCTTCTGCAGTGTTAAACTGCCAAGTAACTTCAACATCTCAGACGCCCGAGCGGCCATCATGCATTATTCATGGCTGCATAGTTGGCTAGAAGTGAGCACATTCAGCAAAGTTATGAGGAATTCTTCAAGCTGCATCCTCACAACTTACAATAAAAACGTGTTTTCAAAGTTTTAGTCTTCGACTAAATTAAATTAGAGAAGATCATTTGGTTTGTTTGGGATTATTTGACCACAGGGGTACAACACGCATTTTCATGTGTAGCATCAAAGTGGGAAAGCAAATGGTTTTTATGTAAATGATCATGAGGAACGATGCAGGGAAGGCCGAAAACAAAAGGGGTTGTAAAACTAGAGATCTCATTATAGGTCTGACGCTTTTAACCGTATAGAGAAAAATAAATTGTCTTCTATCCTATACTGGATGCAAGGCTGCAAGAGGAGACAGCAATTAGTGACAATTCTCTCGTGGAGTCACACTTGATTGGTGCTAATAACACAATTGCATAGTTTGGCAAAGATACTTGATTGCAGTCATGCAGGTGTTTTTTTAATCATCTCAGCAGGTGAATAACAGAAGCTCTCTGCAGTTCGTTTGTGGACATTCATGGCTAAGACAAGGAGCTTTGTGAGAACATGCAGGGCTTACAGCTTTAGAGATGGTTTATAGGGCTATTTCTATTCAAGCTCCAGTGGCCAAGCATTACTGAATACCAGCTTTTTAGAGGATGTGTTTGGAGGCCAAACGTGTCACCTGTGCTGGCCAGGAGGATTAAGAAAGAGGTGAAAAAAATGAATCCTTTGATCACCAGCAAGGACATCCTTGTTAAATCTGGTCTCTGCTGGAGGCAAAATCGCAAAGCAGACTGTCCAACAGGTACTGCCCACTGCCGGGTTCCTCAGAGATAGGACATCATGTGTCCAGAGTTCTGATCTTGTTTTATGATCTGATGAAATAAAAATTAAAATCTTGGCCTCAAATTGAGAAGCCTTGCCAAACATGGTGGTGGGAACTTAATGATTTTAGATGTTTTTCAGCTAATGGAGCAGGAAACCTAATCACACTAAATGACAACACCATCAGGCAGTCAGAAGAGAACGTAGGCCTTGAGTGCCAGTGGACATTTCCGCATGATAACGACCTAAAACAAAGCAAAAGCCTGAGAAGGAATAGTTAGCAGACTAATAAATGTTTTCAGTGATCCAGCCAGAATCATGACTTGAATGTCATTAAGAATCTCAGGAGGGCATTGAAGCTCAGAGTCTCAAGCTCAAGGAGACCTTCAATTCTGAAAGAGTTGGAGTATAAGGCTAAACAATACAAAAAGTGGACACTTGCATAAAAGCTGGTCAGCCATAACAAGAATTGTGGGCTAATAAAGTTTTCAGTTGATGATAAAGAAGAGTATAAATAACTGTAGACATTCAACTTTTTGCTCTAATGTAAAAAGCTGATTTTTATTTTTATTTTGCAGTCCAGAAAAGAACTTGCAGATTGGTTAAAAGTAACTGTAAGTCAAAATTCGGACCACAATGCATGTGTTTGAACAAATTTTACTTAAAAAAATATTTAATTTAATTTTTTTAATAAACTATCAATGTTTTCATTATCAGAACACAATGGATTCATAAATGGTTGTCTTAAAACGCTTGTATTGATTAGGTTTTCACTTTGGAAAATCAGCGATGTAATATACATTTTTAAAAAGTAGTGTGCATGGTGTCCGAACTGTTAAAGCCACTATAGTCCTGCACTTTATAGTCTTTTAATAGATACAGAGTAGGGAGGGAATTCACAGATAGCCAAGGATCGTTTCATTGCTCAAGACATTTAACCTCATGTTTTCCTCTACTGTAAGGATAAAAGCATCTGCAAAAATGTTTGTGATTAAAAAAAAACCAAATACAGACAAAAAGGGACCTAACTTTCAGCTTGAGATTGTCTCATCAACATGCGCCCACGTCTTTATTAGATAGTAGGGAAAATACTTTTTTCTGATGAAGTAAATAGGATTTTTTCTTGAACTCACGCACTGAATAGCTTCACCTGTCACTCAGAAGGAGCAAATCCTCATTTCAGACAGTTAGTTCACATCAGAGCACTCAGAGGAAAACATTTGTATGCAAAAGACATGACTGTGAACTCCACTTGGACAGGAGCTGGTTTTTAAGCCAACATATCCAAATGAGAAGAGACAGAACTAATCAGAGCACTGGGCACCCCTATGCACATAATACTGCAAAAAACAAAATCTCATGTAAAATGCTGCATCATGCATCTCACTAAGCTAGTTTAAAAAAAAAAAGTACAAATATCTTTTTAATTTTGCACAAAAATCTACTGTTTTCCTTTTTAACAAATGTCTGTTTATCAGGATTTTAGTATTTAGAAGATCCAAAAAAAAAAAACTTCACTAAAATCCAGCTGCTCATTTTGATCATATTTTTATTTTCAACTTAGAAACTAAATCATCCAATCTGTTCCAACTTTGAGACTAGAATGTATGAACCAATTAGAAGACAAAAAAAAAAAAAAGCTAAAACAAATTGTTCTCCATCTGTTAAACACCATAGATCGGCTGTGAGGACAGTCTGTTCCACAAACAATTCTCTGGCCTGTTTTCTAGAATCAAGAATCTTTATTGTATGCAAGACACAATGTTGTTTTGTTCAGCATCACATACCTTTAGGGACATAGCAGGACACATGAGCTGAAGAAGGCATATTTATAACTATGGTCCAGGTGAATACTCGATTCTGATTGGCTGCTAGGAGTGGATTAAAATGTGATAAACCACAGTAATAATGGACACTTAAAAAAAAGTTCTGGTCACATAGTGCAAATGTTCTGTATCACTGCACAGGTCTTTTTAAAACATACTTTTGCATCATCATCTGGACAAAACAAGCGGTAAGAGGTGAACTTTCTCTATGAACTGATGCTTTATTTAATCTATCGTGATGATCAGCGTTTATATTGCTTTCTTTTTGTAAGGTAAAGAAGTACATATTGAAAAAGTAGTCAACGCCCCACTCCATATTGTTAGGCTTATTTTCTGTATGTTTATTTATTTATTTTTTATTAATACGCTAGGTTCACACTGGCAGAGTGGAGTGCGCCCGGTATCCGATCTCTCCTACAATTAACAGATAGACACACATTTTTCGGCGACGGTCGACAGGCACTTCTGCTAGAGCTTTTTTTGTTTTTGCCGTCATGAATAAGTTAATAACTTGAAATGGGGGTAAAAATATTAAAGGATAATGCTCTTTGAAGTGTGCATTATGGGAAATTCCAGTAGATCAGAATCTACTGGAATTACATTGGTCGTGTTAATAATTAAAAAATTACAGTATATCGAAGAACATAAACACTGGGCTAAAGAGTTAAATTAGGCAGAAAAAGTCAAAGCCCCTGTGACAGAGGGACCTGTGATCTCTAAAGTTACTTTACTCTGACCCTCTCTCAGTATGTGAGTGGTCTTCCTGTCAGATGTCAACGAGGATGTACTCACAGCTCAACCTTACACTTACACAATTCCAGAAGACTGGTGTAACCACTTCAACAATATCGAGAGCAACCAGAACTGAGGCGGAAAATACGAGGCATCTCTTCAGCATCAGAACTCTTGACAAGTTAATAAATGAACGCGTCGCAGAGGACATCATTGTCTTTCACGGGAAGATTTAAAGCCTCGCTAGTTTTCCCCAAACATGGAAACTAAGAAAAAGCGGCTTCCAAGAAAGCTGACGGACTGTGAAGTGGGCTCTTTAATAATTTCCCTCATCCAAAGACAGCGGACGAGATTGTGCGCGAAACCTCTGCCAGCTCAGAAGATTAAGCTTTCGAGTATCACACTCAAGGACGAACTTATGTTTATGTAACTGCTTCATTACAACCTGGGGGGGATTTGGCTGTTTAATAAAACATCACAGCATCAGAACGGCTTTGCAGGATCACTGGAGTAGTGCAGGGGCCTGAGCTTTATCAGGGTTAACAAATTAACTTTGATCCATCTTCTCATGAACGTTTGAGCGCATCACAGACCCTCCTTCTCCCTATCTACTGTCCAATTAAACTGCTCTTGTCAAGTTAATGGATTCAAATATAAAAAACAGGGAAAAGTGAAAAATGTACAGCGTTACTTGCATGCTCTAACAGAACAATAATTGCTTGTAACATTTTTTTTTTTACAAAGACAACTCCTTGGTCTTGTTCATTATAGAGAAGTTACAGTCTGCATGCTTTTTCTTTCACAGCTCTGTTCTGATATATGAAAGACTCGTCATATAATTCTTGACTATTCATTTCTCCTCCATGATCAACTTTCAAACGGTTTGTGAATTAGAAGGGATGCCATCGATACATCACTACCAAATCTGACATCCCGACTGCGGTCAAAGATCAACCTGTTCTAACGTGACACTTAAATTCAATGGCTTTGAGTTTTTTTATGTAGAGCCTGAAAATGATTGTAAAAACTTTTGACTGTGGATGCCTGAAACGTGCGTTAACACGTGTTTACATAGACTTTTCATTAGATGCATTTACATGGTCGCAAGTAATCGAAATAAACGTCTGATCTGGTCTGATCAGAATAAAAATGCATCGTTCAGAATACTGAGATTCATTCGGATGAAAAGTTCCTTCCAACTGAGATAGATGAGTTATGCCAATTGTTAATCTGATTGTGGTGCATGTAAACAATTTAGTCTGATTGTGTGTCATTACTGCGCTGGATTTTAGTTTAGATGGTGTGGCTCTCCAGAGGAGGCTTTGGAGCACTACGGGGACCAATCAGCTGTTCTGCAGTAGCAGACCACGCCTCTGAGCAGTGCTGCAAGACTCGCAGCTTTGTGCCTACGAGCAGGGGAGGGTGCTTTGTTACGGCGAGCGCTTCGGAGGAGGGTTTGGACGGCAGTCTGCCCGGCGAGTGAGCGAGTTGCTGGACTCTGGAGAACCAAGTCTCCAGGCAGTTTCAGAACAGTGTGTGAGCTGGCAGAGGCTGCTTTTAGAAATGTCAACTGTGTAAACAATCATGTGAATTTGTGGTACCAATCCTGTTCAGACAAAATAAAGGCTGATGTTATTCCCACTTATTTAAGTGTGGCCCTTTGGACATATTATGTGTTGTTGGTTCGTAAAAACCAAACCCTAATCCTACCTATAGGCCTGTGCGGGCAAGAATAAAGCACTAGCTACACGTATTTAGAAAATTATGAGCTTAAAAATATGATTAATAATAATAAAGGCATGCTTGGAAGATCATCTCGCTCAAAGCTGCAGTTTTGTTAGTTTACAACAGAATTCCGCTACTACTTCTTGTACGACTATTTCTGGTATCTTAGATAGTTCTACGCATGTCAAATGATTTATTTTGATTTTAAGTGTGGCATATTTAAATGTTTGCTATAATTAGATCATGTTTTTCAGGGCCCATGTGCACAGTTCAATTCTAATGTGGTCTTTGATCTGATCAAAGATATTTTGCACTATTTTGCAGCTACTGACAGCGGCTGCTTGAACGTGTACTGCAGAGCGCGGTGTGAACGTAGCATGTGGCATTACAGGTAACAAGTGGAGGGTAGAAAAACTTCTTAAAAAGAAGTAACAGGTTTCTTGCTAAATGTCTTTTTTTTTCTGCTCCATTATTCAAATAAGTACATAAAAAAAATGAACATTGTACTTACCTGGATTTTCTTTTTTTACATTCTGTCTCTCACAGTTTTTAATGTAGCTATGATGAAAATTAAACACCAAGCTCATTCTTTAAGAGGGACAACTTGCAGAATCTGTGACTAACCAACCCTTTTTTTTTGCTCCACTGTATACTGTACGTAACGTTTGCACTGACCCTTTTACGGCGAACAGCTTCTTTGAGTAACGTGACAACATCTCTTCCCTCACAGCCGCTGGCTTTGAAACCCTTTGTCCACTTCAGAAGGATGCCCTGAAAAATGACAGCAGAGCGTTTGTGAAATAAAATTCAAATTAGAGTTGAAGTGAACTCCTCCTACTATGAACGATGACACACAGATAGGACAGGGTTCCAACAGTCATTTTGATCACTTCTTAAGAGTTAAACGTAAGGCCTACAGAATAGAGTCCACTTTTTGTTTGCTGGTTTGATGAACAGACTGACAGATTAGGTTAGGCAGGAATGTCTGTAGATCGTGATGTTTGCAGATGACAGTGTGATTTGTAGTGAGAGCAAGGATCAGGCGGAGGAACATCTAGAGAAGTAGATGTTTTCCTTAAAGCGGAGAGAAATAAAAGTCAGCTGCAGGAAGGGAAAATATCTGTGTGACAAAGGGTTACAAGTGTGTAACTAAAGAGTGTCAGCAGTAAGAGCAGCCATGTTAGTTTAGAGATTCTGAGAAAGAGACAGGGCCGGATGTAGCAGAGATGAAGATGTTAAAGTTCACGTTTTGGAATGACCAGGATGAACATGATCAGAAATGAATCCGTCAGAGGAACAGATCATGTTAGATGTTTTGGAAATAAATGTAAGGAAGCAGATACTGAGGTTAGAGGTGCAAGACGAAGACTTATAAAATTACCCAAAAATGGTCACGAATGTACAAACAAAAAGTATTTTTAAAAATCAGTCAATAAGCCAGCCTTCCAAGAACGCAAAAAATGTGACTGCTTGATTTACACACACTTTTACTGAGGTTTTGTTTACTAGAATCCTTTATAATCAATGAATGCTGAACAAAAACCCTCAAAATTAAAAAAAAACAGAGCTTTTATATGTATTTGTATTAATAGAGAGCTGATATTGTAGGTGCCATAAATGTAATAGCTTACCTCATCCAGTTTATTTTGATGACAGGGAAAAGAGAAAGCAAACGCCAGAGGTAGAGACGCTCCCCTCATGCCCATGTACTCCAAGAAGTCAGCAATGCACTGCACAATGTGGTCGAAGAGCTAAAAGGAAACAATTCAACAATGGTATGCAATTAGAAGAAATATGACTTAAATAGATTTTACAGACTTCATTTGGTGCTTTAAAGTTACCAGAATTGTTTAGCATTGAAAAAATACTAGAAAAGTTCAAAAAACGTTAATTGTCTTCTCTGCATCAAAGGACCAAAGAGACCGTTTCCCTTCAATGGCTTACCTCTTCCCCTGTGCCTTGCATGATCTCCTGAGGAACACTGTAGATCTTCTGATGCATATCTACTTTGGGATGTCCTCCACTTTGTAATCGCACAAGGAGAACCCTGAAGCTGGAGCCCCCAAGGTCCAAAGTCAAGAAATCTCCATGTTCTAAACACAATTTGTTTAACAAAAATCATCAAAACTTACAAAACAAAAATTAAATTAGACACCTTAAAGTTACCTGTTCCATCTGGGGTGTGTCGGACGAAGGCGGGCAGCATCTTGACGCTGGTCTGCTCGTGCGTTTGCTTCGCCAGGCCTCGCATCATCTCTTCCGTCATCCTCCTCTTCACCTCCAGCAACTGTTCACGACTCAAACGCAGAGTGTCTAGGATGCGTTGGCGCTCTGCGTGCTGAGCAGCGAGGCGATACGCCACCGCTGTAACCATGGCGGCGCCTTTCCCACTGCCGTCCTGAGACTGCAGAAAGCGCACGTCGCAGTCTGGAACGAGCCGTCGCACCATTTTGTTCAGCCTTCTGGAAAATCTGCAGGAAGGAAGAAAAAATGTCTGTTAAAATCTTGCCTGAAAAATAATGAAAAAATAATTGGGGGTGCAACTTATATATGATGTTTTCAAACATAGATAGGCTCAAATATTCATTATTTTTCCATTAACAACCAGCTGTCCTTTAGGGGTTGTTTCCCACCAACAACCACTAGAGGGCACTGTAGGTGTGTGTATCAGTTTTTGCTACTAACAGAAATGCAGAAGAAGCAGCACCATCAACATTTTCCAAATTCCTTTACTACTTACTTTGTAGTGCACTAGTGCGTTTGCCATTTTGGAAGTGATTGTTTTGTCTCACGTGCGTTTTTTCTATCCCGTGAGAAGACGGTAGAAGAAGAGAGGCCAAAATAAATGTACCAAAAGGAGAGCTAACCAACATAAATAATTAGATGCAAACATTTACTCGCCATGTGGTGACTAACGTCCTAACTTTTACTCGCAGAAGAGGATAAAATGCTCGCAACTGGCAAGTGTTAATTTCTGGCCCTTCAAAATAAAAGTCTATCGCGATAGCCTCATTCATCTATCGATAAAAGTTCTATCACGATAAATATCATTATCGTTTATCACCGAGCTCTAAGAAGCATTGCATTTCTCTATGAAAAGTGTGACTTATACTCCAGTGTGACATATATATATGATTTCAATTCTTTATTAAGCTTTGTTTTTGGCAACTGGAACTTATACTCTGGAGTGACTTATACTCTAAAAAAAAGAACAATGAATAAAAATGATGATTATTCCTTTATATTTTCTGCCTGCCATTCAGGATGACTGAAAGCAGTGAGATCAAGTTTTTGCAAATAACATTTTATAAATATATAACAAGGAATCCGATTTAGGAGAGAAAAGAAAACAGAGGAAAAGACTGCATATGTGTGGAGCTTCACTCACAAACTCTTCAAAGCTGTGAAAACATAACCAAGAGGAGCAAACATAAAAAGAAAAAAAAAATTCACAATTATCAGTAAACATATTTTTGAAAACTTTTCCTGCTTTACGGATCCCCTTTGTGTTGCTCTTGAATTTCTCCAGACACTTGTATTTATCAAAATCATTACAACATTGTTGCCAAGGAACATAAACTCCCCAAGTGTTTGCCCTGCATATCACCCACTTGATGGTGAATAATTTATGCACAACCTACAAGTATAGACTGAACCACTCCAAGGTGTAGAGAAGCAAACCTTATGAAAGTTTTTTTGAAAGTTGGAACGCAGGCACACTCATTCAAAGTACACAACAGCAGACGCGAGCACTTGCCTAGCACACTTCTGTGTGACAGTAAGCAACATCTGTGTCAGCAGCCCACAGAGGCATTTTAAAAGCACGTTGCTCAGGGAGACGTCGGCTGCCTATAATCATACCAACACGGCGCTGCGGATGCTCAAACTGCCTTCAAAGAAAAAAAAAAAAACTAGACAGACGCAGCGTTTCTGAGAGCAGATGACACAGGCTGGTGGCATCCTGCGTGCCTGCCACCAATTTGCACACCAATTTCCAGCAAATTAATGTGCATTTGGAGGAAACATAAAATATATTGATGCTGAGGTGTACGAAGTGTTGGGACCATTTCTTGTCCTAAATAGAAACCTAATCTCTAAAAATCAGCTCTTTGAAGCAGAGTTTGGCAGTGAAGAAACACTCGGCGAGAAGCACAAAATCTTTGGCTTCTTTTTGCACTTGAAATGGACAAAAAGTTGATGAAGGTTAGTCTTCTGTTCAGTTTCGTGAAGCCTTCGGGACCATTGTAGTTTGAAGTTTTGGCTCCACGTCTCGAGCATAACAACTGACATATCTATGGACAGAAGGGCTTCAATTCAAGGTTCTTTTTTAAAAGACTGAGGGGGGGGAGTGGTGAAGGCCATTAGGTGCACACAATAAATACAATAGAAAGAGAAAACAAATCATTTGTATGGGTTTTCTTTTGTTTTTAAAAATAATAAAAGTCCCTCTTTTGACTTTTTGTGTCACTAATTGTGTCCTCAGGTGCCTGATGCTTCTGACTGCAAATTAATTTTGTCTTTAGATTCCTATCATTTGCTTTACTATTTAACTACTGATCTTCAATTCACTATGAAGCTTTTTTTCAATTTCCTGTGACTAAACTATAGTAAACTATATAGTAACTATATATATAACTATACTATATAGTAACTATATAGTAAACTATAGTCCAACTCAGTGTATACAAAAAATGGGCATGCAGGTGGTCTGAACGAAATATAAACAGATAGCAGACTGCTTTGTGAAACTGTGGGGCAAAAATGTTTATGCACAGTATTTCCTATGGGTATGCTGCGGGGTATAGGTTGTGGTAAAGACTTAAAACAACACGCAGGAGTAAGAAAGGGAGAAGTAGGTGAGACACAGGCGTGGTGTACAGTACAGACTATTCATTTTTTCAACCCTCCTGAACCCTGTGTACTGTGCAAAGGGTCAATTAGTGCTATTCAAGTGATAATTGTGTGCTCCTTGAGCGTAGTCTGTTAAAAATTAGGAAATTAGACAATTAGTGCAGTTTGTGAGGTGGTCCTAAACACCCCATGTGTGTGTCATTTGGTCAGTTAGTCACACCTGACTGGCAAGTGCATGTAACTTATACTGTATTATCCTTAAAAGTACTTCACAATACACTTACCACACGCACAACATTGGTGGGTTCCATTTTCACGCAACGTATTCTCACTTCTACCTCGTATATATTTGGATGTATGGTTCGGGCCCCATCCGTGCCACTTTTTGATGTTTCGGTTGTCCCCAACTCGTTGTTTTTTGACATGCTGGCTGTTCCCATTAAATCAGGGGTACTCAGCCTCCTGGCTGTGAACCGGTACCGGTCCGAGGGCCGCTTGATACCAGGCAACAAACAGGGAAAAAATACATATGCTAATCAAGGGTCCCCAACCCTGGGTCCGTACCGGGATGCGGACAAGATCGATACTGGTACCCTAACCCAGTACCAGAGACCTGTGATTTAAAAAAAAGCGCTTAAAAAACGACAAGTTGGGGACACCCAAAACGTCAAAAAGAGACGCAGAGGAGGTCCGAAATATATATCTACATATATGACAAATTGGGAGTGAGAATGTGTAGCTCTTTGACATCCTTAAGGTACATGACCCCCAAGGGACTTGCGAGACACACGTTTGATCCCTTTGAGATGCGGCTGTTCCTCTCTACAACACTCAACGGGCCTGGACAACCCAAAAACTCGCAGCACTCATATGGGTCAACCCTCCGTATGGATGTAACTAAGGCTTTATAAACACAAAAAATAGAAGAGTTTAAATACCAGTGAAAAAATGCTGCCCTACATCTATTTGTGGTTTAAAAACAAAGTCCCAGGAATTCACAAAAAAGATCAAACCTGGCCGCATTTGACCCCAGAGTGAAGCACACTTGTGCTCAATCAACCCTTGATGAGCGAGAGACAGGGAGGTGAATTACGGTCAGATAAGACCTGCCAGGATAATTGAGTTTGGCAGATGAGAAGGGCCTGAGCTTAAATTTAAAACTCACTGGAGAAGTCGACTGACATGCAGCCTGAATGTCAACTTTCAAAACTGGCGTCCTAATATCTGATTTAAAAATAAAAACATGCGGAGCACTTGGGAAAGTATGACGTTGGGGTTTATCATTATGTCTTCTTTTTGCTGACATGATCATCATGTTAGGAAATTTAATGGGATCTTGTTAAGTGAAGCAGGAAAATACAATCAGTCAAGCAAAAACTGTTTGATGACAAAGGGGAAGGAAAAATGTCTGCTTGACTGATCTCTAATTGTCTCTAAAGGAGGTTTAGATGTTTAGATATGACGACACTCCACAACTAAAGCAGCTTAATTTAAGGTCAGTCCACAAGAGGCCATCATAACTCCCTGTTAAATGTATAATCTGGCATTCAACAGCAGACGGAACCAGAGTCCACTCACTCTGGATGATTCTTGTAAACAGAGCCATCCACTCCAATGGTAGTGCGCAGCTTCTCGGCGGCTTTGTTGTCCCGGATCTGTCGAAGTATTGCCACCAGAGTGGCTGCACACAAGCGCGCCGCCCGAGTGGACACGATCTGACACACCCTCCGGGTGCATATGCAGTCCTCCAGCGACGGTTCCAGACCCAGGTCGCGCAGAACCTTCTCGGTACTTGACAAACTTTCTGCTTCTCTGCAATAAAAAAAAAAAAAGGCAGAGTAGGTTTATATTTGGTTTATATTACATTTACAGTCACTTTTATTTATACAGTTTGAAAACTCATCCATGACAAAATCCAAAAGAATTAAATAGAAAAGGTATGACCTCTATTTTTCTCTACATTTTTATCATCCAAGCTCTTCCACCTAACATTTTTTTTCTTTCCTAATTTTGATGGGAACTCATCTTTGTGTCATCTCTCAAACTAAACCTCGTCTCCATTCTCCATTCCCTTTCATGGAATCATCTATTAATAGAGGACTTTGGTAATGATATGTCCACCTCCTGGGGAGTGCTCTTGACTGAGCAGGAAGGAAATTGACCTGTCCTCCAGTCCCCGTCTCTTAGCCAGAAATGTGTGCTTCTGCACCATGGGTAAGAAGCAGAATACCCTTTTCATGAGAGCTACTGGAAATTTTATGCAAAACCTTTAAATAATAAACCTAAATTTGTAGCATAAATCAAAATGACTGAAAACAACTGAAATATTTGTAAGTTTAACAGAATAAAAACACAGTTTTACCTGGAAATAAAGTATACCCAAGGGTCTAACAACATTAATAAAAAAAAAAATATAATAAAAAACTAACTTTTTTTTTTAAATGTACTCAGATGAGCTATAAACAAACACCAACTTGTCTGAGTCGATGGTGAAGATGTAGCTGGTGCTGAAGCGTCCAGTGGTGAGGAGCTCCGGCGTCGTCCTACCCTGAAACAACTGCCGCTGTCTGGCCATCTTCACCAAGATGAGACGCACCAGCTCGCCCTGGTACATCCCACTGACCATCTTTTCAAACCTGAAAGCAACACCCGAAGCAGAGGAACAATAAACATGGTTCTATGGGTTTAATAATTTAACAAATGGCTGCAAATTTCCAAAGATTTGAGTTCAAATCCCATAAAGAAAAAGGTAATCGTCACCCAAACAAGGAAGTGAACCTGTTTTCAATGTATCTAATTGATTTCAGTGAAGTTTTAAATTTGTTCACCAACATAATAAGTCTGACGTCTCAAGGCAGACCCAATTAATTTTATTCTATTCCTTTACCTAATGATTCTTAAATAAAAGGAGTGACAGACTAATAATGTGGGAGACTTTTTAACAGTATGCTGTATATTACTGAGCTCAATTCACATCTCTAATCAGCGAGGGTGACTCACTCGGGTTTGTGCGCATGAGACAGGAGACAGAGACCATGGCTTTTTTTTTCCATCTGTTTGTGCCTATTAATATCTGCATTTTCTGAATTAGACATGAAGGAACATATCTGGCAGACTGTGGTTTTCGACCAAATTATGAATGAAGACAACTATTGCAGATATGTGGCTGCTGACACAACAGGTGTTTTTATCAGACCGCACCATCTGGGAAGTCTGCGATGGCAAATGAATGGAAAAAATAAACCAAAAAAGAGAAATAATGTAAAGATTTGTCATTAATGTCTAACACGTCTCAGGGAACCTCAGCCAATGAGATGAGGCACAGCAGCAGAACACCATGTCTTGAGCTTTAAATTCATTAGCAGAATGACTCAGTGTTTTAAAAGGCCGTGTCACACAGCCACTACATACATTTTGCAAATACTGTATGGAGTAAAATTGATCACACATGAAAATACATGAAAAAAGTGAGAAAAGTTGTGGTCTTTTACGTGAAATTGTCACAGATGTATCATGAATGAACCACACTAAAACCATAGAAGAAGTATGACTAAACTCTTCAAAGAACACAATTACTTGCGCTTTATTGAATTTTTTTCACTCTGAAATTCAGAGAACTGGTCAGGAATCATATCGCCTCAGCACCATAGTCAGCACCCGCCCGTCCCCCCACAATGCTTTGAATTCATAAAATGGTTGGATTCCTCTAGTGCGTACCAGTTCTAAGTCAACTGGTACGCACCAGCCCCGGCACCCTGCTGGGGGTCCTCTGTCTTGCGAGGAGGAGTTTTATCTCCGTCCGCTGTTACCGCCCCCATCTCACAACCCATGTTCCGCACGGTGCCAAACATCGCCCTGCAAGAGATCCAACCCCTGCGCCTAGACGGGCCGAACAGGAGTAGTGGGAGACACCCACTTGGTACAGTATTGGGTGTCTGGCTGGAGGGGTGAAAGATTGGCCAATTTACATACCCCTCATGCAATACGCCAGTCGTGCATGAACCGTGCATGACTACTGCAGTTTGTTAGTGATTCATGCATCAATTACATAATTTTAACATGATCTATACCCCATGTAAGTCAGACATCGTTGGTACATGCGTGAAAAGTCTGTTAGATATACGTGGAACCGTCCTGCAAAGCCACAAATTTGCGTACGCATCTCACAGAAATCACGGAGAATTGCGTAAGATTTACACAATTATTGCATATAAACTACGTTAAAAATGTATAAACTGCATTATTCTAACCGAGTAAAAGATTTGAACATCTCACAACTGAATTTATGTAAAGACTCGTCAGCCGAAACCCTCAACAGACATCAGCGCACATCGACAAATGAGAAACGCACAAAACACTTGTGAATTACGCAAATCACGCATGTATCACGAAAGACTGTAGTTTCATTCCTGGAAAATGTGCAAAATGTACTCAGTGGCTGTGTGACTAATAAATTAGTCACTCAATAATTTACAAGAATTACTAGAATGCTTGTCATATCCATTAGATTTGCCTGGCAGTTGACATTTTAGGGTTTGGTAACTCTTACAACTGTGTTTTGACAGACAAAGAATGACCAAGTGAGGGTTAAGAGAGACAAGAAGAAACTTACTACAATATTTGAGTTACGACAATTGGACAGAAAAAAAAACTGCTAATCTACAAGTGTTCTCGTTATTTTGCCTTAATAACCAGATTATTTACTTATTTTGAGGAAAATGCTTAAAAAAAGTGTAAAACATTCCAGTTACTTCAAAAGACAGCAAAACTATTAAGCTAAAACTGAAAGACTGACAGGACAGTTGGAACATTAAAAAAGTGTCTTAAAGGGTGTTGCAGATGATTAATTAGTTAGTTAAAAATTTTTCTATGATACTGACAAAATTTAAAGTATGAATTTGGAACATTTGACAGACAAAAAAAAATTAGTGCTGACGATTGTGACTGTTGCTAGAAAGGTGTTTCCCAATAATTTCTAAAAAAAACAGGCTGTCCAAATGAAAACACTTATTTATTTATTTTTTTTTACAAAAAAACATCAGAAATATTTTACAAATATTTTGGAGCTGGGAGGTCAAGAACTTGATCAGATTTTCCAAGTTTAGAAATCATATTCTGATAAAGTGATACAATGTTGGAACTGATTTGTTTTTCTTAATCTACAGTCAGTTGTCTATTCTGTCTGACATTGTAATAGTCTGACTGCTTGAAGACCAGTGAGACGGTCAGTTATATTGTTTTCTGCTTGGCTGGACAGATTTTCTCCTTCCATCAATTCATCAGCAGGAGTCTCTGCGAGGACGCCCTGACATCCTCCGTCCAGACCACTTTTTCCCTGAGAGGATGCAGGGGTGTTCCCAGCTCAGCTGAGAAACATAATCTCTCCTGCATGTCCTGGGTCTTCCCAGATGGATGCGCCGGCGATGCCTCATTAGGAAGGTGCTTAATAGTATTCTCATCAGATGTCTGAACCGCCTCATCTGCTTCTTCTCAATATGGACGAGTTGCAGCTTTACTTTGGCTTTTTGATGGTCATTAATCTTATTTTCCCAACTCCTACTACAGGTGACGGTAAGAACATTAGACTGACCAGTAAAGTGAGAGTTTTGTCTTGTGACTCAATTCTTTCTTTACCACAACACCTCTCCATTATTGCAGATCCAGTCTGTTGGTAAACCTGATGCTCCATTTTTCCTAGCCTGTGAGCGGATAGTTAAATATTTAATCTCTTGCACTGGGGGGAGAGACGTGTTCCTAACCTAGAGAGAAGCGTTCCACATTGTTTCAGTGAACAATGACCTCAAACTTGGAAATGACAGCTCCCATTCTGGCAGCTTCACTCTCAGCTGCAAACCACTCCAAGGAGAGATGCAAGTCATGGCTTCAGGATGGCGAAAGGACCACATCGTCCACCAATAGCAGAGATGGGGATTCCAAGGCTCCCCCAAGCCAAACCATTCTGCTACTTTGTTACACCAAAGAACTTACTGTACCTCACGAGTCAGAGTCAAGGCCCGGGGGCAGATCTGGCCCTCCAGATCATTTTATTTTATTGTTATTAATGGCCAGATGTTATCTTGTGCTTATTTTTAACTTATATAATTTTGACAAAATATATTTTTATGGAGAGTAAAATATTGAAAGTTATTTAAGGTTTAATTTGATTTATTCTAGAATAATAGTCCTGCCTGTTTTTATTCATACCTATGTTAAAAAATGATGTCTTTAGAGTTTTAAAAATGTAGTTTTAGTGTGTTCAATAAATGTTTATCCTGTTCAGCTCGCGACCTACAGTCTGTTTTGGTGCGATTGAGTTCGACACCCCTGACTTATATGAACAGAATCCATAACAGAAAGTATTCCTGCTGGAGTCTGATTGTAAAGATTTAGATTTCTGACTTACTTAAATTACGTCATCCAGCGAGGACCTCAGAGAGGCTGAGGAGGGAAATTCCCTTATAATTGAAGCCTATATTGTTAAAGAGGTGAACAACCACCCCAGTATGCTAATCTAGAGGTGCTTCCCATGATTCTCCTGTCATGTTGCAGAGATAAATGAACTAAGGCAGCCCTAAATAGAGTCTCTAATTCATTTAACAAAGTGGACCCTCAAACAGCTTGTTTTAGAGCAATGCTGTTAGAAGCGTTATACTGCACTGACTGTTCTGACACAGAGATACTTATCTGGAAATCAACAAAAACACTCTCCTCTAAATGAACACAAAACACACAAGCTAAACAGTGAGCTACGGCTGAAAGTACATTTGTATCATTTAAAAAATAATATTAAATAATTCAACAGTTGCCTAATTCATTCTACATCCATAAACGTGTTATTTAGTACCTTTTTAGACAAACTTTGTAAGTTTAGTGTAAATCAACTCTTAATAATTGGGGTCACGGCCAAGTAACTGTGCTCTGTAAACAGATGTTCTGATGTTATTAGCAGGTTTTCTTAGCTAAATGAATACATGTATGTATGTAAAAATGTACGGCACTTTGAAAGAATCACAAGCTCCCTATTTCTTCATAATTTGCTTCCAAAAAAAAAAAAGATTTTTTTGACCATCAAAAAGGGTCAGTTTTCTTTTAATCAGTTTGAAACAGTTCATACACCTGATCGCTCTGAAGAGAAATTATTTTTTTTGTTTATCATTTGCTCAGGTATTAGAAATTGACCCTAGAGTGACCTAAGCATAGAAAAAGGTACCAAACTTTTGTCTCAGCAAAACAGAAAATTCCACAAAGGACTCATTTAACTGATTTTTTAAGCTGGGCAAGCTCAAGGACACAGACTGATGGTAAGGGGAAAAATATTCAAAATTCAAAGAAAACGCTGAAAATAATTTAAAAAGCAAGGAGACCTGGAGTGTCCATTTACTTACAAAGACAAAAGAAAGTGTAAAAAATGTCAAATTAGGTGTTTTGTGGGAGCTAAAGATTTCTAAATAGTACTTTAGAATGGCTATTTGCCTAAATTACCTACAACTACACACATTTGTTTTTTGTTCTCAAAAGAAGAACCTATTAGAACAATTTAAATAAAAAAAAGCTGATGTATTTGATTGCTCTCAGTTCACCTTGCAGGTAGATTACTGAGAAATATTTTTTGATGAATTAACAAAATGTTTTGCTGCTTAGAAAATCCAACAGTTTTAATAATCCAAGTAAAATAAGTTAAGGTGTTCAATTTTATTAAAACATTTGCAAACATAATTGTGCAATGTCCTTGTTCTCCCAGCCATATATGTTAGAAAAGTGACAATAGATAAAACTGAAGAAACTGTGGTGGGTGGGCATTGTATGAGTTCTAAATATCTAATAAATATATATTTTTTTTCATCTTGCTTGTTGGCTTTTAAATTGGGAAAATGTAAAATGTTGTTCTAAAGTGCTCTACAAATAAAGTTTGATTTTAAACAATTGATCTAAACATTTAAAAAGTTAGAATAAATACTTTACAGACACATTTCTTAGGTAATGTAGCCAAACATCAGTTTTCACAATCGCTTCTTTGTTCTATTAAAAATCTTTTGGCTGTGCTCCATGTGCACATTCCTGAACTTTTTGGTTGATCTTATGCAGTTGTTATTTGCCTGGAGTGACACATTATCTTTGCTTTAACTCACTGCTGTCACTAAGAGTGTGTATTTTATGGATTATTGTGTATCAAAGCTCATGTGAAGGATTCAAGCAAAAAAATAAAAAAAATCCAAATCTGACAGGAGGGGGATGCAGGCAGAAGACGGTAGAATAATGTGGAGGTGGGAGAATCAGTGAAGAACATGTCTCTCCACTGAATTTATTACCAGCAGAGAGGCGTCAAGGCCAGCTGAAGCTCCTCACATCATAACAGCTTGTGAACTTATTCCCCAGGCATGTGATCTTTATAAACAGAACTCTATCTAAGCATTAAAAACCAGGGTGCAGAAATGATCCCTGGGCCTTGAGTGGGACTACATGTGTCAGGCTAGCAAAGCAAGATGGGGCTGACGAAATGCAGAAAAAAAAGAATGGGGATAGCTGTGGTCATCCCCACATACAGTAAGACCAGAAGTGAAAAGCTCCAGAGGCAAAGGAAGCAACTCCAAAGCAATCTGCAGTCAAAACACCCCTGAGTCCACAAACCTAGAGAGCACAAAAAATCAAAAGCAACAGATAAAGTATTTTTAAAAATAGCACTGTGTATATCTAAAAACACACTCACTGGCCCTTTTATTAGGCAGCTCTTTAATGCAAAGTTCCAATCAGCCAATCACATGGCAGCAACTCAATGTATTTAGACATGGTCAAAACGATCAAATATGTTTCTTGGCTTATTTAGGCATTCTGGGTACTGTAGTCTTACCGCTTAAATGACAGATTTCTTAAGCCAAATTGGGAAGACAAACCTGATATTTAACATTTATACTAAGAACAAAAAACATGCATAACAATAAAATATTAAGTCAGCCTAGAACTTTATTTCTATAGCAGAATATAGCTGAACATATACAGGGAGCTTTTACTCTCACTGCAGCTGAAAGAGATGCTTTACAATCAAAAATATAGATTCAAGTCTGGTGGAAAAGGCTTCACTACATATTCAATACACTAAAGAGGACTCATAATCTCATCAGATTTGGGTTTTTTCATTAAAATTGATTTATATTGTTTAATAAAACATGGAGAAAATAAGTTCAAAGTAAAGACCTAGCCGTTTTTATTTTTTTTTTGTGAATATGGAGTCTGATATAAGAAAAAAAAAGTATCACTTCTATATGCTGAGAAACAAAAAATGATGATAAAGGATAATATCTTGTTGCTCAGGCGACGCTTATTACCATTTGATGGTGGTGAAAACAATGTTATATTGTTTTTGGCAAAAAACGTTTCACAAGAAAACTTTTCACAATCAATTATGTTTGATTACTCCGCATAAATCACATAAAACCATGTAATAAATTGCGGTTTATAGTTACCAAATAAATAAAAATGACAAAATGCATCCATTATTGTATTCATTTTTGACAAGAAAAGGTTAAAATAAGATATTGCACTATTATGCTAAATGTTCATTAGCATATGTGTGCAGTTTTATACACCAAAACCACAACAGCAGCAAAGAGAAGTGAAAGAGGGATCGAAAAACAATCTATGTGTGTTGCGCCGAGAAAACAAGATCATTCTGGAGACACTCACAGCTGTTTTCCAGGGTTCAGTGATCCTGAATCTATCTCCTGGTCTATGTTGGTGCGGAGATCCTCCAGGGCACCATCATCACCAAACGCGCCCCACTCGGTGTTCACGCACATCCGCCCTTCATCTCCATCCAGAAGGTCAAGGTTCCTCATCTGCTCCATGTAGCAGGCATTGGTGCCGGTTCCTTGAAGGAAAGCAGGGGAAAACAACAACCGCCCATCAACCAAAAAGTGCTTTAAGTAAAGTGAAATATTTCACAGAAAAGAAAAAAAAGATGACTATATCTCCTGCTGATTCTGAAGATGTGCCCACTTACAGAGCAGCAAAAGGTCTACGGTTTTTTATGAGTTTATCCTACAAAGTAGATAAAGAAAAAGCCTGAGACAAACATAAATAACTGAGTTGCAAGCAGTACGGAACACAAAGAAACATATGGATATCCAGAAGAGGGCCTGTTTATTACTGATCTGAGGGAGCCACAGTCTTATTTTATTCTTTAGGAATATTGAATACTGTTTGCATTCACAGCTCAAATCACTTTACAATTAAAATAAATAATGTAGCAACTGAAATTATATATCCCATCAACTCATACATTCCATGATCCCACACAATGAATACTTGGAAAAGAAACTTGTATTAATTAAATAAAATGAAAAGCTTAAATTTTGGCTCTACCGATCAATGGTAATTGAGTGACCCTTACTTTTAAAAATGACTTCCTTTATTTTGTTCAGCCAAAGAGCAACTATGGAGTGGTTAAAGAGCCACATGTGGCTCCTGAGCCTCAGATTGGAGATCTCTGTTCTGAACATAACCTTACAATGAAAGGAAGTTTGGCCTAAAAAATGAAAATTTTTGTGATTATCATATGGTCCTGTGAAAAACCTTTTATATTTGCTTTTAAGAAGTAGAAAATTAAAAGATAACATCCAGAATGTCAGACAGTAAAGGTTTTGTTCTCATCATTACGAAGATCTTTATTAGTGACAAAAATGAAGTGATGTATTGTTTGTAGCAGGCGGTGATGATTATCGGGGTGCTTATCATTCTGCCTGTGAAACACAAACAACACTCTGGTGTTTTGCATAATTATTTAGCTGTCCTTTTCATTAATCAGCATGGCTAAAACAGCCTGAATGACACACCTTTGTAGTCAATGCTTTGTGAACAAAATGTGCATTTATGAAGCACCAAAGGGACAAAACCCCAGTGAAAACATACAAATGTGTGGAAGAACAGCAGGTGCTGAGCGACCGGGACGGACAAAGCACCCACCGTATGTTGGGTATGACAAAGGAGCCTGAATGTGGTCTTGAAAAAAAGCAGCCACACCACAAAGAAAAAAAAATCCTTGATATGTGAAATACACTTCCCATCTGATCAAACCCCACCGATTGTTTATTCCTATTCATGACCTCTAGTTGTACCAGTTTCTGATGAAAAATGTGTTTTTAACCTGTTCTTGTAGCATTTTTCTCATGAAGGAGGACATATATATAATAAAATGTATCTCCAAATCTAATTTCTGAGTATTTATTTAATTTAATCATAGTAAATCAGGAGCAGATTATGTAAAAATACCATCAAATAAAGAGTGTATTTGTTCTGCTCCATTCTGATGCATCCACTAGATCAAAGTCAAGGCCCGGAGGCCAGATCCGGCCCTCCGGGTAATTATACTCGGCCCTCCAGATCATTTTGATGCTATCTTGTGCTTATTTATAACTTGTATAATTTTAACAAAATATAATTTTATGGAGAGTAAAATATTGAAAGTTATTTAAGGTTGAAGTTGATTTATTCTGGAATAAAATTCATGCCTATCTTTACTAATAGTAATGTTAAAAAGTTACGTTTTTAACGTTTTAAAAAATAGTTTAAGTGTGTTCAATAAATGTTTATCCTGTTCGGCATGTGTTTTGTCCCCCTGTGCATTTGAGGCCCCTGCACTAGATCCATAAACATCTTTGGTTCTTTTGTCCGATATGTTATCTGGCAAAAAACTATTGTAGTTTGGGGTTGTGAGGGGCTGTAAGCTAACGAGAGAGCGTGTAAATCAAGGGTCTCAAAATGAATTTACCTTGGGGCCACTAAAGGCAGAGTAGCTGAGGCTGGGCCGTACGGGGTCCCATCTGTGCTAAAAATATTTTTATGCAATCCACTGTCTATGTCTACTGAACAAGTTTATTGAACATTTTCTCATGTACTATTAAGCAATATCTTTTCCGTGTCCTTTGAAACGACAGGAGTTAATGATGCTAGCAACTGTTGCTAAGGATATTTCTGACGAGCAGATCCAACGACAATAGCAAATGCAAAGTTCTAAGCATAAGGGAAGCTGAAACATCACGAAGCAAATACAAAGCTATCATCAGAGAAGCGTGGACATGCAGAAGATATTGCTTAGTAGACATTAAACTTTCATTTTAAGGCGGGGAGTGCAAAATATCGACAGATGGACGATTGGAGGAGGGTGGGCTTACTCTGCACCAACAGTCACATCTACAACTCAGAAGTGAATTTCTAATGAAATCCTGCTACTCTACAGAAACTATCTCCTAAAAAAATGGCGTAAACATAATTAAAAGATCACCGGGGATGCTTTAAAAAAAACACAATATGATCGGAGTGGGTCTTTAAATAATCACTGTTAAACAACCTGCAGCCACATACACACTTGTTTTGTTTCACGTCAGTTCTGCAGAGAAACAGCCGAGAACAGCTTTAAACTACTGTGGTTTCGGATGATAGAACGGCGGTGATTCCAGCACCACTATGCGCCTCACACTGCTGTCAATTCACTTAGGCTGAGTGAGCTGAAGCAGGACTTACCCACAATCAAGCCAATTTCACAGTACTGATCCTCATAGCCACAGGTCATCATGGTTCCCACTGTGTCATTGACCACTGCCACCACGTCAATGTCAAAGTCCTGCAATGAGATTCTATTTAACGCTACATCAATCATAATATTCAGAAAATGTTGTTTGAATGACAGGTTCAATGTAAAGCTTTAGTCCATTTGAATTTGAACACTCTACAGGTTCTGATCTAGCACGCTGCCTGTTACAGCTCTCTCTGTGCTGCTTCTATGTGATTAGATGACTCAGGTGTCTCCTCATTCGACTTCACTGAACACACCTGATCCGAGTAATTAGCTGCAAGAAGTGCAGGGAGAAGCTGGAAAACAAGCAAGGTGGTAGATCTTGAGGAGCAGGGTTGGACAGCCCTGTCATGCATGCTGTTCCAGCTCTGCAGCTGATCTAATCCCTGACCACCTGTGAACAGGCGACCATCAATCGCCCGCAGAGTGCATGCCAGCAAATACATGCTTCGACTTTCCCAGTAAATAGCCGTGACACCCGTAAGATGAAGTAAGTTCTTATGCACTTACAGATGAATGAGTTTGTGCCAAAGTCCAATAAAAAAAGCTGGCTGCACCTATTCCCAAATGCTCCCGAGTGTCAAGGATTCATTGGAAAGAAGTCATTTTCACTTCATGTCATTTGCAGGAACTGACAGCTGCAGCATTTGTTCGTGTTTGTGCACAGCCCGCTTTCCAATGACTGAATTTCCTCCTTCATCCCAGGTTTTCAGCTCATTAAGCCTATTTATGCAGCTCCCAGTTTTATTTATTATTGGCTTTGAAACATTTTCAAGTAGCGATGGCACATTTTTTTCCCTTCCAATTGCAAATTCAAATAGGGATGAATGTCCAGAGCAAACAGAACGACCAAGATGTAGCCCGACTAATCCCTTTAGGCTTTCAGAACCTTCGACTGACTTTGTTTCTCAGAATCTACAACTACTGACTAGCTGAAATGGGAAAGAAAAAAAAAAGTTTGGTAATCTTTGATCATAGCCAGTCAGTTTTCAAGATGTATCACTGTAGATTTAGTGTGTTTACTCATAAAGAAAACACAAATAAAATGTCTGTCTTTAAAAATTCAAGTGGAATAGAAGATAAAAGCCTCACATACCCCTCGCTTTTTAATAGCGGTCCTCAAAAGGTTGACCACATCCTTTCCTTCAACTCCACTTAGCTTGAAGCCTTTGGTCCAAGACAACAAGACACTCTGTGGGAACAACAAGAACCCAAAGTGTGCATCATTCATTTGGCCTCAAATCCTCGACAACAGCACTCATTAAAACATAAAACAGCAATGCAATGTAAAGCAAGGAATACTTGTTGATTCAAAAAAAGTTTTTTAAACATACATACATATATTTAATTGCAGAGATTGCATTAATGAAGATAAATAACTAGATCAGATTTATGGGTCAAACATGGATTCAGTATCTGTGGCAGACACTGTCTGATCTCTCTCTGGAGGGTTCTTTACATGCTCCATGTATCAAGAACACAGAAAAGAATTAACAGGACTCAGCGGTGAGTGAGGCTGTAATCAAAAACCTGATGAGTGGTAACAGATCTGAATCAAATGAAAACTTTAAAAAGTGTATTTTTTGCAGGTCAAACTGTGTTGTCATAGTGACAGAGTTGTATGCACGTAAAAATAGTGCATTTAAAAGACCACTTGGAGCTTGAAAGAATATTTTTGATTTATGTGAAGTGGGATTCGGGGAGCAGTGATTAGATTTTGATCTAAATTAGCTGAAAATGAGACAGTGGGCTTAACTGCTGGGCAGAAAAAAACGTTTGTCACCCACTTGATCATTCATAGAAAAAAAGAAAAGTAGAGCTATGAGCAATCATCTGTGCAGTTTCTTTGTCTTTTTGTTAGCTGCATTACAAAGGAGTCCGTCGTGAATTTGGTGGAGAGTTCAAGCACTGAGAAAGGGAAGCAAACATCACATTTAGCTGCAGATCAATAACACTTTCAAAGAACAGTGGAAGACGAAATAACATCAGTTCCTTTCAGTCGTGTGAATGTAGCCCGAGAAAATAAAATACGTTCTTTTGATGTCTAACTGGCCCTTAAAGCATTTGTACATGACAGTTGGAGCACAGCACACAAAGTGGAGGTGCAGAGGCAGTGCAAAAGGGAGTTTCATGTTTCCGAGCTTCTTCTGTTCAGAAAAGCAATTTCAAGATTAAGTCCAGAGGAAAGGAGCTGCCACTCGATACTGACGGCTAAGAACTTTATTTTTCTCTGAGTCTGGATCATCTGAGTGAGCTAACATCAGCAAAACTAAAAAAAAAATAAAAATAAAAATCAGGGGAAGAAACAAACCACAGAAGTCGAGGCTGCAAATCATTCAAGCAGGACAGGAGCTGAGTTCAGTTAAAGCAGGAATATATGTGTTTTTATTAAAAGAAAAAAAAGAAAAAAATATCTATAATAAGCTTTGACCTAAAATGCACAACAAATCAATTCAGAATCATCCTTTTCACAGCTGTGTTCAGAGCACTCAGTCACAGCAATGAAGACGGGCTGTGACAAAAATGACTGTCAACTGGAAGATTCTGATCTATTGCAACAAAAAAAAAGGAAAATAATTATACTTAAGAAGACTTAAAAAGAGCAAAACCAAACTTTGTTCTGGATATTTTACACTTAATCAGACCCAAAATGAAGAATATTCTGTTGGTAATAAATACTGAATAAAATGGTTTCATATGAATAAGAATGCGTGTGGAGATTTGTACCAACTTTTAAGGAGGCTTATGAGTAATTTTCCTACCAACACTTCCTGCTAAGGCCTTTTTAAATCGAAAAAGACCCTTCAAGAGCTGAACTTGGGTGTTATTAACATCTACTTTGTAGAAATGTTCTCATCTTCTGCCACCAAAAAAATATTAGATCAGATCAACAATGCTGTAATCTTCCAAGGAAAAGTGTTAAATACATACGTCTGCTTTCAGTGAGATTGTGATGAAGCTTACCGAGGAATTCATTTTTAGCTGTGAAGTTTGGTGCAATTTCAATAAAAAAAAGATCTGCTTCACTTCCAGGTATGCTTGGTTGTTACCATTGACTGTATATGAGAAGTGGACTGTGTGACTCCTCCCCCAGTGTGTTTCAAACAGGAAGTACCTGCTGGTTCCAAGAACCTGTCAGAATTCTTACTCCAATACCGTTTTAACATGTTCTTATTAATCCTATTTTTTAAATATGTTTTTCTTAATCGGAAGATAAATAAATTATAAGATGACCAATCAGATGCCTCAAAAAATGTCTGAAAGAGCAGAAAAAATTTGACAAGCAGATTTTGTGTAGCACACTTTCAGAGGGTACGAGGTGTGGATTTCCAACAAGCTCCCTCCTGATTGGTGAGAGTGGCTCACATTAAAACGTTAACTCAGATGGACTCTGACCAATCACTGCTTAATCAGAATCAGAAGCAACTTTATTGCCAAGTACAATTTAACACATACGAGAAATTTGTCTTGTTGAAGATGGTGCATACATGAATAAATGAAAAAAACAGAAAAGGATATTACAACATAAATTTATATATATATATATATATATATATATAAATATATATATATATATATATATATATATATATATATATATATATATATATATATATACACATACACACACATATATATATATATATGTATATATACACAACTTGCAACTGCAGATAAATGCATGACATAAAAAAAACTAAAATGACAAAAAGCTACATGCAGAAACAGTGTAGGATAACCAAAGCCATTAAGTTTATTGTGAAAGCCTTTATTGTGTAAAGGGTAACCAAACCCTAAATTAACTTTTTTTTGGCTGTTGACCTCTATAAACAGGGCTTTAAAAGTGCTGTCGGTTAGTGATTGCCTAATTTTTTGACAAATTAAAATAAACTTGTTTAATTCTTGAAAACATTGTCAAAACCTGTCTGTGTGCTGCCCTCTACAGGTTGAATCGAGGTATTACAGTGTAATTTTGTGAATGGTTAAACATCACATCATGTGGACACTTTTTAAGTTCCACATCATTTCAGAAGTCTCACGTCATGATCTGCAGCTCCAGTCCTGTTCCCCAGCCCCATCCCCCCAGCTGTGGGTGGAGTCAGCTTCTAACTTCCCTGTTTGGTTACCCTTTAATTATGTTTTCTGGCACAAACTTGGCGGCGTCCATACCATAAAAAAGGGGGATCAAATTGACTTTATTTGGTTGGAACAGGAAGAAAGACATTTTATACAGGTGATGTCACACTCAATCAGTCCGGTTCTCTTATATATTCAATGGTTGTAGCATCGCTGTACACACCATAACCAATCAGGCATTCACTTTGAACCAAAAGGTAAATCGCCTGTCTTTTCTTCTCAGCCAATCTTATCATATTTTCATCTTTAAATGTATGTCTCTCTTTGCATTCTAGAAAGTTCCCCAGCTCTTCTCCACCCTGTTCTCCACCTGGAATGAGGCTAACAACCATCAGCGTTTAAGCTCTGGGGTTTAATTAATCTATTGTCCAAGTTCCTCCCAAGCATGCAAGACGTCATCTGAGCTAAGCTGCCAAAGATTATGTATGAACTTACTTGTGTACATCTTTCCACATTACAAAAAAAATCTTTACCCAGGTTTCTAAAATCTTCCCTTATTGGAATGTAGTTACATCTTGTTTCTAAAATGCAAATAAGTCTCAATTTCAGACCCCACTAACTGCCTCTTCACCCCTTAGTTTACTGCTCAGTTCATTTTGTTTCACTCAGAAATTATAAATATAAATAACTGCCATGTTTTCCATGCATGGATTCTTCACAAACTCCTCATCTCAGCGGAAATGCCAGGATGTTAAAAGCACAAATCCACAACCTCCTCCTGACAGAATACTACTGTCTACCCGGTAGCACATGTACCAGGTATTAGCTACTAGATAATTCCAACCTTTATAAGCTGGCGGGCATGGGAGAGCAGGAACTGTCTGCCCTCAGGGGTTGTTTCAGTTCACATGAGAAATCCCATGAAAATGCAATAAAAAAAATGTTTTTAAATCCCTTACCTCATCCAGTTTGGTTTGCAGACATGGAAACGAGAAGGTGAACCCTAGAGGAAGTTTTTTATCCTTTATCCCCTTCATCTCCATAAAGTTAGCCAGACAGTCCACCACGTGGTCAAACAACTGAAAACAAGTCACATTACATTAAACAAACATTTTATGATTTCACAGAGAAAACATTCGTGACTTCTTAATATGAACAATATGTACGAATAAAACATTTTTGGCACAAATAGGATTTGTTTCTACTAAAGAACATGAATAATTCATATCCAAATCTGACCCAATGTCAAATGCAGCATCATTTGTCCTTTCTGCCCTCATGCTCTCAGCTGATGCTTTACTTCAAAGTTTGCTGCTTTCATATGCAGCATCTAAAGTAGACTATATTTATGTGCGTGTTAGGAGAGATTCGGGAGTTTTAAAACTAACAGGAAAAAAATGTAGCATCAATTTCCCTACATGCTGTTTTAAAAAAATAAGTTATAAGAAAAGGACAAGTCTTCAGAAGTGAGGTCAGATGGTCCGTCTGTGGTTTCAGGGAACCTTGTTTTCTCTGAATTCACAATCACATAAATCAGTCTCCCACTTAATCTGCTGTGTTTTTACTGAAGTAGATTAGATTAATCTCTGTTTTTTGAGACCTTGGAAAGGTCTCTATTTACAGATTACATGTGGAGCACTGAAGATATTTACAGAGAGCTGGTGTGGATGATGCTGCAGCTGCAACAGTAAAGATGCTCTCATTTGTTGTGCACCTGAAGCTTATGTTAACTAGAGTGCAAACTCAGTTTGCATTCCAGAACTTAAATTGGACTCACAAAGCTGAAACCCTGATGGTGAAGCAAAACTACTTCTTCTCATGCATGAATAGTTGGCGAACATCAGACCCACAAACACAGGAGGAAACATGAAAAGCAAAGTGATAACTCACGCCGGACCCGCAGCCTCTCATGACGTGCTCAGGAATGGCGTAAATCTTGTTTTCCATTTCCACCTTTTGCTCGCCATCAGCTTTGACTTTCACCAGGAGAACTCTGAAGTTGGATCCTCCCAGATCAAGAGACAGGAATTCCCCTTGTTCTTAACAGGAAAAAAAGGCAGAATTTATCACGTTCAAACGAAAAATTAACAGACGTTTCTTCTCACGATAAGAAAATGGACTTGCAGGTTCCTTTCTTAAGGCAAAGTCTGAGGAGAGTGTCTGTTTTTAATGTTTTCTTATAACGGTTTTCATGAAAACAAGCTGAGAAGAAAGTACCACCTTCAGGAATTTAGGGTGCTTTCTTCTTTTGATTTACACTCAAGCTAAAGATAAACTTTTTAATTAAAAGTTTTATTTGAAAATCTCATGGAACTACTGAACTGTTACTGAAATGTCCTCCCTATCCCCTGAGTCCCACATGTGCACAGCAAAAAGCTCATTAAATGGCAGCTGTTTTACAATTCCCATTTTTTTCTCTCAGCGTGCTGCCACTTAAAAACAACGCTTTAGTTCAAAGCTCAGAAGATGTTGGCATAAGAAACGTTCGCAAACATCCATGAAGTGCCCAAGTACTAACTAGTAACAAGAAATTTGTCTATAAATTAAAGTTTCAATGTAGGAATCTCCACAGAAATGCCAAGTAGTTTAGTTTTTCAGCTGCATCTTCAGAATTGGTTCCTTTAGTGCCTCTGGGTCAATGTTGGAGATAATTGCATGCTTTTCACTTTTTTTCTTCCTACCGGTAATCCTGATTAGGCCTGCACAATAAATCAAAAATGTATTGTCATCGGAATATAAGCCTGTGCGATACACGTTTTGCAAAAGATGGCATAGACTGCAATAAAGTGCTTATCTTAACACCTCCCCTCTTCATCTGTTGAGCATCTGTCAAAAACTGTAGAAAGTAAGTTTATTAGCTACTTGTTGGGTGCGATCATAGATACTGAGGAAGATCCTTTGGTATGGTGGAAACTGCATCAAATTACATTCCCACATAAGAAAGTATCTCTGCATACCTGCTAGAAGTATACCTTCATAGAGACTTTTCAGAAACATGTGGAGTTCCACAAGGCTCCATCCCGGAGCTACTTCTATTTTAAAATCTATATGCTCTCACTCCCCCAGGTGAGAAAGAATTCTGATCAACACATTAGGGCAACCACAAAATAAGTCAATCAGTCAATTTACAGAAACCCTGCCTTTTTACAGGACTACCAAGCTTAAGCTTATTCAGAACTCTGCTGCTCAGATTCTGACAAATAACAAAAAAAATAGACCACATCAGTCCAGTTCGGAGGTCTTTACTGTGGCTGACTGTCTCTTAGCACCAAAACACACAATTGACCTTCTGACCTAGTATGTACCAGCCTGACCTCTCTGATCATCTGGAACCAGTCTTCTGTCAGTTCATAGAGTCCTAACCAAACACGGATAAGCTGCATTCAGCTTCTCTGCTCCACAGATCTGGAACAGACTTCCAGAAAACCTTAGATCAGCTGAAACACTCAGTTTATTTATATCCAAATGAAAGATTCAGCTGTTCTCAGCGGCATTAGATTGATTTTTAATCAAAAGTTTACATCTGCACTGTTACTTTAAGCTAAAGTCAGTTATTTTTAACTTTCTTTCAATTTTTGATATGTCTGTTGAATTTTTATTTTCTTTTTTTAATGTTTTATGTAAAGCTCTTTGAATTGTTTTTGCATACAAAATGTGCTGTACAAATAATCTTGATTTGCATGTTTGGGTTTCAGTTGCAACTAAATCCACAGTGATGTTCACATTTCCCACAAACCTAGATTTCATTTTTGAGTTTTTGCTATCACAGTTTTCTGTTGCTAAGTTTCTCAATATTTGTATAAAAAAATTAACATCATAATTTACCTTTTACCACAATAGCAAAAATGTGCATATTATTTTAAATTGAGGATACAAGTTACACATTTGTCTCCTCAAGTCATAGAAATGCTTTTTTAAATGAATAATGCTTAATTTCTCCTTTAATTTCTGTATTTAAAACATAAGGTAAAACATTGCTTAATTTAAACAGCTGAAAAAATGCTTTTCATTGTCTTTCACACTTTGTATGGTAGATATACATAACATATACATATACATAAACATAACATACATATCCCACTGCTAATAGCTGCTTCACTGATCGTTCTCCAACTTGTAAGAGATAAATTAACAATGTTTAAATGTTTTGAAATATTGCCAACAGGTACCTATTATGAAAAAAAAGGAGAGAACGCTGGTCAAATAAAAACTTCCTAATTACTTACTGATTAAAATGAAGCACTTTTTAAAAAATCACTTTGTAACATTTTTAAATCATCAAACTCCTCACTCCCAGACTGACTTATAAAAGCGAAGCAGCTTCATTTGCACTTCATACACAGGGCGAATCAAAGGGCTTTACAAAGATATCAAAGCTTCTGCAGCAAACAGGAACATTTAATGACACAAACCTGTAAAAAAGTACAACTATTTAAACTGTAAGATTGCATTATTTCAAACAGAGGCACCAGAAAAGAGTTCAATTAAACCTAAATATAGATAAAGTGGGGAAACATCTAAGCTTAACAGCAAGCTGGTTTTATCTGTGAACAGAGAAACAGCTTCACCCTGTTAAGTTCTGACTCTATGCTTTGCTTGCAGATTTTAATTCTTTTGTTAAACAACAAAAAAATTAAAGAATAAAATCCTTTTGGGGGAGGGGGGGTTATATTACATATTTAGACATTTATTTGGTGTACAAGTCCCGTTTTTTGCATTGTTTGGCCAGGGGGTGTCACTTTTTCTCAGGAGCAACTTATATGTGATTTTATAAACATAACTAGGCTCATGTATTTGTTACTTTTCCAAATAACAACCAGTTGCCCTTGAGCGGTTGTTTCCACTAACAACTGCTATATGGTGTGTTTGCTACTGTCAGCAATGCAGAAGAAGTGCAGTCCAAAACAAACATGGAGGAAAATCTGATTGTTCTCCTCCAGAACTTTATGATTTTTTTAATTTGCAACGAGACATTATTTTTTTGTTTTCATTTTTTGGACTAATGCGGTACAGCAAGTCATCTAAATCTGGGTTACACAGAGATGAAAGTACAGCTGATAGCACCGTCATTTAGATACAGCTTCGCAGTAGATAGTAAAGCTCACCTAAAAAGAAAAAAAAAAATGAATGATTTCATGAACCCAGACATGGAGACGTACTTATTAGTAAGAAATTTATTCTGCAATATATCGCAATATTTCGCTTGGCGGTACTTGTATAAATTTAAAATGCTGACAATATGATATTTCATCTATTTTTTATGAGCATCCTTCAGCAACTTACTTTTGTCTTCCACTTGAACCTCTGACCGCTAGTTGTCAGCACAGCACATTCAGCCTCTTTGAACAGCTCTACACTCCAACTAAAACAACAACAAAATCTCGCAAGAACCGGCTTGTATTAAATGCTCAGTCAGCATTGTGGTTTTTGTTGTTATGTGATGTGTACGACTTATTTGGAATGAGTACCAAACCGAAACTCTGTGCCATGTTGCTGCCAGTATCATATAAAAAATGGATTGTGGAGCTTCGTGGCGGCTCAGAAAAGAACGAATGAAGCGGTGCAGCTGCGTAGCGGATCATGAATGGAGCTTCAGTCAAAATGCTGTCGGCGAAACAAGCAAAAGTTCTGCTGGGCTTCAAAGAAAAAAGGCTGATAATTACAGAAATAAAGTCTTGGGATATATCACGATATGCATTTTATCGTGAGACGCATATTGTGATATTTATTGTATCATCACACTTTTGCCAATACCCACCCCTAGCACTTATCTCTGCTTTAAGAGCTCTTCAAAATGAACTTAATCTCTTGAAATAATCTGTGTTTTCCAAACATTGTCTATGAGATACACAGTCAAAGCTTCCATGTAGCTCTGAGGCTTAAAACTTTTAACAGTAGCTTTTCCCACACGTGTCTGGAGCGTTTAGATTATTAATTCATTTTTGGACAAGCATTGACCATCAAATTTATAGCGCATCGAAAAAGCGGCAGAGGACGCACCTTTGACGCATGAATCATGTTGGTGTGAATGCAGAATTAAGCTGGGTTTGACAGAGTTGTTCAGAAGCGTTGCACTTCTTTTTATCACTTGGCCTGGATTTGAACTCACGACCTTCCAGTCTCAGGGCGGACACTCTAACACAAGGCCACTGAGCTGGTCAACATGGCATACATTAATTTTTTTGTTCTTTTATTATGCAGTTTTTGTTAGATGCTGCTACTTGCACTCCAAAGTGACTTGTAGTCTGAAAAATACGGTAAGTGATACATTAGCAATACAAACGTGTCTTAATATCCAGTGCACCAAAAGTATAACCTGACAAAACCACAAAGCAACATCTGAGAAGGTCCATCTGTCACAAGCAGACTAAACTTATAAATGCTTCTTTAAAGTTATGTTTCAAAATGACAGCAGAAAAACAAAAGTGATCAGAAATGCCATGACAGCACAGATGAAAAAAGAACAGGCTGTAAATGCCTTTGCAGACTGACAGTTTACAGCCCACTAATGTGGAATATGTTCAAGCACTGACGGAAATGTTTCAGAAAATGTATCTTTCTCTGTTCTTGGCAAAACATTCAGCTGCAGTTGTACTTTGAGGTTGTTGAGTTTAAGGTTGTCAAGTTCTTCCTTATGAGGACCTCATATTCTGTGAAGAATAATTCCCCCTGAGTCAATTTTGTCTTTTAAAACACAACCACTGCTGCGTTTGACCTTTCTCGTGTTTGACATTTGGACTCTTTCAGAGTAACCCACAAGCGCTGTAATCTGTAAAAACCTTAGGTCGAGCAGGGGCTAAGATTGTGTTCAGTTCCATTTTGAAAACATTTTCTGTGAAAGAATTGTTACCTGTTCCGTCCGGGGTGGAGCGCACAAATGTGGGCAGCATCTTGACAGCAGCCGTGGGGTTCGTGTCTCTGCACAAGCCTTTGTCCATCTCGCGCCTGAACCTCAGGGACAAATCCATCACAGCCTGATCTGACACCATGAACTGCTGCAGGAATTGGTCGACCTGCACAGAGTAAAACACATCATTATGTTGACCAATTATTAAGAAGTGCCGTGTTAATTAAAAGACCTGAGGCTGAAGTCAAATCCAGCCGAGGTGAAGTAAATAGGAGCAGAAACTATCCGGCATACTAATGCGGACTTCATTCATGGGTGGACACTCAAATGTAACCTGCAAAGTGCTCTTTTTGCAGCCTCGTTGTTCCAATAGTTTTTCTCCCTAAAAGCATGAAAATTATGATCATTTCTGAGATGTCGTTTCTTTTCTTCTTTTTTTTTTTTTTTTTGATGGTGCATGTCAGAAAAGAAATTGTAACAATCTGTCTCCTTTTGCTCGTTCAGGACTGAGATTATGCAGAAAGCCTTGCCATGTAATCTGATGGCCTCTTCATAACCCATTAGAATACAATTAGGATAATCTGGGGTGTATTTTTTTAAATTGTTGGACTGATTTAGATTATAACAGTTATAATTAATAAAGCTCCGTCTGATTTGTTTGTGTACTATTTTATGAGAAGCTTGATTGTGAACTGATACTTTATAAATAAACTGAATTCTCACAAAAGCATCACAAGGTCTTTCTTTATATGATCCACAAAAACAGCATAATACAGTGTGTCTCAGGCTTTCATGGAAACGGTTCAAAAGATAGATTAAAAAAAAAAAAGAAAAGAAAAGTGCAGAAAAGTTTTTACCAGATAAGAACTTTCACTTTCATTCCTATATTTCTAATGTATGTTGTGAATTAGCCAAAAATCGTGGTTTTAGTATTTTTAACATATTCTTGTAGCATTGTTCTCATGATGGAGGTTATAAATAAAATAATTTAAGGTTAAAATTGCATTCCTGAGTATTTCTTTATAAATCGTGACAGGTCAGGAGCAGATAAAAACCTGCAGTTTGAAAAAGCTCATGTTTGTGACATAGCAAATACCACGGTCGGGCCAAAGTCTCTCTGCTCCGCTCCAATTCTAAATCCTCTACTTGAAGATTAATACATTCATTGACATCGTCATTTTCCATATCCGAGTTATCATCTGGTTCTAAACTGTATGGTTCGGTAGCTCTGATATTGCTCGCTTTTTTGGTGGAACCACTAATAAATGACTTTAAGATAGTAAGAAAGAATGTAAACAAATTAAATCCTGGGATATCAGTGTAGAGTAACTATACTCATATCCCAGCAAAGGGCCACAGTCCCACCCACAACCAAGATGCAAATTTCTAATGAGCTCCAGGCGCTCTGCAGAAAATATGTCTTAAAAAATGACACAAGCTTTTTGGTTTTTGCTTAAAATAATTAAAATTAAAAAACTACTGAAAGCCCTTTTATAATGAATAAAAATTGTGTTGGAATTTCACTTTAAGGAGATGCCACAGTGACTCAAACAACAATTTCCTCATACAATTTGGCTTCAGTTTTAGGTAGGATGCCCTTTCTTGACCGGTCCTCTGCATTCCGCAGGGTTTAGGACAGGCACATGGAAACACTGAAAGCCACCAAATTTGTTTTTTCAGCAATTTACAGCACCTGATAGGCCCAGGTGGTCTATCATCAAAGGATTAACCCGCCTGTATGGAGATGCTTTTTCTATTTTCCAGCAGGACTTCGCACCTGCCCACACTGCTGTGCTTGATTGGCCAGGAAACTCATCAGATCTGAACCTGAGTTTATAAAAAAAAAAACTGCAGGCTGTTGTCAAGAAGATGACAGACACCAGACCCAACAGTGCAGATGACCTGAAGGCAGCTATCAAAGCAAGCTGGGCTTCCATTACTAGAGTGGGGCAAAAAAGTATGCAGTCAGCCGGCACCAAGTGAGCAAGTCCTCATACTTAAAAAGATGAGAGAGGCCTGTAATTTTTGATAAGAACTCTACTGTTTGGAGGAGAAAGAATGCCGAGTTGCATCCAAAGAACACCATATCAACTGTAAAGCATGGGGGTAGAAACATCATGATTTGGGGGTGTTTTCTCAGCAAAAGACCAGAACGACAGATCCATGTAAAAGAAAGAATGAACAGAGTATGGTCAGAGTTTGAGTGAAAACCTCCTTCCATCAGCAAGGGCATTGAAGATGAACTGGGCTGGATTTTTCAGAAAGATAACGATCCCAAACTCACTGCCCAGGTAATGAAAGGCTGGCTTCATAAGAAGCATTTCAGGGTCCTGGAGTGGCCTAGCCAGTCCCCAGATCTCAACCCCATAGAAAATCTTTGGAGAGATTTG
>NC_050520.1:29829529-29829694 GCF_002922805.2 Oryzias melastigma
TGGATTTTTCAGAAAGACAACGATCCCAAACTCACTGCCCAGGTAATGAAAGGCTGGTTTCATAAGAAGCATTTCAAGGTCCTGGAGTGGCCTAGCCAGTCCCCAGATCTCAACCCCATAGAAAATCTTTGGAGAGATTTGAAGTCCATGTTGCCCAGTGACAGT
>NC_050520.1:29830107-29862274 GCF_002922805.2 Oryzias melastigma
TATCAATATGTGGTTGGAGTCATCTGGACCCCAAAGAGAGCGGAAGGGTTAAGTATTTTTAGCATTTTCAGGCCAACATTGAAAATAAGAAATTATTCGAAATGTTTTTCCAGGTGACATAAAGGTTTCATTCATTCATACCTTTGATGAACATTACAAGCCTCTCTCATCATTTTAAGTGGGAGAACTTGCACAATTGGTGTCAGACTAAATACTTTTTTTCCGCACTGCATGTTGCATCGATGCAGTAAGTAACTCAAGGAAAAGAAGGCCCAACCGGTTCATTCTAAAATCATAATTTTATTATCAGTCTGATTTGGTAATGCGATTTTCATAAAAAAAAAAAAAGGCTTACATTTTATTTTCTTTAGGTCATAGTCATAATTGCAAAGTTATCAAGTATGAATTAATCAAAACTATTTTCAAATCTGTCTTTAATTAGTTTCGTCCATCCATTTTTTAAACTTGTTTTTATCGATTTTGGGGTTACGGGGCTGCCGGAGCCTAACCAAGCCAATACCGGCAGCATCACTTTTTGAAGTGGCTAACAAAAACTTTTTCATGATTTTTCTAGTTTTTTGGCATGTAGTCCTATTATATTTACAACTAAAAACTTGAATTTGAACTTTGAATTAATATATTAGGAGTACGTGCATATTTTTGCAAGTATTGTAATATTTCCTATAAGTAACCTCCAAAAATCATCTATTCACAGTCAAAAAAAATCAAACAAAATTCAGACTCAATGAATTTCAAACAAAACTTTCCACATTTGAGTTTCTAGTGAGCTTCTTAGAAAATCTTTAAAGATGCAAATGCATTCATAATAGAATTACATAAGAAGCTAAAAATTTGAATGATATTTGTCTTCCCTTTTGTTATTTTTTTATTTTTTTTTTACTTTTACTTAAAATGAAATCCAAAGCACCAATAAAAGTAAAAAAAGAGCCCAAACGTCTTTCTGAGAAACATTATAAAGTTCAAAGAAAATGTTGGCAGCCACAATTGAAAAGAACAGCTGAGGTGCGCCAATGACTGAAGGCTGAATCGCGAAACAAAAACAAAAACACTCTAAAGGCACAAGAATACCAAGAAACACAAACATACGTATACAAAATGCAAACAAAGCAACAAACTAATTAAAGTTCACTTTAAAGTACCTATTTGACTTGTACTTTTTGCCTGAAAGCTGTAGCAGCCCACATCCATGCCAGTCAAGTAGAAAGTAATCAGTCATAAGCTCAATAATTATATGAAAATTGCAAAAAAAGATAAGATCAATTTACGAATGTGAGAATTTTTTTTCATAACCATCTCTTCTAAAGTACTAATTGCAGATTTGAATAAAAAACTAAATGTAATAAGATCACAACTGAATCAAATAAGCATTTTGTGTTTAATTTGTTTCTTTTGCCTCAGAAAAATTCAGCCAATGGATGCTTGTACAGGAGCATTTAACAATATTATAGTGACTGTCCACTGATGTGATGAAACTGCTGTTGTAGCAGAAATGCAAAGATTCAATTCTGCTTTTAATTACCTTTAGTGTTGCATTTATTCACTCAATACTTAATAATATTGATAACAAATGGTTAAAAAATCTGAAATATGATCCCAAATTAACTGTCCAATCGTGAAGTCTCCAAATCCCCCACAATTTCAGTCCAAACAAACAAAAAATGTATAATTAAAATATACAACTAATGTTAGAACTACTGCCACTTCATCATAATCCAACAATAATAAAAAAAATATATAAACAAGGTAGGACTAGTAAGGGGAAAAACACAAATTAAAGATTGGGCAATTACACAAGTGGGATGTCATGATTGGGGAGAGCAATTTCGATACAGACAGAAGACGTTCAAATTAAGCTTGGGGTGAAACGAGGTTTCATTTCATTTGAAAAGGGCACACAAATCTGGACCTTGTTTTTTTTTTTTTTTTTAACAACACTGAAAACAATTTAGAAAATCTTCAGAGTCTTGGTGATTTTGCGCTGCTGTAAAAGCGGCACAGTTTTTCTATGAAACAGGCTTCCATCACACGTGCATTTGCAGCCACCCCTGCACCTCATGTCATGACATTTGCTATGATTTTATTCTAAAAGCGTGTGATCTTCCTAAAGAACACAGAGGGGATTAAAATATATATGTATTTTTTACATGAATTCAAAATATTGGAGTCAATTGATAAAATCTAGAATTACTGATTATTTTTCCTAAAATCCTGATATCTATTATTTCTAAAGGTTGGCTGAATTTCTTCCCTGTTTTGAGGCCATAAACCTCTATAACCTCCTAAATGACTGGGCCAGCCTTGGAGCAACAACAACAATCAAGTGTTTGTGATAACCGTCTTTTAAAGCGTGGAAGCGCTCTGGTCTGCTCATCTCTGCAGCATTGTTGTAATTCAGCCACAATAGAGGCTTGTCAAGCATGAAACGTCGTTTTAATGTTACACCACAGCATCTCAGTCTGACTAGTCTACACGCTCATTTAAGGGCTTTTGAATCAACTGCATTTCATTAGCACGAGCAGGCTGCTCCTTAACCTCTTAATTCCTACAGACGGTGCGCTTATTTACTCACTTGATGTGCCTCTGTGCGATTAAGATGTTATCAAATATTTTTGCACTCTTATTCATATTTTAGTTTCTTTAGCACAAACATATCAGAGATTTCTTGAGAAACATGTTGTTTTTTTCCCCTCATGTTCTCCACTATGCAGTAAAATCCCAGGAAACTGAAATATTTCTGTATGTTAATGTAGCGCACATTAGATGGAATTTTTTAAAGCTAAAAACCTGCCAAAAACTCCCACGCTTTGCTATTCCAAATGATGTTTTTAACCTTGAACTTTTGTTGCACAGAAAACTTCTTGGAGGTGTGAAAAGCAGCAGGTTAATGTAGTGCCTGAGTCTGCTTCGCCTCTTGCTCCAAGGCTGTTTTATAGGCGGCAGCTCTGAAGAAAGCCACACTGGTAGTTCAAGATTACAGTTCTTTTTCACAATTGTGCTGATGTTTGTACATTCACCCACCAACAAAGAAATAACAAATCTACAAATGTAATGGGAGTTTATTTTATGAGTAAAGGTTTGAATAACAAAAATTAACAAAGGGTAAATTTACATTTTACTGTGTGAAAAACATTTGACCTCTTTGTAAAACTTGGCTTCATTCTTTCTGGAAAATTGCAGAGGTCAGATAAAAGGTCAAGTGTTTGTATTTTTTATTTGTATTTGTGTTTTTTTTTTGTAGTTGACCACCAGGTTTTGCATATATCCTAAAGGTTTTTTGGCAGAGAGTTTGTTGGTATAAATGTTAAAAGGTGTGGGTTTGGTCCAGTTCAGAGATGATACTTAACATAATAATACATTTTAAAAAGAGATCAAAGTTGAAGTGGTAAAACAAACATGGTTTCAAACAATAAAAAGAGTTCTCACTGATAGTTACACAGCACTATAAAATACATAGACTATAGGATTGGATATGTTTGAAAACATTTAAATTTACAACAAAAAATAGTTTAATTGAAATGCAGACATTGCATAGTGTGTGGTTTATGATGTGTTGAGAGTCAGAATAAAATGTGATATACATAAAAGACCTTTATTAGCCTCAAATTGTGTCTAAGGAGGGTTTTCAGTGCTGGAAAAAAATGTTAATACTGGATACCTCAGCTGGTTAAGTGTAGGACTGGCATGTGGAAAATCAGGGTTCAATTCCCAAGGTGCGCAATGAGCTTCATCTATTGCAGGCTCTTGGATAAGACCCTTTACTCTACTGCCTAACTATGTAGCCACAAGCTAGCTGGTTCTCCCCATTGACTGTATATCTACTGGACAGCTCAACCCCTACTCTCTCATTTTCAAATAGGAAATACCTACAGGTTTCAAGAAGTCAAAAACCCCAAAGACTTCTATTGAAAAATAGACAGTCATTATGCTTTATTTGTCAGAATAACCATTCTTGCTCTGATACATTCTTCTTAGCATCTTCTTTCTAATCCTAGTTTTTTTTTTTTAGTTTTTTTTTAAGATACTTTTTCTTTATCGCAAGTTATTCCAGTCATAAATTGGCCAATCATATGCCTTAGTAAAAGCATGTGGTGCCTACTGGCCCCACCTCAAATGTTTGATCGACAGATTCTCCCGAGCAGCTTTTAGTAGAAGGGGTGTGGACACACTAATGATTGGCGACACTAGTTCCCCTTAAAACATGACTCAGACCGACTCAGACCAATCACTGTCAATGGATTTAAAAATGGCGGCAGCCGTATGAGATGATGGATTTGACAAAAGCCCAAGGTAAGGCGTTTTCTACAAGTGACATCAACACCTTTCTTTGTCCAGTGATAATACACTGCTTTTATTCTCCCTGTGCCAGTCCCTAGCCTGGATAAAATACAGGGTAGTGTCAGGAAGGGTATCCGGCGCAAAAAGTCTTAGACATTCAATAAGCTGTGGCAACCCCTGAAGGGATAATAAGCTGAAATGTTTAAGCATAAAATAATAAAAAAATCTAACACTATTAAATCAAATTACATGCTAATCTTTGACATATTCTAGGCTCTAATAACCTAACTGTTATACAGCATTTTATTGGTAAAAACTGCCCTTACAGTCGGATACGGACTGCCTGTTAGCGAAAAATGAGTAAACATGTACAGGTTATGCAGATGGCCTACATGATTTTTTAAGAACATAGACCACATTCCATAGAGCAAAAATGTTCATGCTCTTTTTTTTCCTTTCAATGGGCAGTCCATAGGCCATAGTGAACACTAGGCGTGTCGTACAGATCTTTTATTTTTTCAACCCACATGAACCCAAAGCTCCAATGTTGCTCCTCATTTTTGTTCTGGTTCTGGGTGTGAGGGGCTGTAAGCTATAGCCGGAGAGAGTGTAAACAAAGGAGTGAAGGGAAATTGAGGAAATCTTACTCAGCTCCAACAGCACAACTCAGAGGAGAATTTCTAATGAACTCCTGCCGCTCTGCAGAAACTATGTCCTAGAAAAGACAGGTTTTTAGATTTTGTCTGAAAACTGCATAATTATAATTGAAAGACCACTGGGAACACTTACAATGTATCAAAAGATGATCAGAATGGGACTTTACATACTGAAACTCAACTTAACTTCTCATGTAAACATTACACTGAAACTACAACTGAAGTTTGGATATTTTCTGAATAAGTTTTTCCTTAAAGCAAGAAAAAAAGAGTCTGCAAATTAATGGAATTGTTAGACTTTGGTGATCTCCTTTTTGTGAATGTTTCTGTCCAGTATCTTAATAGATTGTCTCACTTTACTCTGCATTTCATTACTGGATATGGAAATGGAGGCAACTAGTGTCCCCTATATGTTGCTGCTTAATGGCCATCATTTTCTGCCTGCAGGTTATCACATTGGCTGACTATACAAATCTAGAATAGTGCTGGTTTCTTCTTTTTGTCTACTTACATGGGCAGAACTCAAAATCAGCACAGCCTGCATTCCCTCATTACTATTGAGTGACAACTTCAGGAGCAGCATTCTATATTAATAAAAATTCAGAAAAAGAGGTGTTTAAATTCTCAAAAAAGATCACATTGCCTTTAATCACATTTAAAACACAGAAGTATGGCCAATGCAGTTTTAATTATATTGAATATTTAATCAAAATAGATACATTTGGTTTAATTTTCAAATATGCTTTGACCTTTTTTATGTAAATTATATGATTTATGTAGATTGTTTTTTGTATGTCTTCAACATATGTTCAAACTAGTAGTTTAAAAGTTTAAAAACTAGGAGTTTTTAAACTGGAAAGATTGCAAATGCATCCTTTAGTTTGGTAGTTTAAGGATTATTCTGAGAGCTGAACTACTACTTAGTACACATTTTGGAACCGCTTCCTCATTTCACAGAGCTCCTCCTGCTCCAAGAACAGCAAATTGATTCCAATGAAGAGAACTGTGATTACCTTCAATCGGTTTAATCAAGAAATCATCCAGATGTTTGGCAAACTTCCTGAAGTCTTCCCCTGGTTTTCTTTAGAAGGCTAAATTTACTAGAACCTGCAGGATTTCAGGTTTTCATCTAGACCTAAGTTTAACAAATCTGTTTACCAAAATGGAATCAGTCTTTATTTAGAAAAAGCAGTATTGTTATATCAAAGTTGTCTATCATTTTTTTTATTAAGGCATAAAACTTCCTCACATTAAATTCAATTATAATTTTGCTAATGGAAGTTGGGCCTTTGTGCAAATTAAATCACAACTTAGATAACCACACTTTTATTGACAAAAACAATTGGTTTTGGATGGAAGTTTAAAAAATAAATTGATCTTTATTCCTTTCATGTTGGCCGTGATGGAATCTGATTAATTGCTTCTGTGGACTCGTGTTGTTTATGCGAGAAATGAGCTGAGATTAGGAAGGCTCCCTGTTTGTAATCTCATCACCAGACTTGTATGAGAAAAATAGAGGTCTAAAAATGTTGCTTATTAATGGGGAATGACATTGTTATTTCGCCCACAATACAAATAAAGCCATAACTTTTTCAAATGTTTTTTTTCTGTATTTTTTTGCCATTAATGCATTGTCTTTTGCTGTTTAAATAAACCCACAGTGAAATGAAAGCAAGAGTCTAATCATTTATGTGCGGTGACATAAATAATCAGTAAAACAACTTTGTTTTTCTGACTGTGTGCGCACATTTGTTCACCTACATGTCAGTTTGTCTAATTACTGTGTCAAGGCTTCTGCTTTCTCTCATTTATTTGGCTGTATTTGTTTCAAGGAGCTTAACTTTCATGGAAAATTAGAAAAAGTCAAGATATCAGGGTTTTTAGAGGTATTTTGTTTCTTATTTTGGACAGCCACTCATTGTCAACAACCACATTTAACATGAGCATTTCTAAACTGATTGCTTTCGTGATTGATTGATTGTAAATGGCTATAACAATGACATAAAACTAACAATAGAGACACTAAAGTCACAACACGTGTTAAAATCTGACTCTGATCACCTTTAGAACTATTGTGTAAGTGTTCCCAGTGATCTTTTAATTTTAATTCTGCCATTTTTAGCAAAAAAAAAAATAGTTTAAAAGTTTCTGGAGTGCAACATTATTTCATTAGAGCATTGTCTTGTGTGCAGGGTGCTGGCGAGGAGTAAACCTGCCACCTCTTCCCGCCATCCATCTGTTTACATATTCTCCTTGCAGTCCTCACACCCCCATTACCAATGTAACAAAAATAGTGAGCAATATTTGAGGAAAACCAAGACGTACATGGATCTATTTGTCTGCAAGAGCATGCAGAGTATGGAGTTTGTCATGATTGAACACCTTCAATCTTTTTCAAATGGCCTTTTTTGTCTGCTCCTGATTCACAAATATTTTAATAAAAGAAGTACTTAGAAATGCAATTTAAGGCTCAATTTTCTTAAAATATATGTCCTCCATTATCACCAAAATAAATAACATTAAGTTAAATTAAAACCACGGGAAAAACTGATTTTTCCTTCATAGTAATAGGTGTTCAAAGGAATGAGGAATTTTAAAAATACAGAATTAATCTCAAAAACCATCATAGTTTTGATTAACTGTCATATTTTTATCTTTTTATAAGCAAAACATATATTTATTAAAATATTTAGCTACAGCCATTAAGCTAAACTAGGATATCATTGGGTTTGATCCGTGGCTGTGTTCATCACGTAACATTTTGATGTACCGCAGGGACAAAACGTGATGACGTCACAGCTGACAAGGACGCTAACTGTCTGTCAACCTTCTTGGTCCCACATTACACGCCTTCCAAGTCACGTACGTGGATAAACACCAAACAGTAACACCCTAAAACTGACTTTTAAGTTACTACTTACTTTCTGTAGTTGCTCATTACGGAGTTCGGGGCTGTAACTCGCAGGCAGGCTTGAAGCTAGCATCTTGGTTTTAAGGCGTCCTCTCCCACGTTCTCCGTTCAACGACTTTCAGGAAGTTTGTCCACAAAAACTGTGTCCCTGAGGGACGAAAAAATGTTGATTAAAAAAAAACAAGTATTTCCGTCTTTTTAACTATTTTTTTTCTATTACCTATCTGGCCGTCTTGAATTGCTCTAAAATACGAAGTTGAAAGAAACAAGAAACTCCCAACTTCCTGGACAGGATGGCTTGCAGACGTCACACTATTTTGCCGGCGCTGATTGGCTGCAAGTGGAACGCAGCATGATCTGTCATAGTTTTGACTCAGGCAATCCAGTTTTTGGCTGTCTAATGACCAGTGGCGCCTCCAGAAATATTTTGTACTAAGTTCATTGTACTAAACGTAGTAAAACAGCCCGTAGAAAGCTATCAGAACATTAAATTCCTTATTATATAGTTTGCTGCATTGTGATTATATCTCACGCTACTAATGTGAATAGATGAAAAAAAGGGCATTTAACATTACATTTTGTTTCATTTTCCAATTACATTTGACAAAATGCGAACATTTATTGCAAACAAAACAAATTTGGGAAAATCACATATCAAAATAACAGAAACGATCGCATATAACAGCTGTTTTATATAAAAATACTTTCCTAAAAGGGATCAATAGTTGGATCTGTGAGATTCTCATTACCAGGCTTCAGAATAGCTTTATGCACCTGTTGCTATGTTTTTTGACAAACGCATCCACAAAGTCATCAAGATTTATGAACCTATAGCCCTTCTTGACTCTACACTCTGCACAACATTGCTTAAACGCTCATCAGTCATGGTTCTTCTCAAGGCAGTTTTGATTCAATTTAGCGTAGAGAAACTGTGCTCACACCATACTGTGCTCACAGGTAGCACAAGTGCAACTTTACAGAGTTTAAACATTTGGTGGAAGATCAGCTCTGATCTCCTTCTGTTTTGCAGCAGTGATGGATATTCTGACGGATGAGGTTAGACAGGAATCACTATGGACTGTGATGTTTACAGACAATATTGTGATTTGTAGTGAGAGCAGAGAGCAGGAGGAGGAGCTAGAGAGGTGGAGGTTTGCCCTGGAAGGGAGAGGAATGAAGGTTAGCCGCAGTAAGATGGAGTACATGTGTGTGAATAAGAGGAACCCAAGAGGAAGAGTGCAGGTTACAGGGAGAAGAGATGAAGAAGGTGGAGGACCTGAAGTGTGTAGAAGAAGTGAAGGTTAGAATGAAGAAAAGTGTCAGGTGTGTTGTGTGATGGAAGAGTCTCAGCTTAAATGAAAAGAAAAATGTAGAAAACTGAGGTGAGAGCAGTCATGTTGTTCAGCGTAGAGACAGTAGCACTGAGGAGAAGCAGAGCTGGAGGAAGAGAAGATGCTGAGGTTCTCTTTGGGAGTGACCAGGATGGATAGGATCAGGAATGAGTCCATCAGAGAGGTAGCACATGTTAAGGTTTGAGAGAATATATTTGTAGAAGGATGCTGGGAGCTGCCAGGAAAGAGGTCTAGAGGAAGACCAAAGAGGAGGTTTATGCAGTGATGAAGACATGGAGGGAGCTGCTGTTAGAGGAGAGGATGCAGAATGGAGGAAGCTGATTCACTGTGGCGACCCCTGAAGAGAACCGCCGAGAGGAACAGAAGATTTATACTAATGAGAAAAATGACATTCTGCAAGGAAAAAGTATAAAGTAAAAAAATAAAAAACAGCATATGATGAAGCCTCAGATCTACATGTCCTCCACAGAATCTTCCTCGGTATCCATATTAAAAGCATTCACAAGCATTGATGTTTGCTTGGCGATCTCTGTCTTTCCTTTATGTTCTGATTCTGCTCCGCACTCAACGCTAATCCCGCACATCCCTCCCCTGCGCGTAATCAGCGCAACCCCCGCCTGTCCGCGGGCGCTCGCATTTACGCGCGTCCCGAGGAAGAAAAAAAGAGAGGACTAAAGAAAGATAAAAATAATAGTAATAACGCAGCTTCCAGGAAGGAGCCCCACCAGAAACGGTGGTGAAGCAGCGACATAATCCGGTCAAAGTTGCAGAGAAGTTGCGGTGAAAATGAAAAGTTGCAGAATGTGCAACAATGGGCGGGGTTTGACTGAATTTGCATTAGTTGCGATCGCAGCATTGCACATTCCGGGAGGGACTGATTTAGGATGAAATACATAACAGATGCAGGTTCAGTGTATAGTGACCAGTGGGGTGAACAGGTGTCGCCACCGAATTCATTACGTAAAAAAGGAAAATACATAGGAGACTTCTGCGCATGCGCGTAAATTAAGATTCACGAGCACGCGTATAAAATGCAGTCACGCACGCGCATGTTACCATGGCAACATCCGTGACGTCTGCTAGTTTGTTAGGCTAAACTGCCTTTGATCTGGGATTAAGCTGCTGATGTCATCAGAGAAAAGTTCTTATTCTTACCCTGATTTCACACTGCCAGTCACTTCGTAGAAGCCCTCTGAGCGATACGTCCAGCTGGTCTTCTGTGAAGTTTCAAGCCCCTTTTTGCGATCAAGATATTTGTCTGAGCTCATTTTAGTCTCACACTGTATCTTCCACGCAAAACTATCATCATTATGTCGGATGGTGAATTTGAAGTTCGGGAAAACTCCCTTCTTCTGGGCTATAATGGCCTCTACCAGGTGGAAAAGTTTCTTGGAGAAGGAACTTTTGGAAAAGTGGCCAAATGCAGAGAAGTGGCTACAAACCAAGAAGTTGCAGTTAAAATCCTCAAAAGTAAATATAAAGACGCAGGCAGAGATGAAATACAAGCTCTGACTGAGGTTAGCAAAATCGACGCCGATCAATACTGCTTGGTCAAGTGTATCGACTGGTTCCGGTACAAAAGCCACATATGCATCGCTTTTGAAATATTGGACAAAAGCCTTGATGACTTCATGAGTGATCGTGACGACCTTCCCCTGGATCTCCATGAAATCAGAACTATTGCATGGCAGCTGCTAATCGCCCTGCAAGGCCTGAAAAACATCAACTTGGTCCACGGTGACATCAAACTCGACAACATCATGCTGGTGAACCAAGTTTCAGAGCCTTTCAGGGTCAAGCTGATCGATTTTGGGTTGGCTCAAAAAACCAGTCACATCCAAACTGGAAGTAGAATTCAGAACCTTCTTTTTAGGGCACCAGAAGTCATGCTGGGTCTGCCCTTAGATGAACGTCTGGACATGTGGACAGTTGGCTACGTTCTCGCCATGCTGTACGCAGGAATTTACATCCATCCACAGGACTCTGAGTACAACATCATCAGAGCCTTGGTGGAGATGCATGGAATGCCAGACAATGAACTCTTGGAGCAGGGGTTGTTCACCCACAAGTTCTTCACTCAGACTGAGGAGAACTCTAAGGTTGTCTGGAAGCTGGACACACCCGAACAGCATTCCAAAAAAAGAGGGGAACGAGTCGAAGAACATCTCGCCTACTTGTCCTTCGACAACCTCAGAGATGTATACTATGACAAGACAAAGAGGGATGAAGTGGAACAGTTCATCGACCTTCTAAAGCGGATGCTAGAGGTGGATCCGAACAAGCGCATCTCTCCAAGTGAAGCTTTCGAACATCCGTTCTTCACTATGAAGAGTGTGCAGCCCTCTGCTGGCTCTGAGGAACCCCAACCTGAAGAGCCTGCAGCACCGGAGGTCCACCAACAAGCAGAAACCAAAGAGGTCACAACTGTTCCTCAGGAACCAGAGATCGTTCTCCAGGAAACATCCAAGAGCACGAACAAGAAGCACTTCATCCCTCAACAAAAAGATAGAAAAACAAAGACTCCAGCTGCCCCACGAAAGAGGAAACGTGGTGACAGACAGAGCCAGGACTCTGAAGAGAGTTCTCAAACTGAGGCAGCAGTTAAAAAGAGGAAGAAATCTTAGAGAATTTCTTTTTCAAGCTTCAGTAAAAGTCCTCTGAAGTAGAATGATTACACCCCCCCCCCCCCCCCCCCACCCCCCGATGAAGGGGACACAATTCGGCCGCTGACTGCCAGGTCTGTGCCTCCAAACCCAAGAAGAAAATCTTCTTCCCAAAAGTTCGTCTGCACTCTGCAAACAACGGTCTCCAAAACGACCTTCAAAAACAGGGGCAGCTCGCTGCTCTGTTGGTTAACACGGTTGGCTGACAGAACCGGGTCTGCCCCGCCCCTTACACAGGTGTAGACCAGAACTTAATGATTCAGCTTCCAGCCTTTCAATATTGCTGTGAAGTTTGACGAAGCAAAGAGGTGCAGCTCAAATTACCCCCCCCCCCAATAATATGATTAAGAGAAAGAAATATAAATAATATGAATATATTATCATACATCAATATACATTAATTTCAATAAATAATTAAATAATAAGTAAATCAAATAACATCAGTCACCAAATTTTTAGGGAAATAACTCAAACAAATCCTGGCAGTCCTGTGGGTTTTCTCCGAGTACTTCGGTTTCCCCACAGTAATTATTAGTAATTGGCTATAGTGACTGATATAATCCTCTCCCTGAGTCACCACCTTAACGTGGTGGAGAGGTTTGCGTGCCCGAATGACCCCTGGAGCTGTGTTGCTCCAGGGGGACGGGCCAGACTAAGGGTGACTCAAACCAAAAACATTTCAAACTGTGAGATGTTTTTCAGACCATCAGATTTCACACACTTACCTATTATACACTTGGTAACATCTATTCATCTTCTTCCACTCAGCAGAACCTGCTCCTCATGATCTGGGATGGCCTTCACTGCATGCGTGTTGTTGAGGGCCTCAAACCCTCCAAAATATGTATTTGTCCTATAGTGCATGACAGATTTCATTCCCTGCCACAGTCTCCTGCTGTATCTCTGTGGTCATGAAAATGCTCTTGGATTTTGGATCCATCAATAATTGAACCTGAAAATCACAATTGTTTTTAATCTCTGTGACTTTATTGTTTTTTTACTTGAACATAAAGTAAAAGATCTCTCTTCTCTACCAATTGACTTTGGGGACCATTTTTTCCACAACATAGCTGTCTAGGGAACACTCAGATTTAAACATTAACAATAACTAACGCGTTTTGTTTGAAACGAAAGTATTAACCTTTTATCTTCCTATTTTCACTTCCGTGCAAATAAAAGTGCAAATAAAATAAACCAAAAGGCTTTTATTATCAATTACAAGCATTCAGAATATCAAGGCCAGTTTACAAACAAAATGTTTTTTAAAAATACAACTCTGAATTTCATAAATTTCCAAAAAAAAGTCATATGTATGAATTTGAAAAGTCTGAAGCTAAAATTATTAATTTTCTCTTAAACTTACATGATTGAAAGTCTTAAATTCATTACTTTAAATTTAGTAAATTTATGAGAAAAAGCCGCAAATCTTCAAGAAATAGAGGTAAATTTACAAGAAAAGAAGTCATAAATGATCAAGAAAAGAATCAAAGTTGTCTGAAAAACATGGAGCATCTTGTGAAACTTTATTTCCAGATCATTGTCAAAAACAAAGAAATTCTGAACCTTCTGGTGACTCAAAATCCAATTCTTATCAGTGAGGCTGAGTTTCTGGGGTTCAGTGTCAGTAATGCAGAGTTTCATCTATAAAATAAAATAGAAGAATGAAAATAGTCTGTTAAATTAACACAAGAACATTGAAAATGCCAGAAACTATCGGCCTCTTCAGACGGAAACATCACAGAGTTGGAGAAGATCTTAACTTTTGTTGATGAAGCCATCGATAACCCTCAGCTGACTTCCAGTTATTTCGTCCTCCATGTCATGGATGGAAATCCGCACATCAATGATTAAAACATGAATAAACCGTAAATCAAACAAAGAAGCTTCCAAACATTTGTAACGTTTTAGACATTCTTCTTACCTGTTGAAATCCCAGATGCTTTTAACAGTTTAGTCGGTCTGCTGCTGTTCACTCGCTGGACTGTAGGCTCACTTAGATTTTAATCTGTACATTTATGAGATTAAAAGTCGTAAACTTACGAGAAAAAACTTTTAATATAGCAGGTTTGGATGGATAATCTTGATCTAGCCACACTACATTGAAGCGGTGCAGCAGCAGATGACATGAGCGCTGTCATCTTGCATGTGTATGAAGGTGTTTGCAGCCAACAGGTATGTCTGTAATATTTGAGCGTGTGGATGAGTGTCTGTGGACAGGCCCCGCCCCTTTGATCAACATGTGACAGTAATAATCATAAACCTCCAGCGTTTTACCTATTTTTGTATTTCTATCCTCTCTTGTTTCTAGAATCATCATCTAACTTCTTGACCCTCTTTTGTTTTCTTGTTTTTATCTCTAATATTTATCTCTCTCCTTGCATTATAATTGTTTTCTGAGATTAAAATTATGAATCATTTCATTTAATGTTTCAGATATTTCTCAGTTAACATGTACATAAAGACTTAAAGCCACTGGGTTCCACATTTGATCAGCATTTCACTGAAAAAGGATCTTTTTACTGTTGTTGATTCAAAACAAACAACTGGACTTGATGTTGGCTTAATAATTCAAATATAATGCTGAATGAGAGTTTTTCTTTACATTTCATGTCTAGTCAAAAAACTAAAGTCACCGGCATTGGTATGCCCGCTTTAGCAGTTTGGGGTTCGATTCCCTACGGTGGCCTGCAGAATATTTTGACATAGTACATGAAACAGACTTTTAAAGGGTGGCAAACGAGAACAACAGAGTGGAAGCCATTTACAAATGAAAGGTTCAAAAATACAAAATGTCTGTTTTATTATTGTTATTGTCGAGCTTTTTCTAATGCTTAAAGAAGCTTCTATTGATGATTTACTATCCCTTTGACGCTTCAATTCATTTTCAATTCAGAAAAAAATGTTTTTGTTTTTAATTGGATGCTAAAAAAACATTAAAAAAATAACAAAGAATAAGAAATTAATGAAATTTTGAGTGTAGGGTGTAATTTTACTCCTGAATAAACATCAAGTTTGCTTTGTGGATGTACATTAATGTTTTTGTAGCAATAAAATTGCTAGGGTGTTCAAAGTGTCATAACTTTCTCATTACTTGTCCAATCCTTGAAAGGAATGTATTATAACAAAGCTAGTCAAAAGAAATATAAGAATTAAAAAACAAATGTAATACTAAATCAGTATTTATTTCCATATTATCTAATAACAATACATAAGTCTGCTCCTGTCTGTCAACAGGAGGAGGTTGTGACCAATCAGTTTGCTAAAAACCGGTCATGTGACCTCACGTTCCAACATTCACTGCTTCAATACAGAGACTTGCAAAGTAGATTCAACAGTAGCTTCTAAGTGTTATTTTCTAATGGAATTTGCAGGAGAGGGAGAATACACCAACAAAACTTGTTTAGTGGCATAACAGACCCTTTTCACGTGACGTCACACATCGCTGGATGAGTGATGAGTCGCTTCCGGCTTGTATTGTTCAGAATGGCAACATTTTACATAAATAATAAAGGGTAACCTAAAAATTTGTAACTGAAATTTGTACAAAAATTATTTTATGAATGTTTTACCTGGTTATGCTTGTTTCCTCCTCTTAGATCATTAACAAATTAATACAAATGTCAGTAATCCTGCCTCAGTGCTTGCAGAGGGCAGCAGCTGCAGCTGCTTCCCTGAATTCCTATGGATGACATAATGTTGTGTTGACCCAATAAACAGTCCATTAGTTTGGAATTTCTTCATTTATTAGACACACGTCCAGTTTAGCACATCCTTATGGGGTTAAATTAGCGCCAAAAGGAAACGTACTCATAAATAATATTTTGTATTCACAAAAAGAAATTCATATTCATAAATACATCCTGCTCGTTTCCCCAACTTGCCTTCGCTCCTCGCTCTCATTCTATCTCGCGATACTTAACTGAACTATACTACAGATGATATTAAACGAGTCGTGGATTATTTCTCTCTGACAACCTGTTCATAGTTAGACGAAGGTTACACGTACTTCAGTGAATGCTGCTTGTTTGATTATGAAGGTAATTTTATTCTTTTAATCTGTGCTAATGCTAATGCTAACGCTTCTGATAGCTTTGACCATGAGACATGGAGCTGCACATGATCTTTTATCATCAGTTAAAAGTTTCTGTGCTCACATAATCTTTGTAAACAGAGTAAAAGTCAGACAATTCCAGCGTGTCTGACATTAAAGAAAACCTTTTTCCTGTTGTAATGTTTTCTACTGCAGTCAGTGAGCTGCTGTTAGCTCAGCCGTGGTTCTAACATCGCTCCCCTTCACTTTTGCTCATAACTGTGTCCGATCTGCAGGAAAATAAAGGTTAAAAAAATGATCAAATTAAGTGAAACTGTTGCAAAAAATAAGAAAGGAAATAGGAAAAAAGATCCTTTTTTTTAAATTGCATACCAGTTGGGGGGTTTCAATGTCTAATTACTATAAAGAAATGTCATTAAAATTAGAAAAAAGCTATAGAAGTTGTCTTAGAAAACATAATGGGATCAACTTTTGCTTATACTTTTTGTGTCATGTCAGATGTACACATAAAAAGATTTTTTATGCTCAGCAAGCAGTATCAATAATTTATAGTAAAATGTATGCATTTGATAGATTCAATGCGAACATAAATTGCTTAAGAGTGTGACAAAAATGAAATATGTATATAAGAGAACTATGCAGGAAGGATGTTGCACAGAAAAAAATCACTATAAATCTGTAATGACATTTTGCACAGTTGTGTTGCACATTTGTGCAGGGATGGGGGAGTATTATGTGGAGTTCAGCAGTCTTATGGTATGTTGAAAGAAGCTATTCCTGAACCTGGCTGTCCTGCTGCGAATCCTCTTTCCTGAGGCCAGCTGTAAGAAAAGTCCATTTTGTAATTAAAGATAAGGATCTCATCTCATACTATTCAGACAGCGTTTTTCAGCTGTGTTCTGGATGGAAGGGGGTAAAGTCCTAAGGTTTTTTGTCTGCTTTCCTGACCACCCTCTGCAAGAATTTCCAGTCAGAGACACAAAAAGCCCCTGACCAGACAGAGATGCAGCTGCTGTGCTGTCGATAGATCCATCTGAAATGACAGAGAAAAAATAAAAAACAGTATTCGTTTCAAATGTGAATATTTTCACCCTGAATTTGTATTAAAAACAGTTATTTTTTTGCATTTAAGGATAAGAAAGAAATAAAAAAAATGTTCCTCATAGGTGTTACGTTTTAAAACCCATCAAAAATACAGTTATTTGTCAAAAAACTATTAATAAATGTACATAATTGGTGGAGAAGTACTTTTTCCACCTGTTTATCAAGTTAAACAATTTTTCTAGCATGCTGTGTATTTAATACAAAATGCAGAAAGATTCAAATCATGTTTCCTGCTGTGTCCACCGAGATCCCTCTTGTGCCTGGGTTAAAATATGCTGATTTGTTGTAGAAAGTTGATGTGTGTGTTTAAACATACATGAAGGTAATTAAAATTTAAAATGTGAAAGCGGGTCTGCTGCTTGGATGTTAGGTGTGTGCCCCTTTGAAATAAATAAATACACTTATATTTGTAACAAGTTGTGACACATTACGTATTAAAAAGAAACTTTCGGAGAAGTTGAAACACATATAAGAAAAACGGCATCACAAAATAAGCCAAAATACATTTTATTTTAAAAAGCTGCACTTTAGATGCTTGAGGTCACTGTACAAATTGAAAGGTCTTTTTTAAAATGTGAAAATGCACAGTGTGTCAATAGACAGATAAGGACATGAACTTCATATTCAAGATGTTTCAATACCTCACCAGTTATTAAGAGTGGGAAAGCCTGAGCAGAGGAGTTATGAGCTTTACTATAAATACTGAAAAAGAGCTGATGTTATGAATGCGGGACAAAAGTGAATTCCAAAGTCGGGTAGTAGAGTGGCTGAAAGCTCTTTCCCCTATAGTCATGAGACGTACACACAGAACAGAGAAATGGACAGATGAAGAAGATCTAAGTGTGTGGGCAGGTATAGTGCTATACAGGATATCAGTGTAGGTTGTCAGTGCTTCATAGGTAAAAAGCAATTTCTTGTATTGGATGTGAAATGAAATTGGGAGCTGGTGGAGTTGCTGCAGAACAGGTGTGATGTGACAGTGGAATGGAGTTCTTGTCATAATCCGTGCTGCTGAATTTTTAACAAGCTTGATGTTGTGGAGAGTTTTCTGGGGGGGACCAAACAGTAGAGATTTGTGGCGGTGAGTCCAAAGGTGGCAAAGCTGTGGCCCAGAATGGCAGTAATGTGAAGGGAGAAGCTACAGAGTCTGAAGTAGTATGCTGTTGAGGTTCACACACAGGCTCTTGCAAAAGAGCAAACTTTGTAAAAATCAAAATACACTCACCTGTCACTTTATGAGCTACATTTGTCCAACTGCTCATTGATGAAAATTTCTAATCAGCCAATCACATGGCAGCAACTCAGTTCATTGAGGCATGTAAACATGGTCAAGATGATCTGTTATAGTTCAACCCAAGTGTCAGAGTGGGGAAGAAAGGGATTCAAGTAATTTTGAATGTAACACAGTTGTTGGTACCAGACAGGCTAGTCTGGGTGATTCAGAAACTGCTTTTCAAGTGGGATTTCACACACAACCATCTCTAGCATTTACAGAGAAAAAGAGAAAACATCCAGCGAGTAGCAGTTCTGTGAATAGAAATGCCCAGACTTCACTCTCCCTGGCCACTTCCTCCAGCTCCTCTGGGGGGACCTTGAGGCGTTCCCAGGCCAGCCAAGAGATGTAGTCTCTCCAGTGTATCCTGGGTCTTCCCCGGGGCCTCCACCCAGTGGGACATGCCCGGAACACCTCTCCAGGGAGGCATTCAGGGGGCATCCGGACCAGATGCCCTATCCATCTCAATGGCTCCTCTCAATGCGGAGGAGAAGCGGCTCTACTCTGAGCTCCTAATCCTATCTCTAAGGGAGCGCCCAGCCACCCTCCGGAGAAAACTCATTTCAGCCGTTTGTAGTCGGAATCTCGTTCTTTTGATTATGACACAGAGTTCAAGACCATAGGTGAGTACTGGAACAAAGATCGACCGGTAAATTGAGAGTTTTGCTTTCTGGCTCATCTCCCTTTTCACCACAATGGACTGTTGCAGCGACCGCAAAATTGCGGACGCTGCTCCAATCTACCAGTCGATCTCAGACGCCGATCTTCCCTCACTCCTTAACAAGACCCCTAGATATTTAAACTCCTCCACCTGAGGTAGGATCACTCCACCCACCGAGACAGGACAAACTACCTTTCTCCGGTCAAGAACCATGATCCCAGCTGACCATCATCCCAGCCGCTTCACACTCGACTGCAAACCGCTCCAATACATGCTGGGGGTCCTGGCTTGATAAAGCCAACAGAACAGCATCATCTGCAAAGAGCAGAGAGGAAATCCTGTGGTCCCCAAACCAGATCCAATCTGGACCCTGGCTGCTCCAAGAAATTCTGTTTATAAGACTATAAACAGAACAGGTGATAAAGAGCAGTCCAACATGCACCGGGAAAAGGTCTGACTTACTACCGGCTATGCAAACCAAGCTCCTGCTCCGGTCAGACCGGACAGCCCTCAGTAAGGCTCCCCCCGGACCCCATACTCCCAGAGCACCCTCCACAGGACACCACGGTCAACGCGGTCGAACACCTTCTCCAAATCCACAAAACCCATATGGACTGGATGAGAGAAATCCGACGAACCCTCCAGCACCCTGGAGAGCGTGTAGAGCTGGTCCACTGTTCCACGACCAGGACGGAAACCGCACTGTTGTTCTTGGATCTGAGGTTCGACTATCGTGTGATGCTATCATGTCAATATGGACCAAATTCTTTGAAAAATATTTCAAGTTCTTTGTTGAATCTATACCAGGAATGATTCATCTTATTAGTGCCAGCTCCAACCTACTACTAGCAATGTGTACCTAATAAAGTGGCCAGTGAGAGTACTGTATATCCCATAAAGCCATTGGAAAAAATACAAAGAGATTAATGAACAATACCAAACACAAAAACGACTACACACAGAAAGGATATTAATGATCAGCTTTTAAAATTCAACATCTGAACTTTCAAAAAGTAAGTGGCAAAGTCAAAAAAATGGAACATTCGTTTATTGACATCTACAGACTCTCACCTGTTGGTTTTGTCTCATCTGCTTGACCTTCTGAGCTCTTCTATTGATTGCAACAAGGTTAGTCTAACTTAGAGATTTTTCATCAATTCCACTTTCCAAGAAACCCCTTTTATACTCTGACAGCAAGCCTCATTTCGCTCTTGGTTTCTCTAATTGTGCATTTATGTGAATTTCAATTGTAGATATTTTTTTTGTCAAGGATAAATACCGTGTAATAAGCTATTACAGATGTACTGCAACACTGTCACTGAAATCCTTGAGAGTATAAGTCTTTTTTTGTGTTTTCATCACTGATGATCAGAGGTTGAGCAGAGTAAAGTTAAAGTAGAACTGAACACCAATTAAAACTTCTATAAAAAACAAGTATTTCAAGATCTTTGACTCAGGCATGGGGAATAGGTTTTACTCTTGAGAAATGGGAAAGGACGTACAATATAGGGACATTAATTTGTAGGTACATCTAAAAAAGAGGAAAATTGTACAATTATCTATTTAAAAAGTAAAACTCTTTTGAATCATTGCACATACATTACAAGGCCTTTATTTCTTGATTACTATGGCTTGCAGGTAATGGAAACCAAAAATTCAATGTTTAAGAAAATTAGACAATTGGAAAAAAGTTGAATGTCATATCAACTTAATTCAAAATATCTGTAAAGATTTCTGGAGCCTTTGGAAAGCTTCTCAGTCTGTGTCATTGGGATTCTCCGTCATGGAGGACACTGACTTTTACAAATGTCCATCAACACTTTCACAAGAATGACAAGATTAAAAAAAAGTTATTGCTAAACAAGCTTACCAACAGGACATTGTGTGGAAGAAAAAAGAGTGATAGAAAAAGGTACACTAGCAAGAGGGATAACCACAGCCTTAGAGGATTGTCAAGCAAAATCCATGGATGACTTAGGGGGCGGGACACAAGAACTGGAGTGGGCTGGAATCAATACAATCTAGAGCCACCTCACACAGATGAATACTAGATGTGGGCCAAAAATCTCATGTCCCCTGCATGAGGCCACAACTGAACCAGAGACAACAATCAGGCAACAAGGAGAAAAACAATGGGACTGTTGCTTGAAGTCCAAAGTATTCATTTGGAAATCAAAGTGTCGATGAAGGTTCTCGTTACTTCAGGTGGCATTGTCTTGAAGTTGAAGGCTTTAACACCAAAGATGTCACCGGCTACACCTAATAATTCACACTCTATGATATCGTAATTCTTCGACCATTTACACGACCAACATGTCCCAGCTGATTCTGAGAAAATTGGCTTTTCATGTCAGCTTTGCACTGTCATGCAACACATTACTAAGGTGTTGCATGACAGTGCAAAGCTGCTTTTTTCTCCACGACAGAATTGACTGATTTACTTTGATTATGAAAGCACTTCACTGTTGTAAGCTGTGATGTGAAATCTAGATGCCATGACTCTTCAAGACAAAGCCCCAAAGTCTGGAGGAAGTCTGGAGTGACACAGAGTCTACATTGCTTGAAGTTTAGTGGAAAGTTTCCACAGTCATTGATGGTTTGCTCTGCTATGTCACTGCTGGAGTCGGTCCAATGCATTTTCTGAAGTTGACAGCCAATGTAGCCATCTATTACTAAGTTCTGAAGCACTTTAATGGTGAGTTAGGATGTTTATTTTATTTTCCAGCAGAACTTTGCACCTTCTAACTCTGCCAAAGATACCAAAAGATGATTTAATGACTGTCATCGTGCTTGATTGGTCAGCAAACTTGCATGACCTGAGCTGAATTTAAAGAGAAATTATAAATCGATGGGTTGTTGTCAAGAGCGAGATGACAGATACCAGACCCGATACTGCAGTAGGCCCGAAGGCAGTTATCAAAACAAGCTGGGCTATAGACCTACACAGTGGTGCAGGCTGATCACCTCCGCACAACATTGCACTGATGCAGTGTCTTCTTCTGGACATATGTGCAGTCAGCAGTGTTGTTCATGATTGAGTAGCCTACAGATACAGACTGAGAGACCTTTCAAAAGCTTCAGAAACCATTGCAGGTTTTTTGAGTTAGCTGAGTACAATATTGCAACAATAATTTTTTTCTCAAAGTCAGATTTAGAGGTTCCCATTACCAGCAAGCCATGATCATCAAGAAATAAAAGCTTGGAAACTTTTAATCTAATTGTCATGATTCTAAACACAATACGAGTTTCACTTTTTTAACTTATATATTCAAGTTATATATAACTTTTTAGGTGTACCTGTGAGTCAAGTGCTTTCGTAGGAGACTAACCTGTTATGATATTTTTAACATTTTATGTCAAAGCTTGAGTTTCGGTTGTGAAGTCTGCTAAAATGATACATTACAGTGATAACAGCACCTTAAGCAGGTGTAAGAAAAACGTGTTGAAGAGAGTTTTCTTGGGTGAGATGAGCCATTTCAAAACGTGATTATGACTGAGATAAAAAGCTGGATGGGAATAGAACATCATCTTTCTCCCTAAAAAATTCAAAAGTTTGTGTATCCCCAACCCCAATCAAACCCTATTGATTTTAATGAGAGACACATACCCCAGCGGAGGTGACAAAAAAAAAATCATAAAAAAATGCCTTCTTCGGTTTGTTCAGCTTTCAATGTTTTCCACACAATACAGGAAGACACTCAATATGTCTCATAAACAACCAAATCCTCACCTTTAGCTCTCTTCAGTCATTTTTAGTCAGTTCAGGGGAAAACCCTTTAAAGAGTTGATCTTTTTCCTTTCAACAGAAATGGGTACCAGTGCCAAACCACACAGTTTATGGCCAAGTTCACAATTTAATTCAATTTTCAATTCAAAATAATTAAATTAAAATACATTTCATTGTCTGGTTTTAAATTTAAAACATTATTTTGTTATGAAAACTGTTTAAATTGAACTAAAATTGACATTTTAAATTACATGCTAATGGGAAACATATTTAGTGACTGACACACACTTGGCACCAAGTCATGAGTTTGATAAATCAATATTGCATTTTCTAACATTAATTCACTGCATTTACTTTTATACACAGCTTTACCTATTAGTCCTTCAAAAATCCATTATCTCTGACAGTAGCTTTTCCATGCAGCTTCCTGTTTATGTCTGAGTATTTCTTCCAATCACCATTTTCTTTTAAACCAAAAACTGAGTGGAATAAACTATCAACTCACTTAAAATAATATTTTTTTTTCAAGTATTGGCATGGAATATAAACATTTTTTTAAAGAAAAAGACAAGTCAACATTGTTAAATATGTAGTTTGCTTTAAAAGGTTTTAGTGTTTTTCTCCATTTGTTTTGTTTTTTATTATGAAATTATTGTAACTTTTATGCAATTGCATTGTATTTTTTATACTAATTATTAATTCCAGCAAGAGGCCGACCCTGGAGGCTTTGAGTTCGACACCCCTGTCTCAGAGCTGTAGTCTAGTACAAAGCATCTTTTCTTTGATTAATGCTGCTGTACATGGTCCCTGTCAAATAAATAAATACAGAAAGACAGATTGTAGAGTTGTACAGATTGAGCCATTTGTTTTGGTTTATATTTTGGTTGTTTATTGTACTTTCCTCTTTTCAGGTTTTTCTCCGTCAGTACCACTTGGTGTCTTTTGCTACTGTCTTAATTTAAGCAATTATCCTCTGTGTATACAAATGTACGTCTTTCCGATCAGCAGTTTTGACAATCATTCATTGCTCCCTTTGTTCATGGTTTTGTCGACTTAAATTTTATTTTTCACACTTTCTGTCATGCAGCTCCTCTCCTCCATTTTGGGTCTTTCAGCATTGCTTTGTGACAAGAGTTGTGGTGAAAATCTGTGCAGACCTGTGCTTGTAAGCACCATCTCAAATGTGTGAAGCTCTGTAGGTTGTAACTTCTGGAGCATTTCATACTTTACCTGTCACAAATGGGGTTAAAGCATTCAACCAAGGACAATGCTGTACCAGTTGGTAGTCAGCTCTTTCAGCTATTTTGAAAAACCACAAGAGAAAAAAGGTCCTCCTGGCAGGATTTCTGCAAACAATGACATTCCAATATTAAACGAAGTATGTTTTAAATGCTTAAAACTATTGTATGTTTAATAAAATAAGAAGTCAAGGGGTTTAATTTGGATTTTAAATAGACTAAATCATCTGCAATGAAGGCAAAAGTCTCTTTCCATCATAGAGTCTTGAAAGTACATTTCCAAACAATCAGAAGCCAATTTTATCCCGACAGCGTTCTTTTCACTAAAGATACATTTATCACAGCCAGGATTTCTATGAAAAGTCAAACAGTGCAATTCTCAGGGAAATTGGACATACACAACTAAAACTTTCCATTGCAGAGGTCACAGTGAAGATGGAAAATGCAAAAGGTCATGACTGTTTCTGCACACACTGTTTTGGTATTCAAACTTGGTGTTAGTTTAGAATAAATGAATATCAGGTCATAGAAATATTATTGTATATAGAAGGATGGAAACACAGACAATGGTGGATCTCCCTCTCAAGTAGTCTTCACATGCTTGAAGTACACAGAACACAGAGAGCCAGCTGGTTAAAAGCAATGAAAGCGAAAATGTGATTGTTTCAGTGAAAGAAAAGCTGTTTTATCCCAGCATTTCCTTTGTTTAATCATCACATTCATTAAAAAAAAAAACTCTGCATGTGTTTGCTTCTGTTTGTTTCGGCACCATGGGTAGGAACATTGTTGGTGGTGTGAGGAAGCCCCAATCTGTTCCCAAATTTGAAACCCAGGAGTGCCAAATGTTGCAGTTCTATCAAAGACCACTAAAGGCAGGTTTTATAAGGGAAAGCTTTCTCGTGAGTAGAAGTTGTTATTGGTGTTTCCAACATGTCCTTGTGGCATTTTGTCATGATGGAGGACATATAAAAAGAAAATTAAGCCTAGAATTGCCTTTCTGAGTATTTCTTTATTCAAATCGTTGTGAATCAGGATCAGAAAAAAAAAACATTTGAAAAAGCTTAGAGCAGTGATGTAGAACCTAGAGGCCACAAGCTCCCTGATCAGCTCCATTCTGATGAACCCACTTTTAGACATATAGATCCATAAACATCTTTGTTTTTCTCATCTTAGCTGGTATCTGACTCAGAGCTGTACAGCTAGACAGTGCCAATATTGCTCACTATTTTCGTTAAAGCTAGGTTGGAGGTGTAACCTGGCAGGAGAGAGTGTAGATGGATGTTGGGAAGTAGGATTTACTCCAGGCCAATAGACCCGCCCACATCTCAGAGGTGAATTTCTAATGAAGCGGTCACCAAAGACTCTTTTAGCTAATTCTCCAATGTTTATTGATGTTGCTGTGATCAATACATTCAATCCATTGGTTCCCCAGAGCAGAGTTCTCTGGAAAATAATGAAAGCTAACATCAAAATGCTCTTTCATTGATTTACAATGTTCGCAAAAAGTGACATTTATAAACGTAAATCACCGGTTATTCATGTCCACACTCAGACGCAAAACTAGAGTTTTCCAAATGCACCGTTTTGAGTAACTTAAACCTTCGGTTTTGTGTGGATGATATATAGGCCAAAACGTATAAAAATATATTTGTTTTAGCAGATACCTGCCTACATGTGGACAAGGCCTTATTCAAACAGAGCCTGTCTGTGACAGTTTGACTGACAGCGATTTAAAAGGGGAAATACTCTGAATTGCAAAAATGAAACGATTTCTTATTACATTTGTTCTTTTTCATTAGAAAAATGCCTCACATACATGTTAAAAACTCAAAAAACAAGATTTTCATCGAAGGGGGACTTTAAATACAAAAAAATTATCTGAGTGGGACTTTAAGAAGGAGGGTTTTACACTAAATCTAAACTTGTTTACAGTGTAGACTTGGCCCAGGAGTTTATAGTTACACAGGGATTCGTGGGAATCCCTCTGTGAAATGTGACTTCAAAAATAGCAAGCCAAGACCAGAAAAGGAAAGATTTGTCCCTGCAGATCCCAGCCACCTGGGCAACAGACTGCCTGTAAAAGCTTCAGTCTGGAAAACAGCACAGAAAAAACATGACACACTATGAAAGACATCTTCCTTATAGCTGAGAAGTCAATCTCTCTCCATGCAGTTAAACTCCAACACATGGACCATCTCCCCCCCTGCAGACACATGCTCAGAGACTGCCAGACCCCCGCAGGCAAACTGCCTCCCTATGAAGGCCCTCAGGACTGAGATCCAAAGCATACCGCACGTTCAACTGACATACTTTATTGGACTTTTATTCTCGTTTACCTGCATTTTTTTTTACAGCTTATATAATTAATCTGTGTGTATTTTTATTTTGTAAGAATACATGAAGAATTGTTCATCTTTACGTAAGGTAAATGGGATCTTGCATATTCTTTTTCTCCTTTCTTTAAGGCCCACTTTTCTTTACAGTCGGCTGTACAGAGCAACCACATCAGATATGTGACCCGGTGATATGTGGGGAGCATTATGGGGTTCAGTTTCTTGCCCAAGGACACTTCAATATGTTGGTAGGCAAGCAGGATCTGAACCCACAATCTGTTGTTCAGAGGTTAACTGTTTTACCTTTGCAACAACAAGTATGAGGTAAGTGGCTGTAGATCTGATAAGGAAGGTGAAGTAAGGGAAGTTTGACATAAAATAAGAAAATAAAAGTGGCTGACAAATACAGAAATATCCTCATGACAAATTAGAACATTTCCTATTTTATTTTGATAATAAAATAGCTTTTGAGGCTGAAGTTGCTGGATTGGATTATGTTTTTCTATTACTACTTAAAAACCTTGTATTTGTTAAGGAAAAAAAGAATGAAAAAATTTGACAAAATTCAAGTTATTTGAATTTGTGTTACTTCAGGTATGCTTCAAACTTTCCTTTTTTATCAAGTGGCCTCTTGGTAAAAAAAAAAGTCAATTTCATACCAACCAGACGTCAAGCTCTGAAATCTGAGTTTTAGATTGAAGCAAAACAAGAAATATGTTCCAGTTTAGAAACCTGCAATGCAACAAACTCAAGTGTCAAACGCAAAGCAGAAATAAAATGCAGGCAAAACTGTTCCAATGTCTTGACATGGCAAATTTGGCACAACAGCTCCTCATTATTGCAACTTATTTGCGTGCTGACATTCCTGGAAACAGGTTGTTTACTTCAGCATAAGGGTTACTGCACAGCAATTGATGATATATTCACACAACATAGAGTTTATTTTGAATTTCTTTTGTGTAAAGGGGTTGTTTTCCTTTTTTTTTCCCTTGTGTTTCTTTCAAGTGGGGCGGTAAAACATAATGTAATTACATACTGTTTAGGTAATCAAGTGTAATTATTCCAGGCATCATGACGTTCTTTTGAGGAATTCAGATATACCTGGAAATTATGGAGGGACATAAGTATTCTTTGTGCATGTGTACCGGACCTAACATGGAGAGTTCTGCAACAAAATGTCAATCCATTACAGATACGAAGGGGAAGTCTGATTGTCAACATATATACACAGTACATGTAAGATAACTAGCCGGTTTGTCAAAGGGAATGAAAACTTTTAAATGTCACTCTGCGTTATTTTCCTAATTGTTATCCATTATCGCCTTATTTCTCTTGTCTGAGCTGCCATTTGGCTCAAATGTAACGAAGAGGCTGAGACGTTTGGATCCATGTGCAGACGGTTTAATTTCACTGAACAAGGGCAAGACATAGTCGGCGTCAAAGGGCAGGCAAGTTAAAATCTCAGAGGCAAGGCAGGAAAAAGTATTAACAGGCGTGGGTCAAAAACACAGAGACTAGGGAACTAGGAGAATTGCTCAGACTGACTGTAAACAGGATCAAGACTTCACAATGAACTGTGGCCTGGAGTGAGTATATATGCTGGTGAGTCTGATGATGATGATGAGCAGCTGTGCAAGGAGAAGGCTGGAGCAAAGGCTGATGGGAGTTGGAGTGAAGGAGAGAGGCTGGTTAAAACTCAGGAGATGGCTCCCTCTGCTGGTCTGCAGAGGACATGGCTGAGTGAGTCCTGACATCAAAATGTGCAGCTGGATAGCTTTGTTATTTTTATTATTTTGAAAAGCTAATGCTAGCTTGGGTTTATGAGGCACTATAAGCTGGCAGGAGAGTGTGTAAACAAAGGCATGCTGGGAAATAGGGCTGGGCAATACTGAACATTTGGGTATCGATCCCATACCTATCCAATACCGGTCAGTAAATAGTGGTACCAATATCAATATTTTTGGTAAATGAGGTGGATGTGACATGAACCTCAAAATCTCAATTACTTTTTTAATCGTGTGAATGTTTTTTTTTTTTGTTTTTGTTTTTTTTTTAGGTTTACTCTTTTTAATTACTTGATAAACATAAAAATAGAATTAGGACTATATTTTTAATTAAATAGAAAATTGTTTATTAAAATAAAAGCTTCTTAAATTAAATGAAAAGTCAAGAAGTGAATGCTAAACAGACAACAAACCTAAAAAAGAAGAAACTATTGATGCAAAAATAAATCAAAATGTTCAATAATGAAAAAAACTGGTAGATGAATTAATAATTTCTAACTTCTTAGACTTTAGATAGTACAATTAAAACAGGTGAAAAGTAGTTTGTAAAAAACAACTTAGCATTTAAATAGAATAATTGAAACAGGTGAAAAAATGATTGTAAACAACAATGAGAGGTTTTTGTTCAGGAACAGTAAAATATCAACATTTTTTAGAGATAAAGAAAAGTTTCAAACAACAGAGGAAATATCGATATCTGCAGGTCGGTATAGATCTGATACCGATAACTGGAGATCAATACTATCAATATTTTTCATTCATATTTTTCATACAGTCCTGCCCACAACCCAGGTGAGAATTTTTGATGAACTATAGTCACGCTGCAGAAAATGTCTTAAAACGTCATAATCATAATTGAAAGCTTACTGGAAACATTTTTACAATGGAAAAAAATATAGTTGGACTGGGACTTTAAGTGACAGGAAATTGTGCTGCAACCATAAAAGCATTTCCCCAGCATGCTCACATTTCTGTGAGAGGGCATCAACTACCCTTATTTACCAGTCAGCCAGCATGCCGGTCACCAAAGTGTTCAGTGGGGTTAAGGTCAGGTCTTCTTGACTGCTCAAACTCTAGTCTCTTTTATGAAGTTGTTACAAAATAAATGCACAAATGAAATAAATCTGCCCTTGTGTGCCAATTCATAGTGCACTATTGAGTGTGGAGCCAGGTGGGGGGTGTCATCTTGATATTCCTCATAGTTAAAATATGTGGCATGCAAAACCTGAGGTGGAAGAACAACAGTCACCAAAGCTGCATGTGTGTTTGCAGATCGAATCATCTCATCTCTGCAGAGACTACATGGTTGAGTCGGCTGCTCTGTGATGATTAAAAACTTTGAAATGAGCAGCAATCAGTGCGAATAACTTTGAGGTGAGAGCAAAGACAAGCATGGCTACAGCTGTGCAGACTGAAGTGCAAACACCAGGATGTCAGTTTGTTGTGAAGAACTAGAGACAAACTTGGTAACCACAGCAGATTGACTCCATGTCTGTGTTTGCAGATGGGAAAACATCTAATAAAAATGTTTGTTTATCCACTAGACTAGATGACTTGGTTAAGACTACGAAGTGGAAGCATAAATTGATACACCAGTCTCTGTACAAACTGAAGTATAATTTTTTAAGGTGTTTATGATGCGTTTTAACTTTAAGATTATTATAAAGCCTAATCCCTTTACTCAGATGGATAAGGCACATTGTCATGAGTCCCTACTCATGACTGTTTACCTGGTTCAGGTGTGTTCAGCCAATAAGAACATTCCAGAGCAGGGTATGCTGGAAAACATGCAGGAAGGTGGCACTCCAGGCCTGGGGTTGCCTACCACTGTATTAGTGCAGCGACTAGAAAAGCAGCAACAATGGAGATCATCCAGCAGCTAATCTTTTTGTTGCTTTATTTTCTGTACATCATGTAAAACAGGAATTTAATGTTGTTTGAAAGAAGATTGTGACGGCCTAAAGAGGAAAATGGAAAAACTAGCTTGACGCTATATTGGTGTTTTCTAATGTCGTCATCACTTTCTAACAATCAACGGGTGGCTACAGTGGCTCTGCCTCAACTGTTCTATTCTATTTTTCTATGGACCTACAACGGATGGGTAGGGGTCAAAACTGTTTAATGGGTCCATTTTACAATGGAAACGGCCAAAATACCGGACCGCACTGCGACGGACCACTCAGTGGAAATGAGGCTTAAATTACCAAGGTCTGCATGTAATTGTGGTTGTGCGGCACTGCAACAAGCTGGCAACCTATCCAAGGTGTACCCCACCTTCGCCCAATAGTAGCTGGGTCAGGCTCTGCCACCCCCCTAACGAGGTTAAGAAAATAGGTGTATGGATGGAAATCCAGACCAAACAAAACAAAGTTAAATAAAAATATTTTTAATTCATATAAATGGCATATTAATAATAAATGCATTTAATTTAAAAGCGTCTTTCAGGCTCTCAAGGTCACTTTACAATGTACATATATAGCTCTTTACTACCTTCTTAGAAGGTCCAAATACTTCACAGTCACATTCCCATTTACACACTAATGGTGGCATTAGTGTGCAGCTAAAAACAGGTGCCAACCCATAACCACCAATACCAATGTGGTGTCCTTGCTTAAGGACACTTTGACACAATCAGAGGTCGACCGCTCCACATCTCTAACATGGTTGCATCTATATACAATAGGTCAATTCTTGTATTTTTATCAATTTTGTATGGGCTAAATCACAAATGCACACAAACTAGTGGAGGTTAGATATAGTTATTGATTATTTAATGTATTTTTTTGACAGTTTATACACCTGGGGGAAATCAGTAAAAATGAAAGTTAAAAAATAAATAAATAAATAGGTGCCTCCCTGACTGTGCTTGCTTTGGGCCTTGGACAGACTCGTTCCGCCCCTGGCTCAGGAGAGTCTGAGCGGCCTCATCAAATAAACATGGTACAGGTGTGCGCCTCGCGCGCGCGGAGCTCCTCTACCGATTCATGCACCTGTAAACGGACGGCTGGAGCTAAGCTGAAAAGAGGTCTAATTCTTTTCGGAAGCAGTCTTAAAAAAGATGAAAGTGCCAGAGGCGGAATTAATGAGCGACATTCTGAAGAGGCTGACGGGCGAGTCTGCTCTGCCGGTGTACTGCTGCATCGAGAAGTTCAAGCGCGAGAGGGACGGCCTCTACTTTGTGGCTGAGGCTTTCACCGAAACGGTCAAAAAGAGAGAAATGGTCAACGCCAAGGAAAGACTGAGAGTGAGTTCAGCTAAAAGCACACATGTTAACTCTGAATACTAGTACAAAAACTGTTTTTCAGATAGAAAATTTAGAAAAGTTGACAACAGGTGGTCTTTCTTTAATTCGTCTGTCTTCTTTTTTTGCACGAACATAAATTAAAACGTATTTTTTATATTGTTCAACCTCAATGAACATGAAGATATCATTGATATTACCATTTATCTGTCAAATTCTTTCTATTCTGTTCCAGTTTTTTAAAAAGGCTCGTTTTCCAAGTTTTGTTTCCTGCAAAGCCTTTAATGCAGATTGTTTTAATACTTTAACAATTACCCGCGACAAGAAAAACTTGACGTCATATTTTGACCTTGACTTAGGATACCTTCTTTGTGCACAAAGAAGGTATCCTTTACAAACCCATTGAAGAGGGTTTAATTCACTCAAAAGGGGAAAAGGAGTAAAACGATCAGAGGACATCTTTTGTGTGGGTGTATATATATGTGAGTAGCAGGGCCGTGCAGAGACATTTGGAGGGGCAGGTGCTCAAAGTTAAAAAAAAAAGGGCACATGGAACAAAAATTTGAAGCACCGCACAACACACCTTACAATATATGGTGCTGATTCATGATCTGCCTTTAATTATTATTCATTAGTAAAAAATAATAAAAAAAATTATATGAAATAATGTGTCTTTGCATTTGTACATATTTATTTTTTTTATATAGCCCATATTTACAAAACACAGATTGCTAGCTTTAAGGAGACAAACTATGATTCAAAATTAACCAACACTGGAACCAAATAACACTAGATTACTAATCTAAAAATTTACTTTAAAATATCGGATGAAGGGACATTACAACAGTAACCAGAGCAAACGTTAACTGCTCCTAAA
>NC_050520.1:29863727-29865475 GCF_002922805.2 Oryzias melastigma
CACATTGACAAAAGGGCACTTTGGGCATCAAGGGGCAAAGGGGCAGGTGCCCAAGCACCCAGCGCCCCCCCCTCTGCACGTGCCTGATGAGTAGAAGCTATGGTCCTCAGGATCTACCACCCTGACAGTTTTCCAGATATCCAAATCCTACCAGCCGCTGATTTACTCAGATGTCTCCACATTCTGATTGAATGAACACACCTGGTCCAGGTAATCTGCAGCAAGCAGTGAGGGTAGAGCTGGAGAGCATGGGGTTATAGATCCAGAGGACAAGGACATGGAATTAAAAAAAAAGTTTCCTGTGCGCTGAGAAACAAACTGGTGGTCATTTGTTCACAGAAGATCTTTTCAGAAGATGTTTCCATTGACTATGAAATTCACAAACTGGATCTGCGATAGTAAATTTTCCTAATAGACACGCGACAACAAGGTGGTGGTTTTGTATGGATAGAAAATAGACTCGCTCTGATTTGTGGGAGCCCTGCGGCAAATGCAGGGTTTGATTCTGATTGGTCCATCATAAGCATAATGTGAACTGCAGTGGTGTGTTTGTCCACCACAATAGGGTTCCACTGCACTATGCGTTCTCTTTGGGGGATGGTTCACTGCCATGTTCATCCTCTCCCTAGGGCAGACATGGGCAAACTCCGGCCCCCGCGGGCCACATCCGGCCCGCCCCCACGTTTGGTCCGGCCCACTGAATAATATCAGAAAGGCATGATATATTATATACTTTCATCTGGCCACACGGATCAAGACCCTTGTAGAATCTGACTTTTTGTTCTCCCTTCTGCAGTTTGTGCGTCTATCTGAAACCCTAAAAAATCTCTGTTAAGTAGAACAGAATATTGTGTTTTCTTTCTACATGCCGTTCACCTTTCGCGTCTCGCTGTTTTTTTCAGAACAATTATACTGCTGCATTTTTTCAAAAGTGCGTCCTGTTCTGTGTCCTGATTGACTGGAGACCGTGTCAATCATCTCCATCCTGCCGCGTCTCCACGTGTGCAGCTCTGCGTAAATATTTGATCAGATCTTTGTTTCATTCTATTAAATTGGACTTATTTCTATTAAGGTTTATACTTTGAGAGTTTAAACAAGAGAGAAAATATTCACATGCTCGTCAGAGAATGTGTACCGGTAGTAAGTTTTATATTGCCTCAAAAAATCTTTAATTCTACTTTCTGGATTTTACCAATTGTGGGTTATTTTAGAGCAGAACTGCAGGAAAACAGTACTTGTGAAGTATTTTAAGTCAGACATACCCTGACATTCTGTAAGCCACATTTTGATACAGAATATATATATATATATATATATATACACACACACATATGGTCCGGCCCTTACGAAAAATTTTTGAAGTCTTAGTGGCCCACAGGTGGAAAAGTTTTTCTCACCTCTGCCCTAAAGGGAGACTGGGCACACCCCACTCTTGGTATGCCATGGATCCAGGAGGCTGATATTCCTTGTCCTGGCCTCATATCCTCCTTTCTCGTCTTGGTCTCTTATAAAGGGCAATCGATGCCAGGTGTGCACCATTTCCCTGTTCTGCAATTAAGTCTGTGAGGAGTTCAAAGTCCTTGAATTTCCCCTCACAGCTTCACAGCTCAGAACAAGGAGCCCAGAATTAACACACTAGCTGCGTTTCCATTACACTTTTGCGCAAAACTTTATCAAAATTTCTAGAATTTCGATAAAACACTTTTTCGAAAAAACAGCGTTTCCATTAAACCATGATTATGCGAAAA
>NC_050520.1:29865505-29867199 GCF_002922805.2 Oryzias melastigma
TATATATATATATATATATATATATACACACATGTGGTCCGGCCCTTCTGACAAATTTTTGAAGTCTTAGTGACCCACAGGTGGAAAAGTTTGCCCACCTCTGCCCTAAAGGGAGACTGCACACACCCCACTCCTGGTATGCCATGGATCCAGGAGGCTGATATTCCTTGTCCTGGCCTCTTCTATCCTCCTTTCTCGTCTTGGTCTCTTATAAAGGGCAATTGATGCCAGGTGTGCACCATTTCCCTGTTCTGCAATTAAGTTTGTGAGGAATTCCATGTCCTTGAATTTCCCCTCACAGCTTCACAGCTCAGATAAAGAGCCCAGAATTAATACACTGTCACGTTTGTGTGAGCTTTTTGAGTTTGAGGGTGTACTCACATTTGGTTCGCTTAAAGTGTAGCAGAGTTCATTTTCTCCAATAATCAGGAACCCCTTTCAGACCCATCTTTTGAGGTAGTCTTGGTTAATCTTCAATTGGACTGATCTCTGGTTCACTCTGAGTTTCTGTCTCTGTCTGTTGAACTTCTGTCTCCTCAGTAACCACCTTGTAGCATACCTCTGCTGTACCAAAGCAGTAAGCTGTTGCATCTGATGTTGATAGAAATGTTCAAAATTGGGTCCAGTGAAATATAAAGTCTGAATAAGTGAATTATCTCAACAAGGATTGCAAAGTGCAGGACTAACATTATTCTCTCTCTCTCGTAGCTTTAGCCCGCCTTTGTAATTCCTGGCCAATGAGTGAAGAGATCTTTAGTCATGTGGTTTCGTCTACAGGCTTTAGTTTGAAACGGAAATGTCCGGCAGTCTGGATACAGACCAAACGCAAGGTTCAAGACTCAATCTGGACCAAATTAGGCAGAGTTGGTCCCGACCAACAGATTTTTCCAGTTTAAATACTCTTATTTTACCTTCAGCTTTGCTTGTCTTGGTGTGACCTTTCACCTAAGCCTCACCTGAAACCAGTTCCGTAGTCATGCGGTTTATTTCGGTGATACACCAGCTATAATCAGCTAGTGTGCTGCACATTTGTTTCTCTCTTGTGAGAAACTATCTTCTTACTTCTTGTCCCTTTACAGCAGGGGTATTCAAGTCCAGGCCTCGAGGGCCGGTGTCCTACATGTTTTCCAACCAACCTTCCATTGAAGCTCCTTATTGGCTAAACATACCTGATCCTGGAAATTAGCAGCCAATAAGGAGCTTCAATGGAAGGTTGGTTGGAAAACATGCAGGACACCGGCCCTCGAGGCCTGGATTTGAATACCCCTGCTTTACAGGCTCCGTGATAAATAGGCTTACCTCAAAGAGCATTTGGAGTTTCTGTTTAGCATTAGCTGTGCATTGAGCAAAGACACTGGGAGATTCTTCAGCCCAAAAAAGTCTTCTTAAAGTGTCAATCTTACTGGAAAGCACTACAGCTTTCAACTTTTTCTTTTTTTAATAACATTCTATAAATAAATAAAGCTTGTTTATTTGTCATAACAGCTACATAATTCAACTTTTTTTGAGTAAATGTAACATGCTGTCATTGTAAACCAGCTCTGGTTGAGCTAAAATAATTCTGATAATCTCAATCTTTATCAATTTCATCAAGTTTTGTGTCACTGAGTATTTCCCAGCTCTGCGGTTATCAGTGAGTAACTGCTGGATATGAAATTTGGGTCCTCTTTCTCTACAGATAAGGAACTTGAACA
>NC_050520.1:29869101-29892699 GCF_002922805.2 Oryzias melastigma
TTCAAATTATGCGGCTCCAGACATATTTGTTTTTTATTGTATTGGTCCAAAGTGGCTCTTTCAACACATTGGGTTGCCGACCCCTGGCTTAAAGTGTAGCAGAGTTCATTTTCTCCAATAATCAGGAACCCCTTTCAGACCCATCTTTTGAGGTAGTCATGGTTAATCTTCAATTGGACTGATCTCTGGTTCACTCTGAGCTTCCTCAGTCCGAATAGTCTCCGTGCTCGGAGTGGAACAACTGGACCAAAATGGTCACCATAGTTGGGCATTATGTGACAGAGTAGTGGAGTAACAATGAGACACAATACAGGCTCATTAAAACAAATTTTAATGCGAAACGCATTGCTACTTACACTGTTTTTCAAACAGTCTATATGTCATAAAAACGTATCATTGTAACTACTGTCTCCTCAGTAACCGCCTTGTAGCATACCTCTGCTGTACCAAAGCAGCAAGTAAGGTGTTGCATCTGATGTTGATAGAAATGTTCAAAATTGGTCCAGTGAAATATAAAGTCTGAATAAGTGAATTATCTCGACAAGGATTGCAAAGTGCAGGACTAACATTAGTCTCTCTCTCGTATTTTTTCCCCGCCTTTGTAATTCCTGGCCACTGAGTGAAGAGATCTTTACTCATGTGGTTTTGTCTACAGGCTTTAGTTTGAAACGGAAATGTCCGGCAGTCTGGATACAGACCAAACGCAAGGTTTAAGACTCAATCTGGACCAAATTAGGCAGACTTGGTCCCTTCCAACAGATTTTTCCAGTTTAAATACACTCTTATTTTACCTTCAGCTTTGCTTGTCTTGGTGTGACCGTTATCTTTCACCTAAGCCTCACCTGAAACCAGTTCTGTAGTCATGTGGTTTGTTTCGGTGATACACCAGCTATAATCAGCTAGTGTGCTGCACATTTGTTTCTCTCTTGTGAGAAACTATCTTTTTACTTCATGTCCCTTTACAGGCTCCGTGATAAAGAGTTTTACCTCAAAGAGCATTTGGAGTTTCTGTTTAGCATTAGCTGTGCATTGAGCAAAGACATTGGGAGATACTTCAGCCCAAAAAAAGTCTTCTTAAAGTGTCAATCTTACTGGAAAGCACTACAGCTTTCAACTTTTTTTTTTTTAGTTTAATAACATTCTATAAATAAATAAAGCTTATTTTATTTGTCATAACAGCTACATAATTCAACTTTTTTTGAGTAAAGGTAACATGCTGTCATTGTAAACCAGCTCTGGTTGAGCTAAAATAATTCTGATAATCTCAATCTTTATCAGTTTCATCAAGTTTTTTGTCACCGAGTATTTCCCAGCTCTGCGGTTATCAGTGAGTAACTGCTGGATATGAAATTTGGGTCCTCTTTCTCTACAGATAAGGAACTTGAACACGATGTTTTCCCGGCTGAAGCGGATGCTGCCTCTAATGCAGCCAGACAAAAAGCCAAGTAAAGTTGATACTCTCAAAGCAGCAACCGAATACATTCGACTTCTACTGGCTGTTTTGCGGGACACAGAAAATGTAAGCGTGTTTTCTCTGGTGCACCTATCAAATCACAAGCTGCAACAACAATACTGACTGCTGTTATTTTACAACTTCTAGAATAACACTGGAACGGATTTCCTAAAGAATGCCATTACTTATGGTCAGCCGGATGGCTTCGCCAATGACCTCTGGAGGATGGATGATGTGAGTATTTTCACTTGTTCCTGTTGAAATGGAAGAATTTTAACCAAGCATCTTTTGTATCATCTTAGCATCCGGTTTTGTCTGGAACTCTAGTCCATCATTTAGACCAAATGGTTATTAATTATTTATTCCAAATTTAGGTTCATTTTTCTTTTGCATTTAGTTCAGTTATTTTTTTTTACTGCTAAGGGAGTTACAAAGGTCAAATTAGATGCACATTTATTTGGGTTTTTTTGGCCAAAAAGCTGTAAATGTTGGTCTCACTACACTACTAAACCAAAACTCCAGTTCACTAATTTGAACTACTTTATTAATTTACTACTTTTTTTATTTGAGAGTTTCTTTTTTTAGAATTTGACTCCTTTCAATCAAATTAAGACCGTGATTGTAATTTTTAGTGACAGGATTTGGCAGATTAGCTAATTTTGGATTTTCTTCAGTGATAGCCATTATATCTGCGCCAATATCACCCAATTGTTGCATAATTTGATTTGAATGCTCGGGAAGTGAACCCTGTTTTCCTGCATGCTAGTCAACTAAGCCATCTTAAAATGGATATATATTGATCCTAATATATCCCTGGGAACGGGAAGTTTATGTTTACAGTTGTTTTCAGGTGTATTTCCAAAGGGATTTCTGTTCCAATGAGATCCCTTGATGTGTGTTTAAAAAATGTCAAGGATACTATGTGATTATGCAGTAAATGTGCAGTTGTGCATTTCTAATAAAGAAAAGCCAAATAGGAAATCTAGACTTAGTCTTAATCTAAAATATTGTCCTTCAGACACAGTTGCAGGGGAAATGATGGTTATGGTATCAAACATTTTTTAAAATGACATTGGCCAATTCCTGAAAACATCCAAGTCCGACTTCTTTTACTCTTTGTTGTTGACAGTTCTTGAACTTGTCAGATGATCACATGGAGGATGGATTCACCATGCCAGCAGAACCTGCAGCAGAGGATGGAGACATATCTAGACTGGTGTTGCAGCATTGTGTGATGCCAGCATACCAGTTCATCATTCAAGTAGCACCTGATCAAGCTACGGTAATTAACAAATTTGACATGTGAGACTCGTTATAATAAGGTCGGTTTGTTTGCATTAAATGAAAATGTTGATTTTTTTTTTTTTTTTTAGTGGCAGACACTAATGTAGCTGTATATCTAAATATAAGTGTACAAAAGCAATAGACGATGACGATCTATTTTGAGAGAAATATGATTTTGTCTAGAACGCCTTTGCTGGATTAATGTTTAAACTCATTTTTTTACGGTTAAAGCAAAGCTTGCAAAGCATTTTAACTAAGTTGTCATTTTAAGACCAGTGGAAATGTATGTTACACAACTCAAACACAAAATATTCAACATACTACAGAAATCAAGAAACACAAAGGTAAAAGTTAGATTTCCCTCTCAATTCCAAGGAACTGACCTTACTTGAGCTTGCTCATTCCACTGCCAGGTTTGAGGCCAACTAGGAAGTATTGCAGTTCCTTAAAGGCGCCATACTATGATTTTCTTAAGCCTTTCAGAGTAAACTATATCCATATACAGTATATGATCATATATTACCTTTTAACACATTTTTATTAAGATACGAATAATTTTTGTGAACCGTTTTAATACTTTGAAGTAACTCTATCTCTGAGGCTCCGCTTTTCGCTCTTTGTCGGTCCCGCCCATTTCACAACGTCATCCTTGAGTCTCCCCGAGCCTCCTCAGTGTGCCTGCGCGTGCCCGTGGTTCACGCTTGTAAAACAAACATCCTCCGAATCATTTTTTAAAATGGATCTGCAGATTGTGAAGCCTTGGACTCTTGACACACAATCTGATCCAGAAGACAGATAATTTAGTTGTATTTACACACAGAGAAAACGCCACTTCATTTGGCATCCCTCATATAACACTGATGTTGTTACCATGCATCCACACACTTTTACAGTTTACAAAATAATACCAGACCGTCAATATGCGAGGCGCAAGGTGCGTGGAAGTTGTAGCGTTAGCTAGTGTGATATATGCTTACGGTATACTGCATGATTTACTTACGAGTCTGGACTCATAATAGTAGGAATGGCACCGGCTCTGAGATTTAGTGTCTTGTCTAATCCACTTTGATACATGCCAAGGTTATCTAAACAGTCATCTGTGAAGTGGCGGTCACAGACAAAGAGTTGCTGGCTGGTCCTAAAGATAAAATCCAACCACTTCTGATGTGCTGGCTCTTCTTTTGGAGTTTAGACAAACACCTAAACCTCTTGCAACCAAAAAAAATGATTTTCTACACTTAAAAGACATTGTCTTGGAATCTGTTGGTTTCTCTGCAGATTACATACAAGATCAGCCACTTCTTTTCAGATTACAAGGCTTTGCTGATGATCACCACAGCTCTGCGGAGTAGGTGGGGGTGTGTTCATTGTATTCTGGGGGCAGAGCTTGCAGCACAGATTCTTCCTGGAGGGGGCGGTTCACATTGTACTGACGTCAGAACGATGAGACCCGCTCTCTTTCGTGGGTATAGGAGGGGGCTGCTGCTGAGAGCGTAGGTTTTTAGAGGATTACTCATGAATGCATGAACCAATCAAAATTTTCATGATATGGCTCCTTCAAATGACCACTGGAGGCAGATTCCAAAACTAAGCAATTTCCCCTTAACTTCCAGCTTTATAAGTGATATTTGGTTTATTCACATACTTTTTGTTCAGCTTCAAAAACAATTCTAAGAACGTTTAATTAGCTGTTTTTTTTTATTGTTAAAAAACGAATAGAAAAAAAAAAAAAAAAAAGCATGACTAAATATAAAAATATTCAAAATGAACTTTGGAGGAAAGCCAGGTCATGCCCACATCAGGATCTATCGTTCAGTAAAAAACAGAAAAAAACCCAGTCTTTTTTTTTTTTGAAAACCATCTTGGAAATGTGCTGAGTTCATTGAATCTTGGTGCCGTTGAAGTTGGCAGAAGCCAGTGGCTCATAGCCCCTTCATGCTGATGTATTTGGTCTTTCATGCTGCCTGGCGGCAACTCTTGATTGCTTTCACCGAGACAAGTTAGTGCCAGTGTGTTTCTGTGCCAAACCTGTGCATGCTGGCTTCACCATGACTGTCAAATCAGTACTTTTTACATCCTGACTGTCTACAACTCGGTCATCCTCGGCTCCGGTGTTTCTATTTTTTTCTCTGACAGCTACGTGTCATCCTGTCACTTTTCCTCTGGACTTGAGTCACAGGGAAATTTCTGGAGCCTTCTATTATGCAGTGGTTCTATCTCAATTGGAATTAAATGGTTCGCTACTATTGTTCAAACCTACACATTTTATAATGATACCCCAAAGTATATAAATAGATTTTTCCTTCCTTTCCCCATCCTCCCACTCTTATGGTGTAAGACCAGGGCTGCTCAGACCTCGAGATCTGCTATCCTGCTGCTTTCCAGCTCTCCCTGCACGTCTAGATCAGGTGAGCTCAGTGAATCTGAACAACGGAGTCATCTTATCAACAGGAAGAAGGAAAGGAAGAGTTGCAAATCCAGTGGCGTTGAGGACCTCCAGGACCAAGGTTGGGCAGCCCTGGTGAAAACAGTGTGTTTTGACCACTAACTCTGTCTTCGCAGTAGAGAGCCCCGAGCATGAGGCTGAAATGACTCGGGAGGCATTTGTTTCTGTTGTGTATCAGACAGAAAGCTTTTTATTATTATTCTCTATGGCGTCACTCAGACTAGTTGGCTCTAAAAAAACTCTCTTGGCCATGTCCTTGGATAATTTCATTTTACTCAGGAGCTTTTGATGCACTTTTACATTTTTAGAGTGATATCCATGCCCTGCTTCAAATTTTTGTAAAGCAGTTTTCTTTTAATTACAGCCTCAGTAGTAGTAAAAAAATAAAAATAAAAAAATGATAATACAAGCCTGCCTCAACGTTTGGCCTTCGGTATGAGTGAAGTATTAAGACCAGATTTCCTTTGTGATTTTGGGCTATATAAATAAAATTGAATTGAATAGAGGTTCAGCAAAGTTATTTTTTGTGTGCTTAATTTGGGAGGCTGACTCAGATTTAATTTTTCTGATCTCAATAATTATTTAAAAAACCCAATTATTTTTGTCACTAGATCAGCAGAAAGGCAGGCCAATGCTGGCAGGCGCTGTTGGACCAAACGTTGCAATGCATTGTAGATGATCTAATATTAATGCGTGTCCCACAGTCTGACATTAATAATAAACAGTATGTCAGGCCAAATAGAATTATATATATCCTCAAGTTTATTAATTTAGGCGAAACTGCGAAGTGTTGTCCTTTTATTTTTAACACTGTGTAGATCTTTATATCCGACAGGTTTTCTGGTGGATTCATTAATATGAAACGTCCTCTAATCATTCGTGATTATGGCTGAACTGTGCAGTCAGTGCTGCCAGAACAAACAAACCTTTTGTGGAAGTTAAAGCAGAGTGTTCTGGGGCTTTTGTGTCTCTGTGCACCAATTATGTAGCTCAATGTGGATTCTTCTAAATGCTGAGATCCAAATGGAAATTAAAAGAACACTTGCCATTTCTGATGCTTAAGCACTTTATGTCAAAAATTGACTGGCACCCCAGATTTTTTTTTTTTAATTGCAGCGTAACCTCAGGAGGATCAATAATGAGCAGTTTTTTTTCTGTCCCTTTCCGTCTCAGAAAATGCGAGTGTAGTGCGGAGTGGGGGGAAAAAAAGGGAAAGAAATACGAGTCTCCTACTGAGGGTGACAACTGTGCTCATTAATAACGTGTTAGCGTCTGTGTTCTCGCACTCTGTCCACAGTCATCACTTCCTTGAAATGATTCTCCTCCATACGGATGCAAAAATGCCCTCAGTATTTGCATTCACCCAACTGGCCTGTTCATTCCTTCTGTTCCCGGCTTTAAAAAGTCCGCCCGGCTTCATCCGAGGAAAATGTTATTCTTAATCGTGCTATTTTCTACAAAGCCTCTGTCCATCAAAAGAGATGGATTACCTCCATTTAACAGGCTGAACCGACTGTATTTGCCTGACTAAGTCGGCTAAAGAAGTGCTGACAGCAAACATGGGTATGAATGGATCAGGAGCCTCGTATAAAGGTAGCATGCTACTGCAGAATAGTTATATAAAAGGTTTCTAAGTAGATTAAAATTTCAGTTTCAACTTTATTTGTCAAAAGGATGATGGCCTTGCCACGGCAGCTCTTCCTCTCTGTGTGAGTGAATGGAACTGATGTAAAGATCTGTAGGCCTTGAAGGTATAAAAATGCTGTATACTGTACATGAATGTCACAGAGCAGATTCCCTTTCCCCCACATTACCTATTTTTGAATACTAATACTTACTCATCAATAAATTCCTTTTCATTTCTATGCTTTTTATCTTTCATAATTTACAGGGGAAAGTTGTACATGGACTGCTTTTTCCTTCTTTGTTGCACAACTTTATTCATTCCAGCTTTTTATAACATGGTTACTGACATATTTTTTTCAACAACATATTTATACAGAATGGACACATTGGTTGTGAAGCCTAGCATTTTTCAGCAAGGAGCACACACATCCAAAGAGTAAAAAGTAGACGAGATGAGACATTTAATATTTTATTAAACCTGTCTCACTTTATGACACGACGCAAAAAGATAGTCTCTCAAAGGCAGTTTAGTACGGAAGCCGAAAACGGCCTGCCTTACTTTATTTTATTTTTTTTAAATTGTTTTCTCATTGTAACAAGATCCACTAAGTTTGTTTTCTCGTTATAATGAGAAAATCAAGAATGGAGAATGAAGCGTCTCAGAGACACAGAGACTTCACCTGATTGAAAACACTCCACAAACGTTGTTTTTAGTCTGTTTTATTTATTAGTAAATCTATGCTCTTTCAATGTCTTAATACAGTCTCATGCACCAGCCCCTCCCTTAATTTCCCCAAAAACCCCCAAACAAGCATTGACTGACAGAATTCAGGTCTGCTGAGCGTGTCTGCATGGTGCGTTCACTGAGATCCGGACATCAGCAGCAAAACAAAGCAGTTTATCTGAAAAAACGTCGAACATCAGCACTGATGCATATATGATCGATTGATTAGTGTTGACATTTTTCTGAAAAACTGCATTATTTCCCTGAGGATTGTATAAAAAAGGACAAAAAGCATAGTAGCGGGTTGAGTTGGTTCCAAGTGGCTTTTTGGGGTATCTAATGTCCGGAGCTCAATAAACGCATCATACGCAGATTCTTGTCTGCGCTGTGATCTGTCAATCAGCCTCTTTGGAGGTTTGGTGGAAATAAAGAGGAGGGCTGGTGCATGAGACGGACTGAAGGTGTTTGAGGAGCGTAGAAAAACAAATAAAATAATAAAAGAAAATACGCTAAAAAAAAATCAGCTTTTGAGAAGAGTTCGTTTGCTGTTTGTCTTGTTAACCACAAAATAAAGAGACTTAAATCCGATGAAGTCCGCATCTCCGTGCGGGAAAGGGAGTATGGGAAGCTTTCTTCATTATTATCTCATTATCATGAGAAAACAAACGTCATCACGAGAAAACGATCCAAAAAAAAAAAAAAAGGCAGGCCGTTTTCAGTTTCCGTAGTTTAGCACCAATTGTCAGTGATAAAGCTGTCTTGTTTAACTTTTGTCAACATTTAAAATGGAGCGTCTATTTCTACAGGATGAATTTTGAACAGATGAATCACCTTCAAGAGGGAAAGCGGCAAAGTTTAGGGGTTTTTTGTTTAAAACTCTTTTCTTAAACACCCTCTCCAATGTTTATTTTAACATGTTCTTGAGGGATTTTGCTCTGTCCACAACTCTGAAGTGAATTTCTAATGAACTACTGTCGCTCTGGAGAAACTATGTCCTAGAAAATGGCACATATTCTTAGATTGACAAAATCATAATTAATGCTTGAAATGGAGCTGTGAGGACGTCTGTTTTGGCCACAGTATCTGAGACCACGCAAGAATGGACTATCATTGTTTTAAATGGGCTGGATCGGAGGCCAAATAGATGTTAAATTGTTTAACGTTTTTAAAGGATTTGACTGTAAAGCAGTTCCTGTAGGTGGACAAGCCGGCCGTCATCTAAGAGAGTTTACCATAGAAACTCTTGACTGTTTTACAAAAGGTAATTGCAAGTCATTCTCAAAAAGAAGCCAACTTTTTGCATTTATCTTTTTAACGCTTATGAATATTCAGTTTAAATGAAGCCTTTTGTGTTGTTAGAAGAACAAAAAAGAGATTATATTTGCATTGGCTACTGTGTTCTGTATCTGGTGACTTGTTGGCTCGTTTGTATCTTTTTTTAAATGATTATCTTTATGTTGTGCAGAATAATGTGCTGCAGTAATTTGAAGTCCCAATAGCATTTCATAATAATGGCCGAGAAAACATTTTTTCTTTTAACCTCTGTGACCAGCTCTGGGTGGCAGAGGTGTTGATTGCATATAATGGTTGTGTGCATATTTGCTGATATTCAGCCTGTTTATTTTAGAAGTGAAATAGGAGGAAAAATAACCTGAAATTTAATAAGCTTAAAAAAGCTTGCGGGCATTTCAATTTGAATCAGATGTTTTACTCTTTTACCTTCATAAACGGAGATTCAGCATTTAGATTTCACGAGCAAACCGTTTAGTAATGAGGTGAAATTATCAGCTGAATTTTCTTTAGCTTAATTCCTCCCAATGTTTTGTTTTAATTTGAGTAACAGAAGAATTCGGTCAAGATTTTTTGATCTGTGGGTGTTGCAGTCCACCAAAAAGGAACATGGTTAGCCCTCATTTACAATTTTTGGCAAACTGTAAGATTAATCAGACATATGTTTGATTTCATAAATGATCTGGCAGAAAGGCACCGAAATTACAACTTGCAATCAGCACAAAGCATCTGATTGTCCAACATCTGAAAAGCAGAAATTATCTTCAAAAGTACCTCATTGTCTGATTGGGTAATTTAAGGTGAAGAGGTTTAGATCGAGACATGATTTTCTTTTCTCCTGTTCAAATTTGTGTCATTATGCTGTTAGTTGGATTGATTTTGACAGTTCAGACTGGATTGTCTTTATTGATAGCATTCTTTTATTTTTTTCATTCATGATTAAAATATCAAATGCAAAAACTGACATTTGTGATTTTCTGTTTCATTCTGCAGATGTCTCAACCCTGCTGAGAAAATGAGACCGATATGGGACTCGTGACAGGTTAGATCGTTTTATTCTGTTTTTATGTCCTTTAAAAATCAGATTAACACAAACCAAATGGTTGAAAATGTTGTAATTCTCTATTAAAAAGTCATGCTAGCATGTAGTTAAACTACATGGTTGTCAAAATGGGCTGACTTTGGGTACAGCTGTTCTATATGATTCATAACAAACAGGATTCTGCCTGGTATGAACATTTGTACTAAAGTGTACTAATGGTGCCCTCTAGTGGATTGTATCGATTGTGTGCAGTGTTACAAGCTGTTCAACCCACTGATGATGTAAAGTCATGCAATTGAAATACCCTAAACATTCTCATTATTCTGTAACCAGTGGAGCAACTTGGAAAAAAGTACAATTTTCTATGTATTATCAGTCTGTCTTTGACTTGGTAAAGGTATTCTCTCCTTTTTCAGTTTTTCATTTAGTGTTTTAAACGTATGTTTTCTAGAACAGGAGTGTCCAGCTTCAGTTCTCCAGGACCACTGTCCCACTTGTTTTCCAGATTCCTAATTTTGATTACCTGAGTCAGGTGTGTTTGGCCAATAAAAGCTGAAAGGGTTGAACCCCCTTTAGCATAATAATCAAGTTTGCAAGTCATAAAACTCTTGTTTTTTTTTTTTTTTATCTATCTATATCTCTCTTGATTGATCTTAAAATCTTCTATTTGGATATAAACCTAAGCTTATGCTGGTCTGCAGTAAAGTTTGTACTGACTACTTTTTTTTAACTTTGTTTTTCTTTGGCAGCCTGCCTACACAAAGTTTAAATTAGTAAATTTAAAGTGGTTTCTTTTATTTTTTTTATGTACATTTTTCATTAAACCATTTCTGGTGACCCCAATCCAAGAACCCTCCCTCACCTTCCCTTGGCGGCTGCCCTCCAGTGACCTCCCTACAAGAATGAATCAAATCAAAACAAATGTTTTACATAGGCACCAGAAACTTTATATTAGAGCTGTCAGGCGATTAAATTTTTTAATCGCGATTAATCACATTTTGTCCCGAGTTAACTCGCGATTAATCGCATATTAATATGTGACCTTTTTTGGGAAAAAAAATGTGTGCTTCGTGGAATTTAGCAGTTCTACAAATAATTATGAAAACAAGAATGACAAAATTAATAGTTTTCATCAGAAATACTTTATTTTGTAACATTATATTGAGATAAACTTTCTTAACAATAAAAGGCTGTAAAATAAAATGCCTAACAAAAGCCCAAGTGCAAGTGAATGGCATTTTAAATTCAAAACTTCAATCAACGTTCAGTAAAATAAAATAAAAAACATACAACAAACGATACTTTGTGACGACGCACATTTGACATCGGTGACAGAAACTAACCAGCCTACACCGCACACATTCTTCCATATCGTTGTCATTCAGACCAAAGTCTCACCTCCAAACACTAAACATTAGCAAATTTTTGTGTTGATGAGACATTGATTTTGGAATACAGTGCAGACACAAATCTTCTGAGAGTTTATCCAGTCCACGAATTTGATGAAGAGGTTTAGTCCTTAGTGATGCCTTATATGATGCAAGTACTGATCTCACTTTTAAGTAGAAAGATGTGGTGCACAAATCGAAGAGGAGCCGCAAGTGTTGAGAGCTAAGATAAAATTCTTTGTTTTTCAATTAAACTCAAGGATGATATTGTGTCTTTGGATCACAGAAATATATCTTAGACAAATGTGATAATCAGTTTACAGGTGAGTTCAATTAACCCTCGTGCTCTCTTATGGGGTCCAGATGACCCGATCCTGACATTGATGTGTGATCCCTCCCATGACAAAGGTGGACAGGATCTTATGTCTGCCACAGACACTAGTGAAGAAAAAAAAAAAAAAAAAAAAAAATCTCTGGGGGGTTCTCTTTTACTTTAAAAACACAAGGAAGCGTGTGAATTCACCTCATGAGTCAAAACCTTGTTAATGAATCTAAACTTTAACACCTTAACCTTCTAATAAGTCTTTTGTTTGTTTTGTAGAGCTTGATACCATGTTCAGTCTTTCACATCACTTTCCTAGAGCTTTATGACCACAGTAACATGAACCCAATGTAATGTAAAAGCATTTAAGCACTTTTAGTGACTCAGCAAACCTTCCACATGACTGGATAGTTTGTTCCTCCCCACAGAATACATTCAAGCTTTCATCATAAACATCTTTCTTAAAAAGGGTTATAAAAACAAAAAGGTATTTAATATGGATTCACATCCAGACTTTAAACCTCTAATTTTGCTTTTTCTCATGACAAGCAGGAAAAATGTCAATTTTGTTTGTTCATTATCGTTCCACCATTTAAACCTTAGATTTTTCACATTTGATTAAAAGAAAATGTTAAGTTTCCAACAAACGGCAAGTTCTGATTTATAGTTTTAATATTTATAAAGTTTCAGTTGTTTCACTAGATGATTTAAAGCTGGTCAGGCACTTCCTGGAGTCCAATTTACCATTGTGAGAATCAAAGTATGCTAAAGTAGTTGTATTCTATTCTTTGTGCACACAGGAACATCTGGAAGTGTTGGAACATCTGGAAGTGTTTATTTGACGGCAGCAAGAGACATGACTAATTTAATCTGAATAAATCCAGCGTTAACAATTCTCTCTCAGCTCTCAGAAGTTTGTTTTCAAATGAATTATTTTAAAACAAATTCTACTTTAAGAAGATTACTATTTCTTTAAAAATGTTTTTACCTGGTGAATTTTAACTTCAAAAAAAGAGTTTCTGGTTGTATATCACAAAAATACACAGCAATGTTTACTCCAATGTCATAAAATGTTGGGGTCATTTAAATCGTACAGAAAATACCTGCAACAAATAAATGGATGGATTGATTTCAAAATGTATCAATCATGTTTATTTCTTCTTTTCCAGGGGGATTCGGTTTGTCGCTGCCACTGACCCAGTGTCCTTGTTGTTTTCTTGGACATTGATGACTTGCATTCTTACTTTTTCTTTCCCAATATTCAAAAGGACTTGATTTAAAACCTTGTCTTTACTTTTTGCATACATTGACTGAGAGCTGTGGCTCAGACGAAGCTCTTTCTGTTTCAGGAGCTGCACTTAATTTGAGTAGATGACTAAGATTTGGATTATTTTTGTTTGTTAATGTAATCAAAAAAAGGCAATGTAAAAGATGGAACTTTGTGACAATTTGAGTTCTATGTGAATCCTATGATCAAATTGAAATGAGATTTTTAGTGAAATGAAACTATTGTCTGCCATGAACTTCTGTAAAAAGCCACATGTATAAGTTGCTATTATTATCAGTTTGAAAACTTAAATCTAATTTAAAAGTCACAAATGTCTAAATGCATTTCATTAATGATCAAATAAATAAAAAATGCTTTACACATTTTGTTTTGAACCATTTCAATTGAAGGACAGCCTGGCCATAAGATGGGTTCAGTTCAGAGTACTGAAGTGAAGCATGAATTTCTGTAAATATACACGTTTGAAGAGGGGAAATAACAATTTCTTTTTCAAATGTTTGACCTCATCTGTTGGGGGAGGTGGACCTAGAGACTCTGCTGACCCGAACAGTCGGGTGTGATCAGCACGAATTGTAATATACTAGAAAAGGGTAGAGGCTTTTCTGCTGCTTTGAGACTCTAGTAAATCACAGTATGGGCCATTCTCTACAAGTTAAAAGAAATGAATGGAACAATGAGTAATCGTGGGTGGCTTGCTGGCCACATTTAACCCCAAAGACACAAAAACAAGACCTCATTTGCCTTATAGTTGAAATCAGGTGTTCTACTTTCCAGGTTTCTAATGAAACTCACTGAGAAGAAAAGGTTTTTTTTTTTAAAGAAATCGTTGGTATGATCCCCAAGGGTTTTAGGTTAAAAAAAAAAAAAGCATAAAAAGAAAGATGGTCAAGACAAAAAGTGAACATTTTGGCAAAAAAAGTAATATTTCAGTAATGTAACTGCTGTCTCAAGTCCACTTCCCATCATATTTTTTATCAATTTTAAAAGCTTTCCCAGTGTTTTTTCTTTTTTTGTTCATTATGATTTTGCTGTTTTTAGCCAAAATAAAACTACCAATTTCTTGGATATCGCTTCTGTTAGGGGTTTAACGATTCTTTTTAGCGATTCGATTCATATCCTAACTTGTGGTTGACAATTCATAGTGAATGTTGGTCCGCAGAGGTTCATAGTGGAACAATCCGATTGACTGACCAAAAATGGATCCCGGACATCTTTAGCCAAAACTTCAACCAGTGTGACTCTGAGATAAATACCTGGTACGAGATGCAATGATACAGTTTGCTCACGGCTCCATATGACCCTCATCATGGTTCAATACGTACTGAACAAAAAAAAAGGAAATCTTACAATTCTACAGATTATGATTTATTTTGTAAACAGAAATGACATAGCAAGCATTCAGATATTTGTTCAAGTGCACAGTTCTTGGCACTTATTGCAGAATCACATTTAAGTTGAACTCTTGTAAACATTACAACCTATAATGGAATGTAAAAGTATCTCATTCTTCATTACTTGTAAACATCATCACAATGAACTACAACAGTTTAAGCAGTTTTACGTTTTTACAGCTGGATGTTGTACACAATCTAAACTGGATTAATTTAAAATATTTAGAACTGACTTAATCTGAAGTCTAAATAAACAACAGCAACACAAGTTAAGTGCAGTTTTTTTTTTCTCCCCTCCCCAAGCAGCAGCAGACAGACTCAGCCATGAAGACATGAATACGCAGACATGCGTAAGACACCTCACAATGGTACTGAATAAATAAAATGCGTCATTGAACCTCTGACTGCGTATTGATCGGTTCAGTTTTATATTGAATATTGTTGCATCCCTACCTAGTACTGAACAGTGCAGGTGAAGTTTTCCAGATTCTTTGTATTTCTTGCAAGATAATAAATGTGTATAAACAAACAAGTAAACAACAGATAATGTCAAATCCATTCACATGTTGTATACTTTGATGCACTTGATCAATTTGAGGTTATAGTAAAATAAACCTAACATGTTTCAGTCCAAATGATACTTTTCACTATTGATAAAATTGATTTTATAATGGTATCAATTAGATAAAGACTTACCTCAGACGGATCAATCTGGTTGAATAATAGGTGCCATTAGTGCAAAGTAAGCCTTCCCCTACTTCCCCTCATCCATTTGTTTACATTCTCTCCTGTTAGCTCACATATTTGAGCTGTCCTGCTGTATGAGCCAGATGCCAGCTCGCATGAGGAAGACAAGTGCGCACATGGATCTATTTGAAAGTGGATTCATCAGATTGGGAGCGGTATTTTGAACAGGGAGTTGGTGGCTCACTCTTTTTCCAAACTGCATTTTTTTTTCTCGTGATTCACTCCAATTTGAATACAGAAATAGTCAGATATGCAATTTTAAGCTCAACTTTCTTTAAGCATCAAAACATGCTAGAAGAACATGTAAAAAAAAAACAGATTTTATCAGGGTGGGTCTTTAAAACCCGAGTTTGTTTGGATCAGAGGAAACACAGTTTGCTGCTGTACATTCCCTGAGCAGGGAATGTACATTTCATTTCACATTTCAATCATTTTAGCCTTCTGTTTGTGTAATTATACAGCAGATGGCGCCACTTCCACACTTATTTTATGTATTTATTCTCGGTCCCATCAGAAATGATTATTTAAAAGATTAAAAAAATAATTATTTTGGAGGGTATTTCCTAAAAAATGGTCTGATAAAGGGCAGAGAGATGTCAGCATCAGGGACTGCATGGGCGTGTTTGTGTCAGATCGCGGGCAGGCGTGGCAGTGGGCTGGTTCAGCCCCTGAGCCGTAAAAAAATGAGGATGTATTGAGCGGAGTCAGCTGAGGCCTTCAAACATCCTGACAAAGAAGCGCTGGTGTCGCCCCAGCACAGACCGATCTGTTCATATTAACGGTCTCTCGGGACGGCCTCGGTGCGGGGGTGTGCCGCACCCACCCAGCAGACGCGCTCCCGAGGATGCACCAAGGTAGGCGCATGCTGCTGTTTTCTGCCTCCACTTTCACGCGCCGTGACTTTCGTGGAAAAGGACTGGGCGTTGTGCGGGATCCCCCGTGATCCGTGCACGAGCAGCCTGTGCGCATTTCATCAGTGATGTGTGACGCGCAGCTGTCTGTGTGGCGTCTCCTCACGCTGGCTGTTTTCCCTCAAATATTCATGCATAAATATTGCGTTTCTGCGTGTTAGAATGCGTGATGACTATCTTTTTGGGGCTGATTTCCGCTTCCATCATTGATACAGTCGATGTGCGGGGTTTCTGCGGAGGGTTTTTGTTGTTGTTCGGGCCTGGCACCCGCTCAGTCATCGCGTCGGACACGATGCGGGTTTCCCGCTGCTGTCTTTTATTATATAGTCTGCTCGTTCACATTTGTGTGATCGGAGTTGAGTCGTGCGTGATTGGGCTTGGCCTCTGTCTTCCGCGGGAAGCCGATAAGCGGATCCTCCGCGCTGCTGGTGCTGATGCTGAGGCGCCCGAGTGTTGCTAGGCAGCCATGCATCGCGGCCTCCACCGGAAACGGCTTTATTGCAGCCTGAGGGGGGAGCAGTGCTGGTTTAAAAACAGATAACAATCCTGTTAGTGTTCTCCAAAATTCAAACTCTTGAAAAATAATTTAAACAAATACATTTAAAATGAAAATCATTGAGTTTCAGTAGTAATGAGCAGTATATTGAATAAAAAATGAAAAATACAAACAAGTACAAGGCAGAACAATAGTTATTGCACCAATTTAACATAAGATTCATCCAAACCCAGATTAACAAGTTAAAATCAATTAGAAATCTCACTGAAAACATTAATTAGTTTGACATGGCCAGAAACTCAAATGTGTTCTCAATCAGAAACATGCTATTATGGATTAACCCTTTAACGCCTGAGACTAGGATGCCGGTGACGCTTAAACACAAAATTTTTAACACACTGTAACTTTTCAACCGTTAACACGATCTTGCTAACAATTAAAAAATTGCAGTAAATCGAATAACATAAACACTGGAGCTCTAAAAAAAGGTTTTCAATGTTGATGTTCCATTGAAACTGTGACCCAAATCTAAAAATTGTAATATTGCTGTCGCACATCTGAATGTAAAATTTGTTCCCTATTTTTGAGGCTCTAGTTAAAATCATCCTTCTAATCCAGAGAATTCAAAGTTGTTACTTTAAAAAATATATATATACATTTGAACTGATTAGAATCAGATTAGGAAAACGATGCAAAACTATAAAATGAGGTAACTATGTAGAGGTGGGATTATTTAAATTTTCTTCTCCCCACTCTTTTTTAAGCAATCAAACTCTACTTGACTTTAAGTAATAATAATCGCTATAATTAATGAATCAACTTTTACTTAAGTGTGTCTTTGTTTTTATTTGTTTGTTGTTAATTAATTCATTTAATTATATCTGTAATAAGTTTGAAAAATCCTTTTTTTCAATCAGTAAATATGACGGGTTCCATTTTTTTTTTTCTTTTTTTTTTTTTTTTATAAAAATGACCCCACTGTGGACTAGAACCCACAATTTACCACTTTTATGGCAGACATTACATCACTGGTCCACTTAGCTCCTAAACGAACTTCAGTGCTCACTTTTTACTGCTTTGTATTTGCCTTTTTGTGCCTCATTTTTGCTCAGTTTTCAGAAATATGAGCTGATTGTTCCGTTTGAACTCACAAAGCAGAAAGGAATGTCCTTCAGCACACGGACAAGTGACAACTAGGATCAGTTTAGCGTTTTTATGATACCCAAGGTTGAATCAGAGCTGCCGGTTGAATCTATTTACAGTTGAAAGAAAAAGTATGTGAACCCTTTGGGAGCACCTCAATTTCTATACAAAATGAACACACAATTTTGAGAAAAACATTGCCTACTTAAATCCCACCAGTGTAGGTTTTCATGATTTTATTGAACGAAATCGTAGGTCCAGTTTATACATAAAATCAAGTAATTCCAAAGGGTTCACATGCTTTCTCCTGCAGCTTGTTAATGTTTGACTTTGCAAAAAATCCCATCAGTTCTGTTAAAGACAAAGATTAAGATGCATGAAAACTGTGACATTTTGTGCGCTCTTTAGTATTATTTTTTTTCTTACATGGAGACAGATTTTGTTTTTTTTTTTTTACATTAAAACAGAGAAAAATGATGTGCATCAGTGGAAGTTCATTGTTAGTTTGACACAAATCAGTGCATCAGCATTGTGAGTTTTATTTTTTTTTAGGTCAACTATGATGTTTTATTGACTTCAACCAGGAAGGGCTGATGCCCAAATCTAACCAGTGTGTGTCTAAAGCCTACTCACTCAGGAGACACACTCAGGAAGAAAAGTCATGACCAAGGACTCAAATAAAAAACTAAAAATTAAGAGCTACCTTGGGATGTAGTTAAAATCAAGGCCTTTTAAAAGCAGAGAACAGGAAATCAATGCAAAGCCACTTATGTAATGACAGTGTCACACGGCGCTGGACGTCAGACCTCCGGCGGAGCAGATTAAAGCAAACAATGCAAAGATGGAGATTTAATCTAACATAGAGGAGCAAACAAGACAGAGGGACACCACCTGAGGAGGTTTAATGCGAGTTCTGGAAAAAAAAAGAAGTAATCAAAATGGTCATTTAGGTCGAGCTTGTGAAGGCTTCCATTAAAATGGACATTAAATCTTTATTCAGTCTCAGTGTTTATGAAGAGAGGAAGTTTGATTCCTTCCTGTGCTTCGATGAAACATAAGGTGATGATGCAGCAGGGTCAGCCATTACAGCCCGACAATGGATAAGTGATGGAGGAGGGGTCGAGGCACCCCCCCATTAAAGAGAGACACTCCCACATGGGAGTCACAATCACGGACACTGAAGATATTTGGTTTCCACTGACTGCTGCTCAAAAATAAACATAAAAATAATCTAGTTGGCTTAATTAAACATTGCAGATTATATTTGTTTAAAAAAATGCTAGATTTTTTTATTGATCTCCTAAAGATGCCTTCTGTCTTTCCTGATTTACTTGACTTTTTACATTTGGTTTCCAACCACGGTCAGTGGTGGGTTAAAGTGCACTTTATCCATTAGAGCTGGAGCCTTCCGCCGGAGTTTCACATTTGTGTTGCCGTGAGATCTGGTTAATGCACTTGGATCTGATCCAGCCTTCACTTTGGCCTTTAAAAGCCTGCGCTGTCAGGTGGGAGCCAGAAGAATGGAGCCGATAGTGCATGTCAGCTGAGCTTACTCAAACCGCTGTTACAGCGATGCAACTAATCAAGTGAGTGATTAAGTCAGTTAGCGGGATGCAGCAGACGGAGGAGGGTGTGGTGCGTTTGGAACCTTATCTGGCCTCTGCAGCACTGTGTGTGTGTGTGTGTGGGTGGGGGGGGGTGTGTGTGTGTGTGTCTGGGAGGAGCGTGCCTTTTCACTGAAGATCCTAACAGTAACTCTTTACTCTTACTCCAGTTACTGAGCCGGATCACTTCCTCCTGCTGGTGCTGGCTGACCGTGAGCTCTTAATGCTTGTGCTTTCCATCTTCTGCAGCTCTGCACCTGCAGCAGCCAGAGCCCTGAGGAATACAGCATCTCTAATGAGAGGGTAGGTGATCCATCTTGATTCTAACATTTGTAAGAATCCTGGAAAATTAAAACTTAGTTCAAAGCTGTTGAAGTAGTTTAAGAAAAAAATTATTTTAGCGGGGATTGATGGGAACAACCTTTTTGTCGTAGCAGTAGTTGGGATAGGCTCCAGCAACCCCCTGACCTCAAAAGGGATTGGCTGGGTTCAAAGACTGGACGGATGGAAAACATTTGTTAAATATTTAATGATATTGTCTGTTGAGTTTTAACCCTCTCTGTGTAGCTCTGTTCTGGTGAATGTCTGAGGGTCAAAGCTCTTCTTTTGACACAAATCACAATATAAAAACTCAATATTTCATAAAATGACAATGTTTTAAACTAATCCAAATGTGTGCTGTCTCACACGGATTGGAGTTAAATGAAGTCGCATGTGTTGACCATCATTGACCCTCCTCTAAGATGACCCAGACGAGGCTGATCAGAGCTCAACTTGTGCCGGGAGCTACCATGTTTCCAGTTATCCTTTTCCCCTTAGCCACATCCATCCTGAAGCACTTTGATCCTGTAGATGACTTTCCCTTCCTGCTCTTCATCCAGCCTCCTGACCATCACTACCCACTGCATGCTCTTGAGAGCTTCCTTACAAAGACTTCCATGGTCTTCTCATGTCTACATCATTGCTGGCTTGGTGGTCTCAGACACAAACACAATGTCTGGATCATTGACTGTACATGAGAACTGGACTCAGTGACCCATTCCTCCTCGCATTCCAAACAGGAAGTAGCCAGTAGTTCCAAGCAGTCAAAATCCCATTGACTTCTATTGAGAAGTAAATGGCTTTTATATTTGTTAGTGCAGCTAGTATTGCTTTACTGCCTGTTTGGTAAAAAAAGTTTTTTTTACAATCTCATTTTATTTTTATTACATTTTTTATTGCAAGTTATGAACTGACAAATCAGATATCTCAACAACAGTAAGTGGTCTCACGAAAAGTTTCACAGATTTTTGCGTATCCCACTTTCAGTGAGGGGTGTGGGATTCCAACAAGCTCACTCCTGATTGGTGAGAGTGGTTACCATAGAAACACTGACTCAGACCAATCGCCGCTTACTGAAGTCATTTGGTTCCAACATGGCGACTGAATTAAGTTCATTTGGTTGAAGCTAGATATAACCCATTTTGTTTGGGTGATGTCACACTCACTCAGTCCAGTTCTCTTATACAGTCACCGACCGGGTTGCACGGTGGTTGCAATAAGAGGGCTGATAGTGTCCACTCAGTTTCCTTCTCCCCAAGACTGAATGGCAATTATTATATTGGAGAAGCTGTTCAGAACAGTTGCTTGTGTGCAGATGCTTCATCATTTAGAGCTTGATTGTGTCTCCGACAGTATCCAAGTGTCGTTGTGCATCTGCTGAGGATCTGGTGAAGGCTGTCTCACTTGGAACACAATGGCACACTTATGCATAGGTTTGGCTTTGTAGAACCTGGACCAGATCAACTCTCTTGGCTACCTACGCCCAGATAGTTCGTGATCCCTGCTATGTCATCCATGCTTCAGAAGTTTTCGGTTACTATATATTGTTTTTTAGGAGTGTGTTTGTACATGTGTTGCCCTACAATGAACTGGTGAACACTGGCTTTTACAACACCTTCCCTTTGAGGTCATTGGAATAGTCTCTGTGACCCTGCACAGGACTGAGCAGGAATAGAAGATGAATAGATTGATGGTTTTGTTGTGATTTTATTGTTTTTTGTATCAGACTTAAAAAAAATAATATCATTATTATTTTACTTTGCAGCAGTTTCTAAAGTTTAAAAGCTTCCACTCCAACAAAGAAAATGAGCAAATCCCCGACCCCCAAAAGCAGCCCGGTGCAGCGGAGCCCCAGTGATGGTGTTCCGGAGGGCCTCCAGTCTCCTCAGCACTCCACGCCCGGGTCTGGACCGCAGTATAAGAAGCGCATCTCCAGCCTTCTGCAGAGTCCGGTAAAACATCCGTTTGTATTTCTATTTTTTTCTTTCTTTTCATCAATCATTCATTTATGTGAGGGAGATCTTCAACTTGTGTTAAACTTTGTGATATTAGAGAAGCAGCTTAACAGGCAGATAAAAACCTTGCTAAGCTGCTAGATTTTGCACAAAGTCCTGACAAATAGGTCATTTAAACTGTAGATAACTTTTCTGGCTGTGAGATTAACATTGATGACAAATTAAAAAGATAAAAAAACATGAGTGATAACCAAAATGTCAACTTCCAAAGACAATTAAGGAAAACCCAAAGGTCAAAGGGCATCAGATTGCACATTGTGGCACAGTTTTAGCCTAACAGGGCATCATGGTAAATGGTATATACTTGTATAGCACTTTACTACCTTTGTAGAAGGCTCAAAGTGCTTTATAGTCACAGTTCCATTCACACACACACACACACACACACACACCCACACACACATGGATGTGTGCTGCCAAACACTGGCGCCACCCTTCCACCAGGAGCCATCTAGGGTTCAATTTCTTTCTTAGCAGCCCATGACCAAGGAAAGCCCTGAAAAATCCATTTTGACAATGTTTGAGAGAATTTTCTTTGAAAAGAGGAGAAAAAGCTTGAATTTTGGGGTAAAACATATCAGATCAATAGATTTATAAAAAAAACGTTAAGGTTATCTTGTGAAATGTTTCTTTTTTAGGCTTGTGTTACTGCATTTTGGCACAAATCTGTACAGGAAGTCACTACTATGGAGACAATCTGGAGCAAAAAGTTTTGACTTGTGTCCTAAAGTGTGACGTCAGTCACAGAGTATGCATCTTCTATCAGGAAAACCCTAAAAACACTAAACGCACAAGACGGCAGTCTTAAGTTAAGACCTAAAAATAGACATCAGTGTCCTTTATTTGATCATGTTATTTCTTAAACCTTTGAAACAGGTGCCTCTTTTTTGACCATTAAATCTCACCTGTTTTTGTGTGCAGTCATTCAGAGAGGAGCTGGATGTCCTGATACAGGAGCAGATGAAGAAAGGAGGAAGCTCTTCCAACCTGTGGGCACTACGACAGCTCGCTGACTTCATGAGCACGCACGGCTCCCCAGCTGCTCTCCAAGTCTCACCGTCCAGTATGTTAAAACCTTTAAGTACAGCATATATTTATATCATTTAATACTCCCATGCAAGTTTGTTCCTCAGTTTGCCTCATTTGTTTAGGATATGTCTGAAATATTTGCTATAAACAGTGTTTCTGTGTTCATCCTTTTATAATACTGTCAAATACTGTTTTTAAACATCCTCTCAGCTCTATTTAAAATCCATGGAGGCCATCTCCATCTGATTTTCCACTCGCCTCTCTTTCCAGACATGATGATGGTGACGCCCATCAATGACATGCACGGATGGGACCCTGGCAGCTTGGTGAAAGGGGAGAGGCTGATGCGCTGTAAGCTGGCCAGCACCCATCGACTCTTTGACCTCTTTGGCTGGGCCCAGATCAACCGGATCTGTCTCACAGTTAGTTCTTTCTAACCATTTGACTTTTCCTCCGCTCTGCATGTGCCTTCACTTATGTCCTCCTCTCTGTTTGCCAGCTGCGTGTGAGTAAAGAGCAAGAACACTTTCTGGTGCTTCCAGATGGCCTGGCCTACAGTGAGGTGACGGCTTCCAGTCTGGTGAGTCCGGGTCTGCGGCTGAAATCTGCTGTTTACCAGAGTGTGAACTTTTAAGTATTGGAAGTTTAGACATGCTGATGGAGGTTTAAAAACTGCAACACTTCAATGACAATTATTGGTTGAATATGAGAATCATCAGGAGTCCTGAAGCTGTTCCTTTAAACTCACGAATTTGAGTGTTTCCTTTTTTTTTCTTTTGGCATTTTAGTCATATCAATATTTCAAACGTTCTTACTTGTTACTTGTTCTTACTTACACTTTTTGGTCTAGGGGATCAGAGGAGTAAAACATAAAAATGAACTAAAAAATGTATAACAAAAAAACACTAAAAGAAAGAAAGATAACAAATTTATTTACAAGAAATCAAACAAACAATAACTCACATGTGGGTGAACCAAGACCAAAATAAAAAACAAAACCCCTCCTAACTAAACCCAGGAAGGTTACCCGAAAAAGAAAAAGAATTACAAACACAATCTTCCCTGGCATAACATAAAC
>NC_050520.1:29892862-29984084 GCF_002922805.2 Oryzias melastigma
GATCCCGGACGAGCCCCCAATTTATGTTCCACCCATTTTTGCTCTAGAGGATCATTACTATTACAGTGTACTGTAATAAACTGGGTTGATCTTTGTGTTTTTGTCAGAATGTTGTCATACATCTTCTTTGTTGTTGTTGCCCACGTTCTCAGGTAAAGGTGAACATTCTGGGGGAGGCGGTGGAGAAGGGCAGCACCAATCTACCAGTCGACCCAGAGAAGTTCAGCTTGCACTCGGCCATCTACTCGGCTCGGCCCGACATCCGCTGCCTGCTGCACCTCCACACGCCTGCAGCAGCAGCGGTGAGTCAGATTCCAAAAACCTTTAAATCCCACGAAGGGTGTTGTTTCCAAAAATAAACTCTGCATGAGTCAGTTCACAGCACTGATTGTACACTTATTTATGACAACAGTTATTCTCCACCAGGGTTGACCTTTGTTCTGTTCATTACTTTCTGGAGCAGAACCTTAAAAAGGTTTTGAGGACTCTCTGATTTTTTTAGGATGGTGGGATTATTTTAGCTTAAACTGAAACCTGCAGCTTTTTCTGGAACCTTTTGCAGCTGGAGGTGAAGCTGCATGGATGAGAATCGGGAAAACAAAGAAGTGCCTCTTCGTCCTGATTGGGCGAGTTATAGACAACTGGATGTGGGACGAGGATGGAGCGTGAGAGAAATGCATCATCTACTCTAATGCAGAATTAGTTCTGATTGTTAAAAAAAAAGGAGAAACTTCTCTGTATCTTTGCTCCTGTGTCTCACATGTGACCACGAGCTTTGGGTTGTGAATAAATGGCAAATATCAGATATACTAGTGAGTGGTGTCCTTTTCAGGGTGACTGAATTCTCCCTTATAGAGGTGGTGTAAAGCTCAGCCATCATGTAGCTCCTACAGGAAGAGGAGCCAGTTAAAGTGGTTTGGATACCGTAATTAAACCAGGCAAAGCCTTGGTAAAACATTCAGACGTGTTCAACTAGAACAGGTGTCTGCAACCTTTAAAAAGAGACATTTGGTCTGATTTCTTACTGACCAAACCCCCCCTTACCGTTTAGAAAATGCTTTTTATTCATGTTTGTGCGACTGAAATGTGGGTTTTATATTTTTACAAGACTTCAATTATAACAGTGTTAAAATGTTCTATAAACAACAACTTCTTCTTTTGACAACAGCACACATGTTCCTTTCAAAATAAAACACATCCTGTGTCAAATAAGATCCTCCAGCTGCAGCAGATTTACTTGCAGTTATATACTTTTAAGAGCTTTGCCTCTAAACAGCAAAAAGGTGATATTGTGTAGCTGAAGATTAGAATTCGTGCCTTAAGCTTAGCTCAATAACAAACAGCTCTGACATTTTATTAAACCTTTAACCATAATTTTGCTTAGATTTGAATCACACAAGGCCTCTTGATTTACAGTCTTGTAAATCTAAGCTTAAATCTATTATTTCTTTTCAAAATGTTGGTATTTTTCTTCAAAGCCAGAGAGCCAAAATAGAAAAAGAGCTGCATCTGGAGCCTCAGATGCCTTAGAAACAAACCCCAGACACATGGGAGAGATCGTCTCTTTGCAAGCCTGCGGACACCCTGCATCCTCCTCTCTTAATCCCAGAGTAAAATCAGAGTGTGAATGTGAGTCTCTGCTCATTTCCTGTCCTCAGGTTTCAGCCATGAGGGGCGGCCTCCTGCCTCTGTCCCATGAGGCTCTGCTGGTTGGAGACGTGGCTTATTATGATTACAATGGTGTCATGGAGGAGGAGGCGGACAGAGTGGAGCTGCAGAAGAGCTTAGGACCCACCTGTAAGGTGAGACGACCTATCCAAATGTAGTTCTGGTTCATCCGTCTCTGTGGGATTAAATATGAGCAGAGAGGCGATGTGGCCTTCTGCTAGATTCATAACTGAAGCTGCAGATTCCCTTTCTTCACAGCTGAGACAGTTTTTTTTCTGTTAATGTATTCTAGGTTCTTGTGCTGAGGAATCATGGGATTTTGGCACTTGGAGAATCTGTGGAGGAGGCTTTCTATACCATCTATCACATCCAGACAGCCTGCCAGATTCAGGTATCCCGCACTCACACGCAAACATAGAGAATTCGTTTGTCTTTTCTTTTTAAATATATAATTCAGACCTAATTTCCATCCTCCTTCATACATCCATGTAATCTTTCTGCAAGCTCAGCTACTTTGGTAAAAGCGTATCCACTATGATTAAGAACAACACCCTGAGAGTTGGTCAGAAATCTGCTTCCCTGCGGGTCACTGCTGCACCTTCAGGCTCGTTGCTGCATCGCTTTGGCACGTGGACCCACTGTGGTGTAATACTGCAGTACTGCTGGTCGGGAAAGAATGGAACCAAGAGAAGGGCAAATAGTGCCCTGCTGCAAAAATGATGTCTCAACACATTGTGTTCTTGCTTACTCACCTTCCTGCACATCCACTGATGATTGTTTTCAATCGGGGAGACAGTTTCTGTGCCCTTTGTGATGTGTGCAGCATCTGCTTTGACATCGTCTATGTGATCAAAATCATGTTTAATGCTTTGTGTTTGTGTGTCAGGTGACTGCATTGTGTAGTGCTGGTGGAGAACGGAACCTGATTCTGCTAGACCGGACCGTCCACAAACCTGTCTCGGCTGGTTCTGTGGGCTGGGCTGGCTCCACTTTTGGACCTCTGCATAAGAGCCGTGTAGGAGAGCACGAGTTTGAAGCCCTCATGAGAACTCTGGATAATCTGGTGAGTTCTGGATGGAGTTCATTTTAGATCAGGAAGTACAACTACGTTCACTCTGGGCATTTGACTTCAAATGTTCACATTAGACAAACAGGGAGGGGCTTCTTCTTCTTTTTCTGATGGTTACTAGCACATGTACTTTCAGTTTTAAGAGGCTTGGTACAAAAAGTCTGTTCAAATCTCATGAATCTTGCTCCAGTTTTTGTCTTTCACAGCTCTACTCTGATATACGAGAGACTTGGTATCATTAAATTCCAGCTGGGCATAAACTGCACTTATTAAATTTCTCCTCGATAATCAATTTTCAAACAGTTGGTAGTTCCGTAAATTAAGGTGGACGCCATCCATTCAATCTCTACCAAATATGAATTCCTTTCAAGTCAAAGTTCCACTCGCCTCTTGTTGAACTGGCAATCCATGTTCAACGATTATAGAAACTAGCGCAGCTACACGAGAATGTAAGAGTTTTGATTGTGAAAGGAAGCAACGTATATTTATGCATTTTCATTGACAGTGGCTGCTTGCACGCACATTCACGGCCCACAGGCACATGGGCAGTGTGAATGTAGCTTTACACTTTAAAGCCCGGTAAGGACTTTTAGGTTAACTTTTTTTTTTTTTTTTTTACCCAGGAGTCCCCTGGTTTCAGACATTTTTATATTGTAGCTGTTTGTTTATCTGATTGTCTGATTGTTCCTTTTTCAGTCTTACTATATTATGACACTTTTGAGTGCCAGGTGGCAGCACTGGTTCTGTTGTTGTACATCCAGAGATTTTTGTGTTTTCACTACAGACTGTTAGTGAGCCTCTGGTGCTACAAGTTAATAACGGGACTTACTAAACCCCTATTGGTAACCGTGCAAGCAGATTGAAGGCCCTTGATGAGTTCATTTCCTGATGGAGCTTCAAATGTTTGTTTGTGGTTTGTAAGTGAAAGCCTTTTAGTGGATGTGCTTGAACTCTCAACAGTTCTGAAGCATCTTTCTGAAAGCGTTTTTCCGTTTGGTGCTTCAGGGCTACCGTAGCGGCTACGCCTACCGTTTCCCGGTGCTGCTGGAGCGCTCACGGACACGGAGGGAGGTGGAGGTCCCCGCCACGGTGACGGCCTTCCACCAGTTTGACGATGACGGCGTCCATCCTGCTCTGAGGCAGCACCCGTTTGTTCAGCGGCAGCAGCAGGAGAGGACGCGATGGCTCAACACCCCCAACACCTACCAGAAAGTCAGTCAAGAGCAGGCCAACCTGGGACACCAGCGGACCACGGTGAGCACGTCTGAATGTAGAGGCAAACATGACCCATCTGCTCTGACAAATGCTTGTTCTTCAAGACGACTTGAAGTGAAGTTTAAGCTGTCTCTGGAACTTTTGATTCATAATATAGACAGGGAGAAATCTGTTTTTTCTAAAAAATTTAAACTATTTTCTTATCCAAAAATCCAAATCCTCCTCAAATCAGTCACCAATCTGCAGTCGCTTTCATTCACAGAGGTCATGCATAATGATGGACCGAAACACTAATGTAGCAACAACTAAAACAAGCATTAAAACGCACAAAAAGTTACAATTTTTAACACTAAAGTAAGAAAAAAAATCAATCTTCTACACTTTCAGTTGGAAAAGAACATAAAGCAGAGCACTGTTTAATCATTTCTTCCATTCTAATCATTTACAGGCGTTTCTGTTGAATTATAGGAAATGATTCAAAGTTTTTTTTAGTTAAAATTGAAAAAATTCTTGAGAATGCGCCAAAACATGTGTGATGTCATAAAGCAATATTTGGGGTTTGGATATTTTATCTTATTCATTTACTTCTTTTACTTATTCTTAAACTATTTGATATAAATTATAATTGTATTCCTTTAGAAAAGGTATAAATGAGGCACTGACCAGTGAGCACTTTTGCATTTAGTTGCACCCAGGACAATGACTAAAATAAATCTACTCTGTTCTAATCTGAATAAAAAACAGTCTACTGAGTATAATTTTTATGGAGGTTTTGTAACTGAAATATGTGATGAAAATGTATTTTGTATGGATTTATTTCAAATTAGGATTATGTTATTAATCTGTTATATTCTCCCACAATTAAAGTCCTTCTTTAATCATATGTTGATCAATTAGTGGATTTCGTTAGAAATTCACCTGAGTTGTGGGCGGAGCCGTAGGCCCATCGCCTATAATTGCGCTCTCCATTTACACTAGCTTACAGGCATTACTGGCATAACCGGTGCAACAAAAATGGCGAGCAATACTGGAGCTACCCAGCCGTACAGTTTTGATCCAGATTCCAGCTCAGACGAGGAAAACAAAGACGTTCATGGATCTATTTGCTGCAAGTGGATGAATCAGAATGGAGCAGAGCAGGAAGCTTGTGGCCTGTGAGATTGTAGCATCTATGTCACTGCTGATTCAGAACAGTTTAAAAAAAGAAATGCAATTTTAATCTTACTTTTTTATATATATGTGTCCTCCATTACCAGAAAAATGCCACAAGAACATATTAAAAAACACCAAAAATACAGTGTTCATCGGAGTGGGTCTTGCTGGAGACACTCTGCTATAGAGTGCGGCTGAGAGGGGACAGATAAGCCTCATGTCTGACAAAAACACCATCAAAGTGGATGTTTTAAGTCGTGGGCGGAGCCTGAGCTGCTGCCCTTTCCTTTCTCTCCTCTCTGCATTGCAGCGGAAGCCCACAAGCTGAGAGGATGCAGCACACTGCCCTCTGCTGGTCAAACTCGATGATGAAAAATGGATGCTGCTTTGTTTTTCTGACAGTGGCTGAAGACGGAGGAGGTGACACAAGCTGGCAGCACCGCCATCAAGATCGAAAACCCAAACCAGTTTGTGCCTCTCTTCACCAACCCTCGAGAGGTGATTGAGACCCGCAACAAGGTCAGGCTTTCCCCTTTGACCCCATCTTCAGCACTCGACTGCACGACTTTACTAATCTGTTCCCCTCAGATCCGCCAGCAGAACCGTCAGGACATGAAAACGGCGGGGCCGCAGTCTCAAGTTCTGGCAAGCGTCATCACAGACGACAGCCCCTCGGTAAACTGCCTCCTCCGGACCCTTTTCTGCTCCTTCCCATCAGGAGGGTGACACCCGTCTGGGTTTTGGTGTTTCTTCTCTCCTTTAAGGCCCCAGTGACCCCACCAAAAGACCCGCCCGAGCCAGAACCTCCTAACCCCTTCAACCAGCTGACGGACCAGGAGCTGGAGGAGTACCGCAAGGAGGTGGAGAGGAAACGGGAGGGAGGGACTAACGGTACGCTTCACCCAGATCCTCTCAGAGAATGAAATGTGAAATACATGACAAAAACATTTTTCAAGTGGAGTTTTTGCTAACATGAAATGAGTAAATGTGTAAAAACAGTCATTTTATCATTGAAGTTATCTTCAGTCTCACTTTTGTTTTCTAACTTTTTGTAACTTACATAGAAGTACAGCCTCTCATTGAGTTTTTGTAAAGTCTTCTCAATGTCCAGCTTTCCTTTTGGTTCAGTTATAGCTTCTCTAAACCTGTTTATATGGGTTGAATAAGTGGAAGTTGGACCAGTTCAGAGGAACTTTTCCCCTGAACCTGATCTGGAATGTGGACTGGAGTAGTTTTCCTAAATTAAAATTTTGTTTTTTATTTTTAACTATATTTTTTGTTTCTCATAGAAACTTTTTATGCTTCTATTAAAGGAGGCAGATTTAAAGTCCATCAAAAAATGCCAAAAGTGCAATAATTTGGTGACTTTGACTCACTATGACTAAAGAAGGGAAACATTTCCTCTGCGTCAGCATCTGCAGGGACTCTCTTTAACTTCTCCAGCACAGCTCTAACCCACAAAGCCCTTTTCCCCTTCACTGTTTGTATTCATGCATCCTCATCAAAGTAGGGGAGGAGGTGGAGAATGACAGCCCCCCCTCCACCACCCCCACAAACGCCCCTCCTCCAGGTGAGGTTTGGCACAGCTCTGATGATTGGCCGGCCCCTCCCTCCTGCTCCTGTGATGCGCTGAAGCATGGGTTCATGATGCTGCCAAAGCCTGTTTGCATTTTTAAGATTTATTTTCTGCTTTTTTATTTCAGAGTTAAAACAGGTTCTTAATCTGCCTGCCAGCCACTTTCTTCCACCCTGGTTCGCAGAAATTCAGATGCATTTAGAGAGTTTTCTGCTTCTCAATCAGATTCAAACTTTGGCTAAACCACTTTAAGATGAGGAATCCAGAGCTGGATGTACAGCTAGATCAAAGTGTGGCTCAACAGTCCACAGAATCTTTGTCTAAAACTTAAAAAAAACTCTTTTTTGTCATCACATGTTTTCTTGTTTCATGGATGGATAGAGATTGACAACATTTCCCACTTATACCATGGTTATTAAAAAATAGATAAATATTCAACCAGTTTTTAGTACTTTAATCTTGTAAATTTGTTGGTTTAGATCACTTCACAAAAAAGCAGACTATTTGATCCATGGTCCGACGAGTTGTCATGTCATTTCAATTTCCTTTTGTGATTATTTGCTGATAATAAGTGGTCGGCAAAACTGTAGATTTAAAAATGTAATCGCAATTAATTTCCCCCTAAGTCTGCGATTATTTAGTTATTTTTTTTAATCGATTCGTGACCCTGATATACTTATGAATACATATACAGACAATTTGTAATGTCTTCCGTATAGACAGGATTATTTATTACCTGGAAGAGCCTTTGGATGCTCTTTAGTAAATGTTTATTTTAAATTGAACTTAAATTGAATTATTTTAAAATCAACAAAGTGTCCAAATGTTAATAACTTTAATCAGTGACTCCAGTCTCTTTAATGTTGTTAAATCACAAATCTTTTCCTTCGGTCTTCTTCTTGTTCTGGTTACTTTTTGACTGTCAGGATCTGTTCTTGGTTGTGATAGTCACCTGCTCCCTCTTGTTTTTTTTCCTTTTTTTGTTGTTTAGACACAATTTTTAAGGTTTTAGAAATAATTTCCAAGCATATTCTAGATTGATATGTCAATAACTTTGTTCTAAAATCTCTCTATTCAAGTCTGGATGTTGATGTTTATTTAGGATTTACAGAAATAGATGAAAAAAAATCATAAGACCCAAATATTTCTGTCAACATTTAAGATTTTTGCATTTCACTGAGATCATTTTTGAGCAATATCTAAATGATCTCAGTGACTTATCTGGGACAAATGTGTCAAAAGTAAACTGGGACCTTTCTACAACCTTCGCTGTGACACTTCTGCCTCCAGCCTCTCATCTGTGCTGACTGGCAGCTGTCAGTCCTCCAGACCGCTGTAGCTCTGTGCTCTGCATGCTGTAGAGTTGTGTCAGCTCTGAGAGTCATGCTGTGGTTGAAGGAACTGTGTGTAGTTCAGGGATCTGCAACCTTTAATGCTAAAAGAGACAAAATGAGCAAAACTCAGCGAGAGCCACAAAGTCACTGTTTAGAGTGAAGCCAGTCATTTATAAAATGTACAATGGTTGAACTATCATCATTTTTTTTCTTTGTCAAAAAGAATCCTCCTATTGCTGCAGATTTACTTAAAAAATGCCAGAAATTCAAATCAAACGCAGCATGTTCTGTCATTATGATTCTGCTGTCCCTTCAACCTTTTCTCCTTTTGTGATGAAAAGAAACTTAACAACATCGGTGTAGAATCTATATGTTTTTAATACAACAATGTGCTTTATGACAGTAGTAAACTACTCTTACATTATTTTTCTCTGTTATCGTATACGTTAAAGTTCTAAAAATTAATGATAACACTGAAAATAAATGAATTACAAACCCTTTTTTATTAAACTCATTAGCATTTTTCTTCAAAGCCAAAGAGCCACAATGGAGGATGATGATGGAAGAGTTTCAGATGCCTGATCTAGTATCATTTTATCTACGTTTGAAGAATAAGTCAATGATGCTCATCAAATACTGACTTGTTTCTATATATGTACATAATCAAGCTGTCTCCATCATCAGTGTTGAGGTAGAAAGTCATTTTACTTTCCTCCACTTTGGATTAACAATGTTCAAATGAAAGAGGAGTTTTTTAATTTTCCAGCATGGGCGTATGGAACTTCCATTCAACAGATTGATTTGGATCAATAGCATTGATCCTTTGTAAAAAGACTCAAAAAAGGATTCCATGTTGTAGAGTCCAGACTCATTTCCCTCTGATCCAGCATGTAGCTTTGCATGCAGCATGCTCTCCTCTTCTGCTGACTTTGCTTAATGTTCAATAATATTGATCTTTTTTCCCTTTTTCCTATCCAAACTCGCAGCAGTGGAGACAAAGATGGACTCTCCCACCATGCAGAACGGAGGCGAGGAGGAGAAGCAGCTGACAGAGGACCTGGAGAAGGGGATGAAGGCCCTCACGACCAACGACACCTCCACGCCTGCAGCTCCGCCTGCCAAACCGCAGGGCGGGACTCCGGAGGGCTCGCCTTGCAAGTCGCCGTCCAAGAAGAAAAAGAAATTCAAGCCTCCCATGTTCCTGAAAAAGAGCAAGAAGCAGAAGGAGAAAGCAGAGACCTGAGCGGGCGGCTCTGTGCATCAGACCTCGATGCAGTTCAGTACTTTGGTGCAGCACAGGGAGCGGACGGCGTCAGACCAACACGGGCCACTTCACACCTTCTCCACAGACATCGTGTGTTGTGCTGTACCACTGCTATTCACTGATTTTAATGTTTGCTGTGGTTCATCTAAAGCAAGTTAAAGAGCACCACTTTTGATTTTTCACATCCGACTCATTTCCTTTGATTTGCTGCTATCCGTTACTTCTCTGTAATGACAGTTTCCACAAGCAGAATCCAGACGCTGATCTGGAGCGGCTGACACACCTTTATTTACTCGTTCACATCTGTAGATTCACATCCACGCATGTCACAACCGTTAATCATTGTAGACATCTCTTAGTTAGCATTTGGCTGTAGTTGTCAGGTAGATGTTTCTGGTATAATCTGTGAGCACAAGAACAGTACACGTGAACATATGATGACCGACCGTGCTCAGCTGAACGCTAGTTTTGTGGATCACTCTCAACCTAAAGAACAGAAGCAAAAAACAGACTAACAAATTAATCTGCTCACTAAAATAAACCCAAAGTGATCAAGCTCAACATTTGTGGCTTTTGAATGCAGTAAAGACAGTTGGTGTGATGGAAGACACCGACAGTCCTAAACATTCCACTCTTCTTTATTTGAATGTGCAAAATGACTCTACGGTGACACGTTTCTGTTGGAATCAGTAGCTGTTATTGAAATGCTGATGTAATGTTGGTTCATGGTTTCTAGTTATTTTCTATTAGAATGTGTATGTGAGCATCGCAAGTTTACCATTCATCAGTCATTAAAGGACAAGTTTGATTTTACCTCAACAGTGTCTCCTCTGTTTCTGTTCAGTTTGGTCTGAGAGAAATCTTTGAAGCAGTTTTTAAATTGGAAAAGACGGATTCTTGACCTTTACAAAGTGGGATCTTTACATGCTGTATTTATGGTACTGTGCATGTGTTTTTAAATGCCAGTTAAAAGACAACAGTCAAAATGTTGAATACTCATTTTTAGTGGACAAAAAATAATTTGTGTAACAACTGAATGTAGGGTAGGTTTAGTAAATAAATGGATGAGCTTTTGAACTGAAATATCTGTCAAAATTAAAGTGCTTTACAGGCTATGAATGCTATGTATAACTGGGGCCAAAATAAACAGTTAAGTCTGCATTTTTTTTAAATCTTTTTGAGAATTTGGAGTACTCTTAGAGAACAAAAACATCTTGTACACAAACATTTTTTTGTATATTTGAATACACGAAAACACAAGTTGCTGATGCAAAACCCCACAATCAATGGGATTTCCCTCAAAACCCCACGATCAATGGGATTTCCCTAATTTGTAAAAGCATTTCTGCAGATGTATATACATAAATCTAAGATGGATATGAACAAGTTTTCCAGTACTTTAATCATGTGTCATACACAAGGTTCCAAATAAAGCAAAAAATTAATGTAAAAAAATATATTATAGTTAAAAAAATATTTTTAATTGAAGAAATAAGCATTTATTTTACTTAAATATGTTGAGCTTTGTCTGTGATTTTCACTTTTAATAATAATAATAAAAAAGTTGAAACATTTCAAACATTGCCCTCAAATTTCTTTCCTGCAGTCGTTGAACATAAAATGCCCACAGGAGGGCGCTCTGCTCAAGAGTTCACAAAAATCTACGTTCAGAGACCCGAAGAAGAGTCGGCTTCCAGAGTAGCATTAATGCTCTTGGTAGCGTGATACACGCTATCGACACAGAACCTTACTGTTTACTTTTCAGGGTTTATTTAGAATATATTTGGTTATTTATTCTTTGGTTACAACGTCGGACTTGTCCGGAAATGGGAAGAAGCAGAAGTAGAACTCCTCCAAGACGAGGTAAACAAATGAAGAAGCTAGCGTGCTAAAGTAGCATTAGCTTCTGTTAGCGCTTCTGGGGGTTTGGGGGATAAAAACGTTTAAAACAATGTTGGTTATTTTTAGGTGTGAATGGAAAAATCGTCCTAAGTTGATTTTCGTATTTTATGATTGTCATTTTTAACATTTGAAGTGTCTATTGAGTAGACTGAATGATTCAGACAGAAGTTTCTAGAACCCATTAGGGTTCTGAAGCTGCGTTCATGATTGAATGTCAAAATTACGTCCAAATACCAGATTTACAATGAAAAAAGAATAGGTCAACTGTCAAGCTCCATTAAGATCATTGTCGTTTTAGATTATATTTTTTAAAAGTAATAATAGTGTATTGTTTCATTCCATTCCATCATATTATTCATCCCAATAATAACATTAATTGGTTGATTGGCTGACAAAAACAAAAATAATTAGTGTTCAAATCCTGGCAGAACTCCTGTCTAGATATGCCTTTATATAGTTTGATATTTACAAAATTAGGTTTTAAAAATACCCTTGTGAGAGAACCTCTGCATTAGAATATGTATAGACAGCATAGGATAATCTGAACAGTTACCATCATGCTTTGATATAATTCTTGCATGGAACCACATTAAAACTGATTTCATATGAGGGCTTGTTTATATATATATTATTTTTTTTTTTCATCAGACAGGAGACGATCCCGATCCACATCACGTGAACGTGAGCGAAGACGGAGGGACAGAGACCGCTCCCACTCTCGTGATAGAGACCGCGACCGAGATCGCCGCAGGACTCGCTCTCGCTCTCCCCATAGAAGGCGTTCAAGGTCCGTTTACCTTAGGAGTTTTTAATCATTCTGTCTTTTTGCTTACATTTCTGATCCCACTTGTTGATTTTTTTTCATCATATATTCATTTTTAATCAACCACCTGTATAAAAATATAAGTTGTTTGCAAAATCTCTTCTTTTTGGCAATTTAGGTGATTGTTTGTTTTTGTCGTTTGGCTGCTCTTCTCTGTACTTCTTATGACTCAAAATGATAGAAGAACGCTGCTCTAAATGTGACCCTCTCTTCAAGAGGCGCACAGTGAAGGACAAAGTTATTGCAGATTTCTATCAAGCAGAGACTGTCTGCTTGTAGTAAACGTCATGGGACAGATTATTGTTGTGGAGTCCACTGCGTATGTGTGATTTTTGATGTTCTCCTTCAGAACTCCTCCCAGACGTCATCGCTCCTCCTCTCTCTCTCCTTCACGACAAAAACAGGATGATGATCGCAAAGATTCAAAAGCAAAGTCTGCAAAGCCCATTCAGATCTCAGGTATGTGATATTGAATTCTACATGAAAAAAATCTAAAATTATGTTTCCTATTTTCCCTTATTTTTTGTGGGTTTTTTTTTTTTTACAGCGGAGGACATGCAAGGGAAAACGGAAGAAGAAATTGAGATGATGAAGCTGATGGGATTTTCTTCATTCGATTCTACAAAGGTAAGTTGAAAAATAATTCCTTAGGCGTTACATTATGAGCATTTGACTTTTATGTTTGTGGTTCCTGCTTTTTATCAGACTTATCCTTCAAAGAACTTTCCTGCAAAACAGACCAAAAGTTCTCAGTGCGGATAAATGACTCCTCCTCTTTCCTCATGATGATATGAAACCCCCACCATCCATTTGCTAACATGCATCAGGAATGAGCAAATATTGCAGTTCCACCAAAGACCACTAGAGGCAGGTTGCAGGAGGCAGTATTGATTACCAAATTCAAAAGTTAAGATTTTACACCAAAGTCAAATATTTTAACAGTCTGGTTTCATTGGATAAATATTGCTTTATTTCCTTTTCATGATAGATGTGGTGGCATGAAGTTTAGATAAACAAAAATATATGTTTTGTTGGTGTATTTTTGGATTTTCCTTTACTCTTGCATCCCATCTTTTCCACATGAAGAGCCTCAGTGGATGCTGCAATGCAGAGTGAACTACACACACTACAATCTGCTGAGTGAGCTGACATGAGGAGAGTTTAGACCTGCGGCTCTGCAACCTGCAACACTTAACTTTGGGTCACTTTCTAACCCACTACAACCCCATCAGAACCACAACTTCCTACTTAACCATTTAGAAAAATAAGACACTGACTTGTATTGAGGTTATTTTTATATTATAATGAAGATGAACTGTTTTTCAGCATAAATAAAGGATAAACATAAAGAAAAAATACATTTTTTAAACAGTTTATAACTTTTGCTTGAGGTTCACTTGACCTTTCAAAATAAAATACACCGTTTTCCAGATTGGATCATCTCAATGCAGCAAGTTTAGCAGTATGTAGTGTAATGTCAATAGTGAAAAAAGTCTATAGACTTAAAAAAAAAAATTAGTGCATCTCAGCCAGAAATGTGTAAATCAGAAGGAACTAAGTGACCCTTACCTTATTTTTTGTAAATCGCCCAATATTTTGGTGCACCTTATATTCTGGCTTTGGTTACTGATTTTGTGTTAAAGTGATTCAATAAAACTTTGCTAAATTACAAAGCCGCACCACTTGATAGATTGGAGCATTATGGGTACTGTAGTCAGGTGCCTGTTGGGGTGATTCATATTATTCTTCAGCTGTTTGTGAATGAGTTGAATAAAGTTTGACTCACTTGCCTTATTTTAGGCTTCTAGCCTTGTAGTTCGACGACTGTCATGTTTTAAATGTAAAACCTTTTATTTTTTTATTATTACTAACCAGCGAGCTACAATAAAAGCTCCACATGTGGCTCTGAAGCCTCAAGTTGCTGTTAAGACAACAAAGACAGTTTTTTGTGCTCATAGCTGCATGAAATCAGCTTGTAACCAGGTTGAATGATTTTTAAATGTTCTCATTCACTCAGGGGAAGAAAACGGATGGATCTGTCAATGCACATGCTACTAACATTACTTTGAAGAGAAAATACAGGTATTTACACAATACTTCTGTTTTATTTTTTCCCTCATTGTTGTCTCCTGCCAGACTTTTACCATTATTGAAACCTATTTTTTCTGCAAATAAAAATGTAGGAAAAAAGTTAGATTTTGTCAAATTTCATCTTTTTAATCAGATTATTTTAGTTTTTTTCTTTTTTTTTCTCATTATTCACTATTTTACCTGCTTTGATCAGCAGACACAGACTTTTATGATCCTGCACAGCACTATTAAGGTGGAATATTTTTAAGGCCCAAATGGGGAAGAAAAAAAAACACGTTCTTGTCTGTTTAGCATTTCTTAGGTATTTGTCTGCAATAAATTTGTTTTCTCTACATATTCATTTATGCAGTTATTTCATTCTTTACTGATTTGTATCCACACATCTGCCTTTTATGTTAACAATAGAGATATAAGAAGCACAGCAGCCTTTAATAACTAGGATTTTATCTAAACTAATGCTAAAAAGAATAGAATATCTTGAATTCTGATGAATGTGGTGTCTTCTCTTTTCTGTACAGACAGTACATGAACAGGAAAGGAGGATTCAACAGACCTCTAGATTTCATCGCCTGAATCGTCCCAAATTTCCTGCTTATTTTTCCGACTGATGTTGTGTTTTTCTTTTTTGAACCGGCTTGCTCGTGTTAGACCCTCGTCTCTGTGGTTTTTCCAAGTGAAGACAACATGTAAATAGGTGCTCCTGCAGTCATTCAGTTTGTGCTGATGAAGTATCAACCCTCAGTTATTGCTGTTTGTGAATTTTTGTTATTAATAAAGACCTTTTTAAAAAAATAACATTGTGTGTTAAATTTAAATTATATAAGTAGCTATGTGTCAAATTTAAAGGAGCTCTGATTTCTAAATTGTGCACATTGATCTAAAACTTCCTAAAAAAAAATCCGGACAGAAATCCCTGTGAGATTGCAGATTGGTCTGTGGAGCTTTAAAACTGCTTTGGGCCAAGTATCAGTTCTGTTTGTTGTTTGTGTTGATTTCCTCTCCCTGTGAGAACCATACCAGCATGGCGAGTGTTTGTCCACCTCCTGGCAGTTTTAAAGAGCCATGGACAGCCTGCTAAGTCGCACCTTCATCCCTACTGTCAACATCTATCCATTCATTTGAATCCCTTTCAGGGTCACAAGGTCAACTGCTGGTCGCCACATTAGTTTCTCTCAGGCCGTTATTGTGGTGGTTTGCTCATTTTCTACGGGTTTAATTGTTCTGTGAAGCAAGGCTGATGGCCACAACGGGCGTACGTTTTCTAACTTAATTATTTCCCTTTTTTTTTAGAAGTTTCTATTTATAGTGTACTGCTGGATGGCTTTGATTGTAAGTTCAGGTTAATAAATGTTAATCATTATTGATTTTAACCCTTGTGTTTGTTTTGATGCTTTATTCTTCCTATAATTAGGCTGTAAAGTTATAATAAGCACAAGCTTTTGACCTTGCAGCACCTTTAGAAGCAAGATTCAATAGATGAGCATTTCTGCAAGACTTTGAAACGGTTAGTTTTTAATTTTTAACTACAGAACTTTAAAGTGAAAACAAGATTACATTTTGATTTTGAGTCACACTCAGTATTTTAGCCCTAATCATTGATGTTGCCTGTAACTCCAAAAAAAAAAAAAAAAAACTAAGTATCTATTTACCCTAATTCATAGGGATGAATATCTAAATAAATGCAAAACTTTTATTTTAACTTAAGCTACAACTAAGCTATATGTCAACTGTTAAAAATCAAAGATTTTGCATAGTGGGACACCTGCTGGTCATATTTGTAGCTGCATTACATAAAAGTTATTATTAATTTGGTTAAAAGCATTAAATAGCAGAGAGGAAAAGTATTCAAAGTGATTGACATTGTCATTAGAGAAAAAGTACAGAGGTAAAAAAATGTTAAAACTTGACAGTTTGGGATTTGGCAGATGTATACTTTGACAAAAATTCATAACATTCTGTAGCCTACATTATACAGCTGTCTGTAACTCAAACCTATCAGAATCTACATTGTTAGGCCGACACAGACGAGGAACGAGGAACGCCATTGAATTCTAAATTAATTGTGTTTGTTTAAAAAACAAACCTACCAAAGTAAAAGCTGGAGCGGATCTTTTGTGCCACAAACCCAGAATTAAAATCTGTAAGACTGAACAAACGAAGCAAATAAAAAGACGGCAAACAAACGCACATATGTCAACCTTTTCAAGAAGGAAAAAAGGGCAGTGAAACATGAAGCTAAGACTCTAACATTAGGAACATTGCATAATAAAGTAAAGAAGAACAACAAAAGATGAAGCAGAGCAAAAAGCAAATGTTTCAAATGCATGTGCTACAGTGCAAATTAGAATCTGATAAGACTGTAAGTAAATGTGATGGAAAAAAGTTTTATTCACAAACAGCAAAGCTAAAGTGTCTTGAATCTTCTTTAGATTAAAAATAGTCCAAAAATTGTTGTTGAATTTTATTTTGTTTAACTCATTGTTGTTTAGGCCATGTTTTATTAGTTACACCATGTCTACATTTGACTAAAAGGTAAAGTAGTCAAGTTGTATTTTTATAGGACGTCTCAGTGTTTAAATATTGAGCAGCAGGTTTTTAGATTTGAATGATACTAAATTTATAACTTGCCTAACTAAAAATAATACTCAAAAAAGAATAATATGATAGGTAAATATGTGGTTTCTTATAGATTTTGGAAGAAACATGCATAAATAGCTATTCAAGTGTCATCTATGTACATAGTTCAATTAATTCTTGTTTTGTCTAAACTGTTTTTTTAGCTGTATTTGTATGTTTTAGTTAATAAATTTGATTTAAATAATAATAAAAAAAATCAAAGATTGCTCATTTAATCAACTTTAAAGGAAATAATTTTTGTACAGTTTCGTTAATTTGGCACATTGCTGTGAGGGGGTGTGGCTATGTGATGTCACACGTGTCCATAACCAATAAAGGAAGGAAAAATAAAGGAAGTGAAACTGTAGGAGCCAATCATAGCGCAACACCACGATGCAGCGTAGCAGAAGGGGATTTCTGCTCAAAAAAGGGAGCTATCGCTTTAGTTTGTCAGCTTTAGTAGCCCAATAGCTAACAAGCGTTTCAAAGAATATCCAATCACAATTTTTGAGATGCTGCTAACCCAGGTCTCCTTTGCGATGTCGAAGCAGTTCCTCAGTTGCAGAGACACTCCCCGCCCCTTTAAATGATTGATGGCTCAACGGACCAATAGGAGCTCGAACTTTATCCTGTTGTGTCCAATCACGGAAGAGTACAGAGAGGCTTCGTAGAGAGTACAGTGTGTTGCTGTTGTCTACATCAACCAGCCAGTATTTGGAAGCACTTTGATAAACTGTCGTTGTTCTTAAACTGATGTCAGTCGTTATCTGCGTGTCAGACGAAGCGCGTGGCGTGTCACGAGCGATAAACCAGCAGTAAGCTAGCCGCAAACCGATAAAATTGAGGAGAATCGTCGGTACGAGCTTAATATACATTTTTATTTATTTTTTAATTTTTTTCTATCGCTGTCACATCATTTAAGTTTGTGACAGTTCAACTGGCTAATTTATTTCTCGGTTTCTTTATAAAAACGAAGCTTTCAAGAACTTTCTTTTTTGGAACTTTTTCATTCCTAACGTCAGCGAACCTGTTTTTGTCTTTTTTGCTAGCCAATCAGCATTTGTTTATTGACACCACTGGATTTTTCGCCAAAAACGTCTAAATTAGTCAAATTAAAATAGAAAAGAAGCAACCTTTATTAAGTAATTAATTTATTTAGTCGGGAAAAGGCTTACTTTAGCTTTGATTAGCTAGCTACTCAAACAGCTTTTAGACAGACACCAACATTAGCTCTTAACCAAATTAAAAAAAAAAAAAAAAATCTGGGACCTTTAACTCCTGCTGATAGCCAGCAGATCAGCCCTCTAACGTTTCACGCCGCCTTTTAAAAACGAAAAACGGACGGAGCATCACAGCAGCTGAGGTGCTGGAGAGGCAGAGGTAGGACGTGAGGAGGAACGCTGTGTACAGTCACGGAATCCCTCATCGGATTGTTATAATATCCCAGTTATTGTTGAAAATGGCGGCGATCGGAATGGTGCAGATGTTGATCGAAGCAGCCGAGTATCTGGAACGCAGGGAACGAGGTAAATAAAGCATATTTACATTATGTGCTTTGTGACAGCTTCCCCCCCTCTGAGCATTACAAAGACTGTGTTTGCACACATGATCAATCGGTTCACGTGATTTCAAAGCGTCCTTTAAGCACTTTAATTCTTAGTACACGGAGTTACCGGCTCAGATAATCATCGTTGCAGGGGTTTATTTGTTTTCTCCACATGTAAGGGCATGCAGCTTCACGTAAACATGCATTTAAAAATTCTAACGATTTGGGTGGGAATAAATGGAAGAAATCAGATGCAGGAAGATGGTGTTTGCAGGAAAGCTCCTCCTTTCCTTATGTTGTGGTTTGCTTGTGGGGTTTATTCCAGTTTAGGATGACATCATTGTCCAGGCTGTTGGGGTGGGGGTGGATGTGAGGGGAGGGGGGGCACTGTGTGAAAATACTGCATGAAATCATTTAAATGCAAGCATGCTCTTAAACATTTTTTTTAATAATGAAAGAGTCGAGCACAGATGCACACCTTGCAGCCTTCTGGCATGACCCTAACTGTTGCAGTATTTTCCATCACCAGATATGAAGACATGTGATCCACTGTGTTTGTTTGTTTGCTTGCAGAAGCTGAGCATGGCTATGCCTCCATGCCACCCTTCAGCAGCAGCAGCAGCAGCCGAGAGAGGGAAAGCTTGAAAAGGAAAAGCAAAAGCAAGAAAAACACAAGTAGCAGGTAAAAAACATTTGAAATCATGTGACGAGAGTCATTGTTTAAAAAAAAAAAATTCAATCTCTTACTTGAACACAAACCTATTTTGTGGAGAGAAAACGTAACGATAGATCAGCGGGGAAAAAACATAAAAGACTAAACTGGAAATGTAGTCAAAAGATAGGAAAAAGGCTTTTCCCTGGCTGGGGAAACAGTTGTTTAAATAAAATTCCCCCTGACTGTCATAGAAACATTTCCAACCAGAATATTCTTGTTCTTGGGACACATGCAAACACAGTACTTTGAATATTTCCTCATCTAGAACAGAACAGGATCTTCATTTGTATTATGCATGTTATCATACTCCAAAAGTGTCCAAACACCTCGATAAAAAACAACCAAAAATATCCCCTTGGAATTTATCATTAAAAAAAATAAAATAAAAATTGTCAGTTTCCTAACATGACCAGTTCATTGGGATTTTGATGCTTTCCATGTTTGTTTAGTGTCATACGCCATCTTTGTATGTGATAAAGGCTATTTTCATGAGTCTAATATAGCTATGTCACTGTAAAATTTTCCTAAAATTTAAATATATTTTTTTTCAAACCTTTCTTAGGTAATAAAAAACACTTCCTACTTATTTTTCAATGTGATAAAATGTTCTGTTTTGTATTAAGAAGCCATTATTGTGTAATATTAGCATAATAATATATCTAAGGTTTCCATCACCATCACAGATTGCTGTCCTCTTGGTTCTTGCCATCACCCATTTGTTTTAACTCATAGTTTTGGCCTCATTTCCTCCTTCTGTTGCGTTTTATTTTGGGAGCACTTCCTGTGTTCATGTTGGAGCTCCTCTTGAGTGTCCCCTCAGTGGAAGTCTGCTGCCATGAATTTGTAGACGTCATTGTTTTTTTTGTTTTTTTGTGTGTGTGTGTGTGTGTTCTGCTGCCACCCTTTTTTTTCCTTCTGTTTGGCAGCTTTAGTACATTTCCTCTGACGACAGGCCTGCTGCACTTAAATGTGTTTTGCAAACTAATTTACTAGTATTTCATCTAAGAGAAAATTTGATCCTCCTTCAGTTTCTATTAAAAAATTCTTCATCCTTTCTAATAGCTTAATAGACCCAGATAAGTTCAAATTGGGGTTTTTATTGGACAATATTGGGTAAAATGTAGAAATATATTACCCTCCAGGTCTGTATATTCAAGTTAATGTTGAAGAAATAGCTTGTTATGAATATTGATGCTCCAATCATCTTTTAATCTATCATAAAAATATTCCCAGTGCTCTTTTAATTATGATTATGCTGTTTTTTTTCCAAAATCCAAAAACTTGTGTTGTTTTCCAGGACATAGTTTTTGCAGAGCGGCAGCAGTTCATTAGAAATTTGTCTCAAAGTTGTGGCACGGAGTAAGCCCACCCCTACTTCCTGTAATCCATTCGTTTACACTCTCTTCCGCTAGCTTGCAGCTCCCCACACTGCCAATTTAACATTACCAATGCAACAAAAAAAGACGAGCAATATTGGAGCTATCTAGGCGTGCTGTTTTGATCCAGTTGCCAGCTCGGAGAAGTTCATGGATCTATTCATCTGCCAAATGGAGGCACCTACAAGCTTTTTTTTTGACCAGACGTATTTATTTTTTTCGTTTGCTCAAAATTCACCAATATTAAACAAAGTCATACTCACAAGTGCAATTTTAATCTGAATTTTTACAATATTTTTCCTTCATCATCAGGAACATGCCACAAGAACATGTTAAAAACACCAAAATGTGTTTTTTTTTTTATCAGAGTGGGTCTTTAAGAAACAGCTTGTCTTCCCACGGATGCCATTGATCAATCTAAAAGACTAACTGAGCAACGTTTCTTACTCCGACGGAGAGATTTCATCATAACGGCATCAGGAATCTAAGGAAATACTTTGTTTGACGGTTTAACTTACAGAAAATGACTCACGAGGGTAATTTCTAGAAAAACAAAAGTTAAAAGAAAAACGTTTTAAAAAAGTCAGTGTTTTGCAATAGTCTAAATCTCCATGTCAGTATGACTGAAATGCTGTGGTGAGGCGTTGATTAGGTTGTGACTACACAGAAGAAGTTTAAGAAGTGGCATAGGTCATAATATCACAACTTTCCAGACATAAACTTTATTCTTACAGATACCTGTCCCTATTCTGCCTTCACTGTCAACCGTCAGTCGTTTTGTTAATACCTGCTTTCCTCATTCCGGCTTTGCAGTGAGGAACAATGAGGTCAAACTGTTGGGGAAAACAGGAACGCACATTTAGAGAACCTTACTGGATAAAAACATCATCAACATGTATATTAAATAAAAAAAATAATAATTTAAATAGAATTGGAAATGGAAACACATTCAAATTGTTCTTATGAAAACATTTGTTTATGTTGAATATTATAGAACTAGACAAAAAGCTGCCCTCACAACAGTGTGTGTGTCCGGGTGAGGAGTATGTTTAGACTTTACGTGGTGTTCTGCAGAGAGCCTGACTGACAGCAGCAAACTCCCCTTTGGCTTTTAGGTGAACGGCCTCTCGGCTCCACAAACTGGGTCAGTCAAGGTGACCGCCGGACACTTTTCAGCGACAAAGCCCGTCATGCCAGAACCGATCCTTTCCATCGACACAAAGGCAGTCGGAGCCCATAATCTGAATAAATCAATCGCGTCCGAGCACATTTTTGTTTCAGCCTACAGAACTGGTATTTTCCTCAGTTCTGATCAACAATCCTGACCAGGAGGACGTATAGAGTGTGTGGATTACTGTCGAGTTAGTACATAATGTACAAACAAGTGGCACTCCTGAAAAGCACCGCTCTGTTGTTAAGTCACCGGAGCTAAACTGGTCTGTCACAGAAAAGAGTCTAAGCTCAAATTCCATATCAAGCATGTCGTTTACAAATGTTTCCTATAGAATTTTAAAGAATTAAAATAATCCATCTGAAGCTTTTAATTTTCTTTGCATTTTTTCAAATCTTTTCGAAGCAGAACTGAAAGATGCTGATCTGGTTTCTGGATGAGTGCGTGCGAGGCTCTTCTCTTTAAATCAAATATTTGTTGTGCGTCAGCTGTGACTGACAGCTCTGTGACCAGCAGCACTGTTTGCTGTTCCTCTGTGACCAAGCTGTCAGGGGCCCGTGCAGCTCAGCTGCAGGTCACGTCTTAACACGCCGAGCTGCCTTACATTTTTTAGGCCTGCAGAGTGAAGGAAGAAGCATCCACTTTGAGTTTTGTTTTCTCTGAAGATCTGCTGCTCAGCTGCAGCGATGTGACGTTCCTTAACACCGTGGTGCTTCATGTTTTAGCACCAGCGTTGCTACTGAAGGGGTTAATAGATACCATTAACTAATCATGAAGGATCTATTTTTTGCCGCGCTGTAAATTTTTGGCAAATGTAGGTCAAGAGCTTGTGTTTATGTCAGCCCTCCAGCTCCATCCCCCGTCAGTTTTCTGCTCCACTCCTGAAGCGAATGTTCAAATCTTGGAGGAAGGGAGTCGCGTGCTCCTCTTGCGTACACGTGCGTTTGTGTCCATAGTAAAGACTCTTCCCTCCCCCTCATCTCTCTTTTTATACTGCGTTGACACTTCTTCTCCTCTCTTCTCACCTCCTCCATCCTTCTGTGCTTCCCCGGCTCGCTTCTTTCTGGCTGGCAGTCGGTCGAGAACATCAGCTTTAGCCGTTACGGGTACACCTCAATCCCAAACCGGTGTCTGCACCCGGAAAGTGTCTCAGGAAGGTCACAGAGATCCTGTCACCCTCGTTGTTCGGGCAAATCAAGTCGCGGAGCTCATCACACTCGTTGTTCAGGTTTATAGAGCTCCGTGGGGTGAGGCTCCTGCAGTCTCGCTGAAGAACAAGTACAGCAATGAATCATGGCTCTGCAATTCCCTGATTTCCCTGCTTTCAATTCTCTGCTTAGATCTAAGAACAGACGAAAGTCTTTTTCATTTTCTATGATAAACAATTAGGCAAAGAAATACAAGTAGTAAAGATAATAAATGATATACGAAATCAAGATTTTTTAAAGTCCCACTCTGACCATCTTTTTATTGTAAAACCGCATCCAACAGTGACTGTTGGCATGAAGTTAGCCTGCCCCTACTTCCCGTCATCCATCTGTTTATCTTCTTTCCCGCTAGCTTACAGAGGTGCAACAAAAATGTCGAGAAATATTGGAGCCCTCCAGCTGAGCTGTAGAGTGAGCAGATCAGGGAGCTTGTGCCTTGGAGCTTCTATGTCACAGCTACAAACTTTTTACAACCTCTTTTTTTTTTGTCTGATTCGCCATGAATAAAGAATAAAGAAATATCCAGAAATGCAATTTTAAGCTTCATTTTTTATAATTATGAGAACATTTTTAATAAGAACATGTTAAAAACACCTAAAATACGATTTTCATCAGAGTGGGTCTTTAAGAATAAGCGAATTTTTCACTAAATAGTCATGCATATAAACTCACATTTATTCTAGATTATGACAGGTTTCTTAAAAAGGGCCTTAGGTGAGCTTTTCCATTACAGGCTCAATTGACCGGGCTGTTTAGGGTTAACCCCAACCTTGAATCAAAAACAATAAGGTTGATTAAAGAGAAAGTCAAGACTAATAGACATGAGCGTCCTCAGTCTGGCTTTAGAACACTGTCATGCATTTGTTTTTATTGCCGTGTATGAATTCGCCTCAGTTGCTCCTGAGCATCAAAGGGGTAAAACATACTGTAGAGGGGCAGATAGTCAGAAGCTTTCCTGCCAGCGCTGTTATGTCACCAGAGGCTGTTTGCCCTGTGCAGGAATGCACTCTGACTGCAAAGGGCCAAGAGTGAAAGGGAGCACCCCCAGTGATTGGCTGAAACACGACGATAGCCATTCAGCCGCACGACAGTCATCCTGGTGACGCTTCACCACCACTAGTAGAAAATTGGCTCAGATCTTTCTAAATCATTAGATACAGTGATGCAAGAAAACCCTTTTGAAATGTTTTCGCTGACCTAACGTCTATAGAAGAAGATTCTAAATGTGGCATCCAAGTCTTGTTTCCCATGTCGAGACGGTGGCTGTGAAAGGTCTAGAGTTGCTGAAAGTGTAGTCTATTTTTGGACCTGGAGTGGGGGAAGTAGGGGAGTCAGGTGGAGGTGGAGGAGATCAAGAATCCGAAGGGGATCTTCTTCTTCTCCTCCTCCTCCCCATCCGCCCCATGCTTAACCCCTTTCCCCAGAGGTCACCAACGCATTTCCTCTAAAATCTATCCTTGACCTTGTTTTTGCTTCTGTCTGCATGACTTCAGAAGGGCTATGAGTGTCTGCCTGTACTTCCTGTTGCCTTGTTAGGACCTGTTTCTGTTAATGACCATTGACTTTATAGGAGAACCTGACTGAGTGACTTCTCCCCCTTGTGTTCCAAACAGAAACTACCCGCTGAAGCCAAAACCCCATAGACTTTTATTGAGAAATAAAAAGCTATTACTCAGTCATTTCGTTTGTCAGAATGACCATCCGTGCTCTGATATCTCTTTTTTTAACAAGTTGTTGTTGATCCTAATTTTGTTTCAGGCTATTTTTTCTTCATCCCAAGCTATTCAAGTTATAAACTAGCCAATCAGATGTCTCCTGCTGGTCCCCACAATTGTTTGAAATGTTTGTTTTTGCATTCAGTGGAAGGGGTGTGGACTTCCAACAAGCTCACTCCTGATTGGCTAGAGTGATTATTATAGAAATGTTGAGTCAGACCAACTTTGACCAATCACTGCTTACTAACAACGACTGGTTCCAACATGGCCGCTTCCATATCAGGAAAATATGGCAACTTAATTGGGTTTATTTTGTTGGAGCTGGAATTAAACCATTGTCTGTGGGTGATGTCATACTCATTCGCTCCAGTTCTCAACGTTCCTTTTGAGTATCCCAAGTCCTGACTGGGTCAAACGAGGTGAAATCTTTGAGGGCCTCTAAGGAAGTGGAGTGAGACGGTATAAACTGTTGTTTGTTAGAGCAGGGGTGTAAGTTGATGCAATGCTCCGAGACGGATAGCCATTTAAACCAGAATGTGTGTGCGCCACTGGCCTCAACACACCTCCATCTCTCATCTTACCTTGACCGTTTACTCCTCCACCCCCACTCTGTTCTGGACTGCATGTATAATGGATAATCAGCCAGAATGGCGGGGCATAGTACTGTCTTGTGTTTCTAGTTACTGTTACTATGTTTACCCCACTTCTCCCCTCCCCCTGGCTTCATCATGTGTCTGTGTGCAAAAAGTGCTCCTCACAAAAAGCCTCCCCCCTGCATCCTCCAGGCCTCAGGGCAACAAAATACCCAGAATTTCCTTCATTTTTACCCACAATCTCATTTCGTCAGCTGTTATGTCTGCATGTACTCCCACACAGCCGCTGCCGGCGCCCCTGCAGTCAGGCACATAAGAAGGAGAATCTAACCTTGTTTAATCATTGGTTCTGTTTTTCCTGCTCGGATATTTAAATAAGATTTTCCTTTTTCTTTTTGTCCTTCTTTTTCTGCAGGTCTACGCACAATGAAATGGAGAAGAACAGGTGTGTGGGAAACCTCCTTATCTGTGTGTTTGTATGTCTGCGTTGGTCCGCAGTCTCAGCTAACGCCTCCAGAATAATTCGGACTGTAAACTACATTTTGCATCAGGGAAATTCATCTTACAACTCATTTTGAGTCACTGTGCTGAAAGCGTTGTCCAGAATTAAAACCAAGGCGGAAAAAGAGAACCAAAGAACAAAATCATTACATTTAGCTCTCAGAGTTATTCATGTAGATGAATTCAACTCAACGTCATTAGAATTGAATCTTAGTTTTTTCATTTCTTCTATTTAAACTGCTACAAGTTAAAAACCCTCTGAAAGCCACAAAAAGTTTGAAAAATAAAACACATCATATGTATTTATACTGAATTCTCAGTAAATGGCAGAATATTTCCTCTTGTCACCCATGTTGGTGCTTTGGAACAATGGAGTTAGCGGCACCACGAAGCAAAAACCATGCAGACGCATCTGACAAGGACAACAAACTGACTGAAAGAGTCTAAATGGCTGAATAAGCCAATGTTCATGCAATCTGAGCCCCCGTTTATTTATCACTGTGTATCGATCCAGTATGTGGACGTTAGAAACGGAGAACCCCGTGAGACTAAACTAAAGATCTGTGTGTAGCTTTAGATCCGATTCAGTTTTGACAGCAAGTTGTATAAATTTATACTAGGGAGTCAAAGAGGTTTCTTTCTTTTTTGGTTGGTCAAATCGCCAGCCTGGTTTGTTTAGCTGAGTGATGTTTTTTGAGTGTTAAATTCACTTAATTCTAGTACATTTTAATATTTATTTAAATATTGCCTTTTGTCTTAAAAGAATACAAACTAGAGCTGCATGATATGAGGAAAATTTGCAATTTTTGATGTTAATCAATAATGCCATGACAATATGAATTGCAATACATGAACACGTAGCAATACAACAAAAAACAGCTAATGTATCATTTCCATTTTACTGCAGCACTTTTATTTATATTTAAATCAACATCAACTCAAATTATACTGAAATTTACCTCAGGTGAGAACTTGTATTTTGGGAAAACACGGCAAAGACTAATAGTCTTTTTTTTTTTCTGGTGGCCAACAGCTAATATGAACGGCAACTAAGGACAGATTCAGTTAATGTGGAATTTAAAAAAAACCCACAATGGTTGCCCCGTCTATGCATCCGTCTAAACATTTAAGATAACCATTTATTGCGATTTTTGCTAATATCGTGATGTCGATACATTTTTGATTTAATGTGCAGGCTTATTGTCGATATTCTGTTTTTACATTTAGCCTCTGCTCTGAAAGTCTATGGCTCATTGCAATAAGACTGCTAGTTTATTTGGTTTGGTGACCACCACAACAAACAATAAATCAGATTTCTCAGAAATGAATCACCTGGTCATCTCCGATTGGGCATTGGTTATCATATTGTAAATACTTCAAGACCCAGACGTTCTGATTTTCAGTGATTTTGCGTTCCCAAAACTGAAAGAATGTTCACCCATTTACTGCTAAGTTTATGACTTTGTGAAACCGCAAATGACACTTAAGGAATCACTTAAAGAAATAAAACTGAACTGTAAAGTGCTTCAGTGGATTTCTTTTTAACTAAGTCGGAGTTTGTTCACCGCAAATCTTATGACTGAAGCAGCGAGGTGCCGTCTTCCTATCAGCTGACTGCGGCTCTCCTTCGACTTGTTTGAAATAATTTTTGCAGAACTGATACATTTGGGGAGATAATATGATCTAAGTGGAGAAACAATGTGTGTGGACTAGTTTCTATTTAAAACTATGGCAGGAATCAATGTACAAAGCGTTGATTGTAAGTGATGAAAGATGGTGGCAGGAGTGTCCGTAACTGGAATTCCTTTTCAAGTTTTTTTTTGGCTGTAAAATTAAAATGAAGTGAAATAGAAAGAGAGAAGTGGATGACACAAGTGCCATGTCTTATCTGGTAGAACTGGTTCTGTGAAATCCCCTTAATTCCCATCTTGCTTTTCTGCTGTGGTTGCATATAGAAACCAGGGCAGGTCTGCATATGAGGCCAGTTCACTTCCACGTAACCCGACGCCAAGCACCACTTACTTTGCACTCAAGTTTCTCCGTGCTGGCTGCGGCCGCTCACTTTGAGGGGGTCAAAGGGTGAGAACACGGATGGCGAGCTAATTTATTAAAGGCAAAGCTGTGCTGCTGATCCAAAGTGTTTTGAAGCAGTTCTGTGTTTCACTTGAAAACACCACCACGACTCTCAGTTGTGATTCCCTAGAAATGCAACCTGCACATTCAGTGTCAAACCAGGTTCTGACCTGAGGCGGAAAGTGCACAGGTGTGTAGCTTGGAAACACGCTCGCCTATTGACACAAAAAACCCAGATAACCTGTTGCTGACATGGCACTGAGCGCTCTGGGCAGACCCCTCTGTGTCTCACAACCATGTGACCTGCACTGTCTGATGGCTCTGCTTCTCCTAAGTGTTGTTAAACAAACAGTAGCTTGCCCTGCTGATCTCGTATTATGTCAGAACAACACGGACAAGGGCATTTCCATGTTATGTAATGACAGGCTGCATGCCCTTTGGACTTGAGTCAGCTGAGACGCAGGCACTGGGTTTCAGTTGCTAAAAACTGTCCTACGTGTGTGTGCGTGCAGAAGCGTAGGTGCCCATAAGGCTGATTTGAGCATCGTCTGCCCACAGTCCGATCAGACAAAGACCCCTCAATGAGATTTGAATAACTTCTCCCGGAAGTGACGCTCTAATTGGTAATATTTGCAGCGACCGGGAAACGAGGAGCTCATTTTTCACAATTGAAACAAAATCAAAAAGAAGCAGAAGCGAATATCAGGAGGAGTCTGACGCACACACGCCCACTCGTTCAGACTAACGCAAACATGCAGGCGAGTGCACACTCCTGGAGGCTGGAGGTGTGTGTTGTGTAACAACAGGGTCAAATGGTTACCAACACCCACCAGACCTTAGCAACAGGAGAGGAGCAACAGGAAGCACAGAGCAAAGGAAAATGTAAATGTGTGTGTGAGACGGTTTACATTAGGAATTTGGTCACATGACCTCAGGCTTTCAGTACATTCTGTTTGCTTGAAAAAAAAAGATTTTTTTTTTTTTACTCAAAAGTGAGAAGTGGACACTTTCACACAATCTCACTGAGCAGTGACTCTGCCATGTGTGTGAAAACAAAGTAAATCCAAACTATCTTTAGATCTTTTGTGCCGATTTACTAGTTTGGCAAGGAAGCTCTTCTTTCCTGTAACGCTTCGTAGTTCTCGCCAAAAGAGGAAACGTGGCATTTTGTTGCTTTTCAAGTGCCTCCAGGTGGAGTTGGTTCGATCCCCATTTTATCCAAACTGCACCAGCATCAGATGAGCATATATCACTCTTTGTGTTGTCATGGTGACCATTCAAAAAGGTGGTCATCCAGTAAATGTCTAATTGGAAGTGTTGAGTAATTTGTGAGTAACAATGACAAACGTGTTCAGAGCTGGACGTTTAGATGAAATAAACACATCTAGTGTTTCTTTAATGTTTAGTGTTTAAGCACAACTTTAACCCAGAGAGTGTTGGAGCTGAGACTGTGGGACTATTCTTTTCTTTACAAATGTATCTGGTTGTATTTGTTTTTCCAGAGGCCCTTATCTTTTTTTAATCACTTTTTCTTTCTTTCCAGGCGGGCACATTTACGGCTGTGCTTAGAGCGCCTAAAGTCCCTCGTTCCTTTGGGACCAGATGCTAACAGGCACACCACCCTGAGCCTGCTGATGAAGGCCAAAGATCATATCAAGGTGAGTGTTTGTGTGCAAAGCAGCGGGGAGAGGGCATTTATCAACAGCTCTTCTGGGTGTGGGCAAAACTGTGTTTGAGTGACTGAAATGTCTCTGATAAGCTGGTGTGGATGTGGACTCGTGCACGCAGGCGGCGGCAGCAGCAGCTTTGCTGAGTTGTTTTTTTCCGCAGAGGTTGGAGGAGGGCGATAGGAAAGCTCAGCACACCTTAGATCAGCTACAGCGGGAGCGGAGACACCTGAGGCGGCGTCTGGAGCAGCTGGGGGTGGAGAGGACCCGCATGGACAGCACCGGCTCCACCCGGTCATCCGACAAGTCCGACTCGGACCAAGGTGAATCCTCACAGCTCCAAACGGTCCTTAAAGAGAAAAAGACTGAACCTTGTTCAGACTGAAGACGAGATGTTGGAAAAATATGAAGGGAAACCTAAAACCAATGAGACAAAAACTGCTTACATTAATACTTCTGACACCAATAGTGGTGCAAATTATCATTTACATGAGTGAAATTGTTGATTTTAATTACATTTTAGACATATATTTATTCAATTAGTCGATAAAATTGTTTCAAGCAAAAATTCAAAGCTATAAAAGCTAAGGAAAAAATTAATAACAAATCCATGTATCCATGTGGCTCTGATGTATCAAATCTATTTAATATATTATTTTATAAGCTGATTAAAATGAGAAAAAAATAAATTAATTCTTCTTGACATACCTACTCCTATTAATAGTATTTGCACTTATACATACAAAACAAACACATAGAATACATTTAAATGATAGTCAAATAGAGTTTGATTAATTGCCAGAAAAGAAATGGGAGGAACCAAATTTATATGACCCCACCCCATAAATTGGATTAATGTTAAAGTTCAGAGTGAATAAGTCGGTAATTCCAGTCAAAATGAAGAGGAAACTTCTCCTTCGTCAGGAATTTTTTACGTTAGCCTGATGTGTGGGAGGGGTAGAGTCACTGTCACACCGCCTGATTGTTGAGGAAGAAAAAAGCCACACATGCCTCACATTGGAGTCTTGGTCATTTCCCAGAAAGCCCCAAAAATTCATGAGTTGTGTCATTAGTCATCTCTTTGAAAAAGTCTAAAGACGTAGCCACAGATTTGCTCAATTGGCAAAACCACTGCAGGCATGCCGAAAGGCATCCAGGTGAGCAGTTCAGACAGCAGTTTATTTTGAAAAGCAGCATGGAGATACGCCTTGCGCAAGAGATTTGCCGCATGCCTCATCCCATCTGGGTGTTTGTCCCTCAGGCCTGCTACCTACCAGTTTTTTTCTAAGGAAGTTCTTAAAAAATGAGATCATCCAGGTGGTCGTTTTGTTCATCTGACTTTGTTTTTATCTCTAAATACAGTAAAAATTGATGACAGCCGACTGTTTTATAGTTCCAAACATAACAATAATGTTTGTTTGTCCCAACAGAAGACCTGGATGTGGATGTGGAGGGGACAGACTACCTGCTGGGCGACCTGGAATGGAGCACCAGCAGCGTCAGTGACTCAGGGGACGAGCGCAGCAGCCTGCGCAGCAGCTGCAGCGACGAGGGCTACTCCAGCGCCAGCCTGCAGCGCCTGCAGGACTCTCAGGAGAAGGCCAAGCAGCTGAGCTGCAGCCTATAAACAGCACTACTCACTGAAACACCGCCCACCTCGCTCCCATCAGCAGCTCCCATACCCAAAGCTGTCCCCTCGGTCTCCCCTCCATCTCCATCCAGGCCTCCGCGGGCTTCCTCGTCCCGCACTTCCTTCTGGACTGCGCCGCCTTTGATCCGGTACTTCATCAGCGGGCGGTCTTAAGGGCGTCACACGCTCCCCACAGCGCCAATCAAACTAGTGGGATCGAAAAGACACTCCAGCGCTCCGTCCTTCAGCAACAGAGAATGTTACCACACAATGTCCCACTGCCTCTGTTTCTACGCCTCAAGAGCCATGGGAAGAAGCACTTAGAGATTTCACCTTCACACACACACACACACACACCACTTCATTACTCCTAGTTGTCCAATGACCTCTCGAAGGCGTGACGGTGTGGTGCGGGGTCTCGGCTGCCGCCCTGCTCACCAGTCAAGCCTCTTCACGCTTTCTTGCACTTAGACTGCGTCTCTCCAGCGGCGCCACGGCATCGAGTGAATGTTTGTGAAACGTGGCGGTACACCGCGAGAGCCAGCAGCAATACCCTTTTTTCAGCACTCGGGACTTTGACCATCCAGGATGACCGCATCTATGTCCCGTCCACACCTGCCATGAAGAGAGAGAAAGCAAACACAAACCTTGTGCAGCATGAGATTGTGGGGTCGGAGTGGGTGGGGCTTAGCATTAGTCTCTCTCTGATGATCGTGGCGTCTCCTCAGCATCTCCTTCAGTGTGCTCCACTCGTTTCCAACACCAGCTTAACCCCAGGTGCTGGCGCGTTTCTTTCACTTCACTGCCCCAACGAGCGGGTTTGACGGACAGGACGGGGAAAACCCGTCCGCAGGGAGAGCCCAGAGGCTCCGACACATTCCACGGGGAAGAGTTGGGATCGATAGCGTTATTTTTACAACAAGAAAAAAAAAGTTCCTGCCAATTATTTATGAATGGAGAGTTGAGCTTGAGAGTAGGCGAGCCACCCTGAAGCAGAACAACTGGCCTTGAATGTACAGAGCGAGGCCCGACTGCGTGTTCTACAAAAGCACTAAACGTCGACAGCAACACCTTTTCTCTTTTGCCTTCTCAGCTATTTATTGTTTCTGCAGAAATGCACACCTTTTAATGTAAATAATTTCAGAAATATCTGTCTATCGGAGAACGTATTTATTAGAAATACTATAGAAAAAAATCTCTATGAAAATATATTTAGACATAGCTTTTGTTCTTGTGAGGTTTATCAGAGGTTCTTATATGTCGTTTGTTTGCACAGCCAAGTCACTTGGTAGAATATTTAGAGGTGTCTCTTGTGCCCCTGCAGCTGTTGAATTCGGCACAGTGCTCCTAGGAAATGTTTTATGTCGTGGTGGGTTCTAGCAGTTCTCTCGCAGTGTTTTTTTTTTTTTTTTTTTCCCCCCTCTCGGTGCGGTTCAGGCGAGGAGAGGACCAGAGGTGCATGAATGTAAACCTCTCTAGAGTAGCAGCACGGTGCCAAAAGAAAGGGAAAAGAAGGAGCGACGTTAGAGGAACTGCTATGGGATTGTTTGCTGTTTGAGTGTGGCATGCTGCTTATTTTTATCTTTTCAGATGTAGGAACTGTGTAGCCCCGATTGCAGGGAGAAAAAAATGTGGGGTGGTGTGAGTGGGCAGGTGTGCCATCTGTCCCGGCGTGCATGTGTGCGTTCTTTTAATTTCCACCGTCTTCAGAGAGAAATCATCAGGGTGGTGGAGGGTGGGTGGCTTTAAATAATTCTAAGGCTATATTTCTGTTTGTTTACTAGCAGAATGAAAAACACAAAAAAATGTTTTTTTGGTTTAAGCATTGATGTCTTTTTCTCGTTTTAACCCATACGCGTTCTCTCTGCCTTCTGCCGATCTACCTGTATGTGCGCGTGCATTTCCTGTTTGCCAAGCACGACTCCCTCCTCCACACGCCGCGCTGGCCTCCACGGTGCACACCAGAGAGCATGCTCAGTAGATGTAGATATGTTAGAGGGTCACGTGCACCTATTGCTCTGCAGCTGCAACCACCACTCCTTCCTGGTGCTTTCGGCGCCTGCCCTGAAAAGCAGGCGTGGAATATCTTGAAGAACAAGACTACAGTCAGACCAGTTGTTTAAGCTACAGCTTTCATTGTCAAGGGGGGGAAACGTGTGCGTCTTTAATCCTTTTCGCACATGTCGTCCCTGCGTGGCTAAAAAAAAAAAAAAAAAATGCCTTAAAAACAGACTCTAAAGTATGATCTGACTGAAGCAAGTGACGTTTATCCAAATGTATGGCCGTGGTCATTCCTTTTCATCGTGGCGGTCTCAGGTATGGTGCTTTCCTGCGTTACACCCAAGAAACACTCTGACACGCTGGTGTCTCCACGAACATCTTCATCACCTGCCGCCTTGAACATCAGAAAGGTCAAACGTCTGTTTTTCTGATAAATAAGGTGATTTTTTCTGCACTTACTTTTTAAGATGGAAAGAATTTGGACTTCTATTTAAATCACTTTAAATGTGGGGATTTGAAAAATCCCTTTCACAATGAAATGTTGGGCAGCGATTTATATTTGCCAGTGATCTTAAAAGAATAAACTGTTTGAAACCCTTGTTTACTGACCTACAACCTTGTCGTGACCCTTCTTTCATTCTATATAAATATAAAATACTGACACATTAATGGAGATGTAATGAGGGGGCTATGAACACCAGATGAAGAGGGAGTCGATCGGAACACTCAAACTCCAGATTTGTGTGATCACAGCCGTCCAAGTGCTGCTGCATGAGCAGCGATCGAAGCCAAGGTAGATGAAGGAGAATGAGGAGGAGGAGGATGGGTACACAGAGAAGCATTCTTCGTCTTTCCAGATAAAGCAAGCCAACAGCTATCTATTATCTGCCCTCTTTGTGGTGTTACAGAGAATCCCGTTTTTGACTCAACTAAAGGAAAAAACAGCCCCAAACATACAAATCCTAAAAACAAGTAGATGTAATTTATTGAAAATTAATTCAAATTAAAATGTCAATACAACAAAATGAAACCTTTCTTGTCTCGTCAGGCTTTAGGAATACCGGTTCTGCTTGATCCTCTCTTCCAAATATGGTCACTTCTGTTTTTTTCTTAATTTTCTTATTTGGACTGCTTCATTCTTTGCCCAACTGAAACTCTGCTCCACCCTTGGCACCCCCCTTAAACTGCTCTTAAGTATTGCAATACATTTTTGTCGTGCCAAATCTTTTGTCAACAAATCTCCCAGACGCGTCTCGTGAGGCCGGTGAGTCAGCACCGAGACAATTCCTGAACGCTCGCCCACGTGGAATTCACCTGCTCTGATTTACATCCTCATGTTGATCACTGACAGATATAGTACAAATTCTAGTTTAAAACTCACCAATGAGTTTCACTTCTGAGGGAACAATTCAAATCTGATCAAACTGATTCAATGTTCAAATCATGTAAAGATTGTTTAATATTTAACCGTCTCAGATTGAATGGGCAACAGCAGCTTCTTATCTCGGATGTCTTTCCTCCTTGGCATTCTGTCAGAAAAAACCTTCACGTTTAAGGAAATCAAAACAACACCTCTGCTTTTTGCAGAGGTGGTCACGCTGGTGTGCTTTTAGATAAAATGCGTTTGTCCAAGATGCAGTTTACATCCTTAAATTCTGTTGATGTTTAGTGTGAGATTTACAGTATATGTTTACAAAGAAACATGTATATCTCACACTTCCCCAGCATGAGACAGAATGTGAAAAAAAAGAATCACATTGTTGTTAAATGTAATTGTAGGTTTTCAGAAGAGACCAAAATAGATCTCTTTGGTATGAACACCACTCGCTGTGTCAACATCATGCCCACTGTGAAGCATGGGGGTGGAAGCATCATGCTTTGGGGCTGTTTTCCTGGACAAAACAACAGATCCATATAAAAAGAAAAAAAAAAAAAAAAAAAACAAATAGAGCCAAAAACTTCCTTTCATCAGTGAAAGCTTTGAGAAAGAAACTTGTCTGGATCTTCTGGCATGTCAACAACCTCAAACACATCATCAAACACAAATTAGAGGTTACATAAAAATCATTTCAAAGTTTTGGAGTGGCCCAACCAGACTCTTGACCTCATTTCAATAGAAGAAGTCTGTGTTGCCGAGCAACAGCCCCAAACATCACAACTCTCGAGAAGATCTGCATGGGAGAATGGACCAAAATAGCAAACAGGAAACCTTTGACTTCTATCTGCTTAGTACAGATACAGTATCGGATTATGCCAAACAATCTTTAGTTAAAATGGACTAACATCCTCATCCAATCCGTGAGGCCCACCTACATTTACAGTTCTTCTTGTGTTTCATTTTTAACATTTCATTTTCCATCCATTCGTTTTCTTTTCGAGATCAAAGGGATGCCTAATGTGGCGTCCGTTGGCTGAAGGCGGGGTATACCCTTGACAGGTCACCAGCCTGTCGCAGGGCCACAAAGTCACACGCCCTTGCAGTCACTCCTAGGGAGAAGTTAAAGTAATCAATCAATCCATAAAGCGTGTTTATAGACTGTGAGGAAGTACCCGGATAAAACCCACGCATGCATCGGGAGAACATGCAAACCCCACCTCGAAATGACCCAGCTGGGATTTGAATTAGGGGGGTCACTCAGTCCAGTTCTCATATAGTGTCAACCGCCCAGACCATCCTACTGCCACTACCGTGTCTGGCTGTTGTCATTCAAGTTTTATGTTGTTATTTTTTGTACCATGTGGAACAATTCAAACCCTTGAAACATCCGCTTTATAATTCGGTGTGTGCATTCTCATTGTGCTCACTGACCTCAAGTTTGGTGGCTAAAGGCGCTCTGTCAAAAGGTTTTTAGTATGACTATGAAGTTGTTACTCTTCATGGATTGTTGGAGCATTGTGGGTAATGTAGTCAGGAGCCTGGTGGAGTGATACGTACTATTTTTCAAATGTTTGTGAATGACTTGAATAAGGTTTGACTGTTTTGTTTGGATTAATGTGGCTCATAGTCAGAGATAATAGGCTATTTTTAAAATGAAACACATTTCACTTTCTTTAACCTCAATGGAGGGGTAAAAGAGTCACATGTGGCTCTGGAGCCGCAGGTTACAAACTCCTGATTTAGGACCTGGAATGACGAGAATTTATAAAACAAAATTTATATTTTTTGATTATGACACAAACCTTTGAAATTTGAAGGTATTTGAAGTTTTAATTTTTAATGAGTAACTGCTTTTATATTAAATAATACTTAAAATGATAATAAATAAATAAAAATTAATAATTTTATAAGGAGCACATTTTTTTTATGTATTTTTTTCTGGAAACTGATTTGCAGTGGGTGCAGTTGGGTCGTCTCTTTCCATCTAATCCCTAAATCCCTTCCTGCAGTAAAAAAAGCATTCGCCAAAAGACATCCTTCACATGTTCTCAGCTCATGAAACTGGAGCCAGGCATCAGAACGCAGCTTAGCCTGAGCCCAGCACCGGCCGCTTCTGCCCCACCGTGTTGACATAACCTGTGCTCTGCACGGCAAAAAAAACGTTGTGCAAGTGTGTGTGCGTTAGCTTTGTGTCAGGGTCACAGCCTTACTGACCCACCTCTCTATGTCCTCATTGGCTAGATTAGTCAAATCCAGCAGCTTATCTGGGACCTGGACGCCCAGTTTACTTTGACCTTCACCTCTCTGCCCCACCCTGACTCATCATCAACACACACTCACAGCGAGGCGCGTTTAGAAACTTAACACAAAGACCACGCCCCCGTGACACGCCTGTACAGTACAAGCAGCACAAAAGGCCTCACAAAACCAATCCTGTCAGAAAAAAGAGTGAAGACTTCAGGGATTATTCACGTACAGACGTCAAGTCATCAGAGAGGAGCATTAAATGATCTTCTCCTCCTGCCCTGGCTCCACCCACCAACATTTTGATCACGCAACGTGGATTATGCCTTAAGTCATTCAAAAAACAACTTCAAGTTTAGCTGCTAATCATGTTTAGTCAGAAGTTTTTTTGTGATATTTATTTATATGTGTCCTGCACTCTGTACAGTCGCCATTTTGTGTGATGTCATGTGAAAAGGGTCTATATAGAAAAACAAAAGTTTTATTTGAGTGATTTTCACAAAATTTCACCCATGTACTGCTATGTTAAGCCTTTTAAAAGAACAGAAGATTTGTTGACCTTTGACCTCAGGAAGAGGCTGCCATCTTGAATTTTCTAAAAAAGAACAAAGGTTTTAAAAGAATTTAGGGTGGGCCTATAGCAGCCGCTCAGCCAGCGGGGGCAGATAAAAATGGGGTAATGGGGGGAGGGCGGGTAGCACCTGCGAGGTGTACAACCCTGCTAGTAGCTTCAATTTTTTATTACTGTTTCTCTTTGGATTATGTCTACCTGATCATAACACTGGAAAGCATCTGACATCTCCACTTTTGCAGAATGAATGAGGTTGAGAAATAATTGAAATGAAAAGTCCATCCCATCATAAACAGCGTGACTTACACGCAAACCAGGCTGTCCAGCATGAACGCATGTGTTGGGTCTGATTCATCATCTCTGTGTGATGGTTTAGCGTTTTGTTTTCTCATACAAACATGAAGATAACAAATGCAGAGTGTATTTGTGTGATATTTTCTTGAAGTTTTCTTGCTGCTGGATGTTTAGCCCTTCACATATCCCTGACCCCACACCAGCATGTAAACACTCACTGTCCTGCACGCTGTAAATTACACTCTGAAGCAAATTTCCCTCCAAACTGCCCAACTTCATCCCAGCTTCCTCTGATTTCACCACCGCCAGCCTGCTGCAGCACGACTCTGAGATCTGAGTGACACGATCGTCTCCCATCACAGCTGATGGATTAGATCAAGGGATGAAGATTGGAGCGTGAGTATGTGCGAGTCTGTGCGGACAGATGGAGATCTCTGTGTGAGGGAGGGAGGGAGGGCGGCGAGGAGGCCAGAGCGAAGCGAGCGCAAGCATCACTTAAAGCGAGCTGAAGACAGAACAAAAGCTCGGGAGCCGAGCTGCCAGGAGCAGAGTGGCGAGGCTCTTCTCACTGCCCCCTCACTGAACGCTCGCGAGTAACACCTGGCATATCAAAGCACCCAAAAGAGAGCCGTTTCAAAGCAGCAGGGCTGGTGGAGAGCATTTTGATTCGGTGCTCCCATGGAGATCCAGGATTTGAGAGTCACTGGAAGCCATGAAATGTTACAAAAAGCTGCCGTGGTGGTTTACACCGGTTAAGTGGATCTATTTCAGTCTTTTAAAGGAAAGACATGCAGTCCTAATATTTGAAGATCATTTAAATCATTTGTTTTCTCAAATTTAAACCTTTTTAAATTATTATTTTTATCTTTTTTGCTTAAATTTGCGTACTAGAATATATATATTTTTTAGGGCCAGGAATCGATTAAAAAAATTAACTAATTAATCGCAAACCTGGAAAAAATGAATCGCGATTAATCACTATAAATTTGTTCATATTCACTTATTATTTGCAAATAATCACAACATAAAATCACACACGAAAATCTAAATTTAGAACATTTTTTCTTAATTAGTGCTGTCAATAAATCACTTTAGAATAGTAGAATTGACTAAGAACTATCCATAACAGCAGTTTATAGATAGTTCTTTGTCAGATATATTATTCTAAAGTGATTTGGACTGATTTGGCCAAATAACATGAAAGCTATTGAAGAAAAATGCGAAAATTTACACTAAAAAATTGACTAAAATTGGAAAAAGCATCAAAAGCTAATGTAAACTGCTGTATTAGATAGTTCCTAATCTGTTCTACTAGTTGAAATTGATTTGGTCTAAAAACCTAAAAGCTATTGTAAAAAATGTGAATATTTACACTAAAAAATTGACTAAAATTAGAAAAAAGCTAATGTAAACTGTTGTTATAGATAGTTCTTAATCTGTTTTATTATTCTAAAGGGTTTTGGTTTGATTTGGTGCAATACTTTAAGAGCTATTGAAGAAACATTCTGTCATTTGTTGACGGTCCCTAAATATGAACAGAGTGAATGTCTGTCGAATGTCCAACCTAAAACTAACTTCACCAGTCAAATGTTTTTAACGTATGGCATGGAAGCCTGAACCGCTGAGTTAAAGCGGACTGCTTCTTTGATTAATTGCGTTAATACATATTAACACGTTAATTATTTTTTATTAATCGCGTGCGTTAACCCGTTAAAGCCCACAGCCCTAATTTTTCTTTTATTTTATCTACCGACAAACACTTTAATAGTTTGCTGTCATATTCATAAAGATACATTGTTTACTAGTATAAAGCACATATTAAAAGGGATTTTCATTTTTTTTTCACGTTATAAATGAAATTAGATGTCAAAACACTGCAGAGGTTCAAAGCAATGCTTCAGAGACAAATGATGGAGAATTTTATTCCTCCAGAGTTGAAATAATCATAAGAAGACTTCATGAATCCCAGGAGCAGAGCAGCAAACCAAGGCCTGACAGCAGAGCTCTTTGATCCTCAGCTTATGCTCCATCACAAACCATCATCTATGAATAACTTGGCACTCTCTCATCAGGGTGAAAAAATTCATACCAATGAGCCCGTACTCCAGCTCTCTTCAAGTCCTCCAGAGATGGTTCGTCGTTTCTGGATTGTTTTTTTGTATCTCTCAAAGATAATTATTTAAATATTCTGGATTTTGTACATGTATATATATATTTGAAGGTGATAATTTATCTCCCTAGCTTCATGCACAAATCCTGCAGGCCAACTGAGTTTCTCCTGGTGAAACAGCGCCCTCTTTTGGATCTTTTTACACATTAACCACATCTATTCCTCTTTTCTGCATCAGCCTGGAGGATGTTTATGAGGGCCTCATAGAAACAATCTGGTTTGTTTGTAAGGTTTCTCTGGATTTTGTGAGGGCAGTCAGATTCACAGCTCATTTCTATGACACAGATCGTTTCTTAAGATGCCTCTTCTCTGTGGTTTCAGCTGCTTCTTCCCTGTTTTCATGTAAACTCTCTCCGATCCTCTAATTTCGTTTCCTTTTAGTAAGGATATTTTTTACCTTTAGCCTGCAGATCCCCATGTTTGTCCTTCTTCGCCCCACCCACACCTCCTCCTCCTCCTCTCCTCCACCTCATGAAGCATGCAGACTCATATTCACCACTGCAGCATATCTCCTGCAAAAAGAACACCGGCACCATGCAAAAAAAAAAAAAAAGGATTGCAGCTGAAGTGAAGCACCACTGCTTTTGTTTGGAGCAGTTATTCCTTGTTTTTTATGATAGTATTGGCTAATATGTTTGCTTTAGTGGAAAGTCAGTCGGTCTGCAAGGCTGCAATCTGGCATTGCATTGATGGGATTCTTGAGTAAATGCAGGTTTGTGCTCACAGATGAGTCACTTGACAGGATGCTCCCAAAAAACAACAGATGAAACAAAAGCAGAAGAGGTTTTGTTCCTTCATACAGCTGTGAGGAGGCTGAACTGAACACTTGATGATGGGAATCACAGGCCTCTGTGTACCAATTATTTCACACTCCCTGAGCAGGGTTTACTACTGCAGCTGAGGGCAGACATGCCTTAGAAACAAAACTGTGTTTGTGCAATACACCTGCATATTTTAGCTTTATTGTGTATTTTTTATAGTTATTATTTTTATTTTTTCTGAGTGTAATTTGTGTAAATGTAACACACCATGTTACCTTCTTCACATACAGCTCAGTTGGAGCATAAGTGGTAATATGGCGCCCTCTGGTGGTGATAAAGAGATCTGCCTGCATGTTTTCATCCTATTTTAGTTAAAAACTTTTTTTAATGCTTATATTATACCACATACAAGCACAAAAAGTTTATTTTATTTCATTTTATAATATTAAACCGAGACGTATATTTTTTGAATTACATTTTGGTTGTGACTTTAGGTCCTGTGGTTTTGGTAAAAAATATTGAGATGTTTGGTTTTTGAAATTTGTCTAAGCAATCACTAAAAACAACAACATCAATAATAATAATAGTAATAATAATAACACAAAGACCAAGTAGGGTAAAAATGTGTTTTAAAAATAGTAGTAATCATTCTTAGAAACCAATCGATTATAATTTTGTTTCATTAAACTTAATTTTTTATTTTATTTTATTTAAAACATTCTGATACTTGTTGCCTGAAAAGCTGTTTAAACTGTTCTACAGGCCTCCAGTTCTTCTGGCTTTTATCTGAAATAAAAGTAATGCTAGATTTATCAGTAATTATTCTATAATTACTAATATTTTGTTTGATTTTGCTAAATTGAGAAAAATACCCTTGTGTGGATAATGACTTTGATCATGTGAGAAAGTCACTCGTGTGTAGTTTCTGTTTGTGTTGCAGACAACACGGGGCAATAAAGCCCGTCCTGGTTCCTCATGAGACCATAAGCTTTATTAAGTATGCCCTGGTGGAGGCGGTGCAGCCGTTGTTTACTGTGTGGGCTGCCTTCCAGACAGGCTCTGTGTTTAACAGCGGTGGAGGCGCCTGGTGTGCTGTTGGGAGGTGGAGAGGCTGCAGCCCTGCTGTGAGGGAGAGGCCTCTCCTCTGCTCTGCTCAGAGGCGTGGCCCTGATCCAGCCTCCATCCCGGATCAGCACCAAGGCCAGCGACACTTCTGAGTACTGCAGAATCACAGCTCTGTGTGTTTGTTTTACGCACATGGGGGATTGGATTGGATTGATCTCCGTGGAGAATCAAACTTCTTCCTGTTTAATGATGTCCATAACTTATTTTTTCTAGAGTTTATGAGGTGAAATCCTCCTTTCTTTCGCCTGTGCAGAGTCATCCTGTGCTCACACAATGCGGAGCTGAGGGGAATGAGGGCGTCTGGATGCAGACTGCAGCAGCAGCTCCTCACATCGATCCCATTGACCATTCTGCTTGCACAGCACAGAAAGCTGCAGTGACACAGACAGCGCGCACACGACACTTTTGATCCCTGGAATCTGAAAACAAACAAACAAACAAAAAAACACCCCATCGGTGCGCAAATACTAAAATGAAAAGTGAGATTAATGAAGGGGGGACAGTGAAGTGGAAGAAAACTCCAAACACAGCTGTGTTCAGTCCTGGACTGCAGGACGGAGATGAGCTGCATGAGTGAAGTCGTGTCTCCCCAGAGGGTGGAGGCTTTTCTTTTTTTGCAAAAGCTTGCAGGTTTCCCCTCAGCTTGTGTTGTTGCTGCGTCAAATGATGCGCCACGGCGCCCTCGCTATAAAAGCACCTGTCCTGGCCAGACATCATTCGCATCTCACTTTTCTCTCTGTCACGCACTCTCACCCTCACGCACACCTGAACTCCACACCGTCCCTCCTCTCGCCCTCTGAAGAGCAGCCATGAGTTTCTCCAGCGACGTTTACAGCAGCAGCTCCTATCGGAGGATCTTCGGCGATGCCCCGCGCTCCGGACGCGTGGGTCTGGGCGGCAGCGGCGGGAGCAGCCCGTCCCGCCTGCACTCCGCGGGGTACCGCAGCGGGCCCCGCACCTACGGCTCCCCCTCCATGATCTCCTCCACCACCTACAGGAGGACGGCGGCCCCCGGGCGCGTCTTCTCCTCCATCCCGGACCCCTCCATGGACCTGACCCAGTCCACCGCCGTCACCAACGAGCTCAAGATCATCCGCACCAACGAGAAGGAGCAGCTCCAGGGCCTCAACGACCGCTTCGTGTCCTTCATCGAGAAAGTTCACAACCTGGAGCAGCACAACAAAGTCCTGGAGGCGGAGGTGGCGCTGCTGCGGCAGCGCCACAGCGAGCCCTCGCGCCTGCACGAGCTGTACGAGCAGGAGATCCGCGAGCTGCGAGCGCGCGTGGAGGAGCTGACGCACGAGAAGAGCCAGATGCACCTGGACTGCGTGCAGATGAACGACACGCTGGAGCGGGTGAGGGAGAAGCTGGAGGAGGAGAGCAGGCTGCGGGAGGAGGCGGAGAACGCGCTCAAGGGCTACCGGAAGGACGTGGACGACGCCACCCTGGCGCGCCTGGAGCTGGAAAAGAAAGTGGAGTCCCTGCTGGACGAGATCGCCTTCCTCAGGAAAGTTCATGAGGAGGAGCTGCAGGAACTGCAGGCGTCTCTGCAGGCCACGCAGGTAACAGGTTCTTAAACCCTTGCGCAACATTTGTAAAGTTCAATGAAAAGTCCGGAATAATCACCCAAAACGCGCAGTTTCCCCAAAGAATCAACCCTTTTAGGGAGTTTTTATCCACTTTTTCATATTCTCAAACCCACAGTGGTAGAACCGAATATTGCGTCTGGAAAATTGATGGCACTGCAGTTCCGTTCCAGCCTCTGTCCCTCCCTCCTCTCTGCAGCTGCCGCGCAAACCCAACGTTCAACAATTCTCTAAAAAAGAAAAAAAAACGTTTTGAGATATCTCACACTCTCCCCATACCTTTAAAAATCTTCATACGTGTATTTCAGTATGACTTAAAGTTTATTGTGGATGTTAAATTTGAGGGGAGTCTTCTCCTGGCGCCCTAAAAAGAAGGTCAGAGGGAAGGGCAGGGGAGGGAGAGGGATGCGGAGCACTGACGCATATTGGTGATTCAGGGTGTGGTCGTCCCACAGGAGGGGAGACTTCACCCCTCACTGCTATAATTCACATTTTAAGTTGTCCAACTGCAGCAGAACTTTGGAAATATCTGAATCAGTTTGTACATAAGAGGATACCCCCTTTTTACGTGTCAAATTACATGATTTCTTGCTGTGTAAAGCTGGCATCCCTGCAAAGTGAAAACATTTGTCAGGTAGATTTCTCCAAGGTCCTCCTACTATCCTGCAGGGAATCTTCCTGACTTGTGAAGTATTGACAACACAGCGTTCTGCAGCAGAACCTCCTGAGACAGCAGTCCATCCATCAGCCTCTCAGGCATAGACATTTACTCATCCATTCATTTATGGCAAGGACAACAATATTAATGACAGCAGATTTTTCCTGATAAGTTCATCTAAAGTGGATCCAAAAGTCACATCTGTGTCATAAAAGTGTTCAAATGCCTAAACACTCTTGTTTTAAACCCTTTCCTGCATTATAAGGTTTCAGTGGAGATGGATCTGAGCAAACCCGACCTGGCTGCAGCCCTGAAGGACATCCGGGCCCAGTATGAGAACCTGTCTGCCAGGAACCAGGCCCAGGCAGAGGACTGGTACCGCTCCAAGTTCGCCACGGTTACTGAGGCTGCTGCCCGCAACCAGGACGCCATCAAGCACTCCAAGGAGGAGCTGAGCGAGTACCGCCGGCAGGTGCAGGCCCGCACGCTGGAGATCGAAGCCCTCAGGGGCCACAACGAGGCCCTGGAGAGGCAGATTGCTGAGATGGAGGAGCGCCACAACAATGAGATTGGAGAGATGCAAGTAAGGCAGCAATGCTCTATTATGAAGCTCTATTAAAAGAAAGTTTCATAAATAACGAGGCGTTCTGTTTTAGGACACCATTCAGCAGCTGGAGGCCGCACTGCGCAGCACCAAGGGGGAGATGTCCCGTCACCTGCGGGAATATCAGGATCTGTTGAACGTCAAGATGGCTCTAGACATTGAGATTGCTGCCTACAGGTCTGTTTTCTCAGAATCAGCTCTGCTAGAATCACTTGTAGGGTTTAAATTTGTATTACAGTCAAGTTGTCCAACCATCAAAGCACTGTTATATTTCCTTAATTTTTCATTTAAAACAATCAAATTTGTATATGGGATAAAAATGCAGGAATTTGCTGTGATTGAAAGTTTATTTAAATTATTCAAGACTTTTAATGTGACGTGCTGAAGAAAGTACATTTCTGCCGCATTTTTAGGTTTCCATAAAGTTGTGCAAAATCATGACAAGTGATAAAATAAAATAAAAGATGCTGATGGCTTCCCAGCCTCAGTTAAAAGCTCCATCTTTGAATTTTATCAACTTCATTTGTTGATAACGACAACGATTTTCATATAAATCAAATAGACAATTACAGGAGAGCATTGTAGTCTGTTCAAATAATATACTTATAGCCTATTTTTGAGTTTGGATTGTGTGACCCTGAAGTGACCTAAAGGTGATAACTGTTGCTGTTCTGCCCCTGAGCCTGCAGAAGACATTAAAATAAATGAAGCAAAACGATGATTTTTTTTGTTAATTTGGACTACCTTGGTCACTATCTGAAAAGATCTTTGTGCGGTAGCTAAAATATAAAGCTTTTATTTCCAAAAAAAAAAAAAAAACTGAAAAATGCATTGATAAAACAACAGGACATCACAATGGATTTTTCTCACTATTTCCCCAGTTTTCTCAAAAAAATTTTTATTTTTTGTAAAAGCTTTCTCTGTTGATGTGTATCTTTTTATGAGGAATACATCATGTCAATTATTTATTGACTAGGACAGTATATGAGCTAGTGTTACCAACATGGCAAAAATGCTAAATGGGGGTACTAAAAGGTTGAAGGACCAGTTTTTAGCCCTGAATTAAATTAAACTTTAGTAATTTGATAAGTTGAGATACTCTTAAATAATAAATATGCTTAAACAACTGTTAATTAGGTTTTTAGTAACTTTTTCTGCTAATGTTTTTCGATCACTCTGCTAACAGCTAACATGCTAACTAGTAACACTGTGGCCCTACTAGCTAGCTACAAACAATGGAACTCTGACACATTTTTTTAAAGCGGGCCAGATGTTTAAAGTAGAATTTTTAGACACAATAAAGCTCAGATAGATGAGTAAATTTATTTAACAAATGAGATATCACAGTGAATGCCACAAAAAGATTATTTACTATTAAAAAAAAAGCTAAAAGCTAGCTTAATGCTACATTCTCACCGAGCGCGAGGAGCTACCTCCTATAGTTTTTAGCCTCAGTGCTACATGGAAGTATTGATAGTATATCTGTATAATTTACAATGTATGGAAGACACAAATGATGTTGATAGATCAGGTTTATTTATTGTTAAGAGTTCTACAAAAGGTTTAGTTATCATGTCTCCATACCTGGGTTCATGAGATCATTCAGAGACTCTCCCAGTGCGGTGAGCTTCACCATCTACTGCAGGAGCTTCATCTGAATGATGGACGCTTTCAGCGGTACTTCTGTCTCTCTGTGACCCAGTTTGATGAATTGTTGTCACACATTAGTCCAGGGAGAGAAAAAATAAAAACAAGAATAAAATTAGAGGATCTTTTATTATTGTCTTAATTAGAAAAATATTCAGGAAGAGAATGATCGGGTTATCCACCATGTTGGTTTTGGACTCCACTTGCTGATCACGTCATCAACACATCATGTGCCAAAGCTGAGTTCCTCATTGGTTTATGCAATGCGTCTTTCCCAAAGTTCAGACTTTTGAACTCTGGAAGTTCTGCGACATGCAATTTGTGTCGTAAAACCCAAGAAGCACTGCTACCAGACCCAAATACTCAAATCGTGCCGCAGGACCTCTGATTGCGCATGAACATTGACATAACATTGAAACTGGACGCACAAATTCAGTGTGAACATCTGTAGAGTTCAGTGTTTACTGTAAAGGGTAAAGGATGTACATGTATCCAGAAATATTTTACCTCCTGGAAGGCCCAAAGCACTTTAGAGTCAGTCCCACTCGAGTTATACTAATGCCAGCTTAATTTGGCATTGAAACAAATATTACAAATCTTAAGTCTTGTCATTTATTTTCAAATCATTTACTTTTCAATGCCACATTTTGTTTCAAAGCCAAGTTAAGCTGCCATCATTATGATCACATATCCATTCACCCATGAACACACACGTTCACAAACTGACTAACACTGCTGCCGACCTACAACAATGTGCGGTTCTGGGTCTTGGTCATTAACACTTCGATATTTGGAGGAAGTGGACCAGCAATCTTTCTATCAGAGGTCAACCTCCACACCATGGCCGCCACATTGTAGATTTAATAGAGAAAAACAGCCAAAAATCCAATGTTTTCAGAACTGCCTTGAAGTAATATACTTCTAAGAATATATGATAACTTCAAAGAAGCTGAAACTTGATAAACTTTATTTTAGTCTTTTTCAAACAAAGTTTTGTTGGAATTGTCTGATGATGTACTATTGAAGACTGATGCGTGCCGTTCTTCTGTTGTTTAGGAAGCTGCTGGAGGGAGAGGAATGCCGCCTCAGCTCTGTCGGTAGCGCCATGGTCCAGTCTGGCTACCCGGGATTCTCCTATATGTCAGCCCGCACCTACAGCCTGGGAGCTTACAGGAAGTCCAAGCCGGATGAAGAGGAGGAAGAGGAGGCAGAGGAGGAGAAGGAGGAAGATGGAGAAGAAGAAGGAGAGGAGGAGGAAGGTGAAGATGGAGGAGAGGAAGGAGAGGAGGGAGAGGAGGGAGAGGAAGAGGAAGACCAGGAGAATGGCGAGGGCGAGGGTGAAGGTGAGGGAGAGGAAGAAGAGGAGGAAAAAGAGGAGGAAGAGGAAAAGCCAAAGGAAAAAGAGGAGAAGGGAAAGGAAAAGGAGAAGGAGAAAGAGAAGGAGAGCTCCACTGGGAAGACCAGCAAGAGCTAAAGCGCCAGCGTCACCATCAACTTCGTCAGAAACCCCAAATCACCGACAGATCTGGTTCCTGTTCACATCACCGTGTGTCCCACACACATCTGCACACTCCAGACGCATCATGTTTTTCTGTCACTGCAAATCCGATTATTTCAACTTTTCTTAGACAAGGAGCTCCAGAAGGAAATGAGACACAGCAGCGAAACGCTTCCAACCTCTGTCATCCTGTCTGTACATGTAAAGGATGCAGGGGGGGGCAGCTAGCATGGTGCCACAAAGTGTCATGAGCCTCAAGCTACAGTATGTTGTATGATTCTTCCTCACCCTGAGCAAACGTGCCATCAGTGATCGACAGTCACAGCAAGAGCAATCAAACCCCAGAAAGTCACAAATGTGTCAGCACACGGACTTCCAACCAAACGCACAGAGCATGAGAAAACAGCCAGACCAACTTTTACGGTGCTATTTGATTTTTACATATAAAAGTTGGGGATCCCTGCAAGTTGAATGTTTTACTGCAGAGCTGAGGCTTGATAGCTGAAATAGCCAGAGATAAAAGTGACCGTGATTTGCACAGCAGGTGAATGCACCCTCCACTGCTTTGCATCACTCTTTATGTTGACACTTCTCCCACTTTAATGCAACACAAGTTACTTAGACAAAACGATTCTGGAAAGGCGGAGAAATGCGGCTTTATGAATGAAAAGTATCGACTTTAAATTGCTGCTATGTGTAATTTTGGGCTTATAATCAACCCTTTCCTTTGATTGATTCATTAGTCAAACAATTTGTCTTTCTTTTTAACAATTTTTAGTCATGTTGGCCTTTTTAATTTAGTTTAAATCAAGAAATGAGGTAATGATGAACTCGATTGGAGCAATTCTGAGTTTGTGGACATAAACTGGTGAAGACTGACATAAGGGCTATTTAAGAACATATTTACTTTTTTGCCCTGAAGTTTATTTTTTTTCTTTGGTGCTTCGTTCCTCACTCCCTTTGGCCTTGGAGTTTTTGACCAATGAATCAAACGATGGAGACGAATGCATGGCCTGATACCTGAAGCTTGAATATTTGCTGGATGGGATAGATTTGTGCTTGCTGTGTGTTCAAACTAGAAAACTTACAAAAGAATAAAAAAAAATGCCTTAATTATGAATGAAATGAAAAAAAAAAGTTTCCATCCGCTTCCCACTTGTTCCGGAGAGACAGAGGAGGAGTATCAGCACTTTTCACATTTTTCTGCTTTAAAACTGTGACTTTATGTGCTGCTGTCTCATGCAGTGATGTTCCTCTCAAAGCCAAATAAAGACATTTATTAACCAAACATTCAATGTGTTTCTGTTTATTTGTGATTATTTTAGGGGTATTAGAGTGAGAACATCAACAAGTGTACCACAAAAAAAGATAAGTTATTAAGAAATGTTAGCAAAAATAAAACCAATTTTCTTTTTGTGGCAATTTCATGGAATGAAAAGTTGGTTGAAAGTTTTCCTCACTGAATTTTCAAATCAAAAACTTGGATTGCATATTTAAAAAATTAAGAAATTACCAAAATATTTACAACTTTTGATGATTTCCATAAGCTTCTGTGCAGATCATTGATGTTATAAAGTCACCTACAAGGATGAAAAAGAACATTATTTGTGAGAGTTGACATAAGAATTTTTCAATAAATATTAACAAACCCACATGACAAAGGATGATGTACCGCCATGTTTTTGACTAAAACCAAGTCAAACTGGCTGCACAGAGGAGGTCAGTCACTGAGCTGACAACAGGATTTCTAAAGACTTGAAACTGTCAGGAATTTCTGGCTTAAAAATATAAAAATAAAACATCTGTGGTCACAAACCAGCTATGTTCTTATGAACTATTCCAGAAGATTTTGTGGAAATAATGAGACAATAACTTTAAAATTAGTTGGATTTAAAACTGATTTATATTAGTAATCAAAGCAAAAAGTACAAAAGAAGACAAACAAGAGACGTCTACACACATCAAACTTAAGATCATTAGATTTTATTGGAAAAATTACAAAAAAAAGCTATAATAGATACATATCCATATAAATATATGTCAACACAGAATAAGAATAGTAATTACTCATTAAAAAATACACATTTGTGCTTATGTATACTATAGAGATGACACTTATATTGCATTTGTTCAAATTTAGGTCAACTTTGAACATTTCAGCAACTTATCCTAAAAGCCTGTAGATATTGAATTACTTAAAAAAGATTTGACTCCAATTCACTTGTTTTATTTTTGTCTTTAAATATTGTTTTTCATGAAATCAATGAACAATTAAAGAAGTTAAATCTAAATTTTCCAGTTTTAAACCTGCTCACTACAGTATTTGTTAAATCAGGAAATTAATTGTGAGGAATCTATCTGATGAAGTAAATATTTCAGATAAAAGCAAATTAAAATGCAACCATCTACAGGTATTGATTGACTAAATTCTAATTGAAACAGAAAGGAGCAATTCAAACACTAAAGTGGATTATAGAATGGTATGAATTAACAATTTAAAAAGATTGTTTAATAATAATCTTTGGCAGTATAGGGGTGTGGTTAGCATTGTTGCATCATAGCTCTGGTTCAAATTTGAGTGAGATTTTTTTTGGTTGTCCCTCAGGGTACCAGTGGGTGTGTCATGTTGTCACTGTAGGGATAGGCTCCAGCAGCCCAGTGGGAATAGAATATGGATGGAAAATCTATTGTTTAAAATGGAGGGGAGAGCAGAGTCCGTACATAACACTCAAAGGGCTTTACTGGACAAAATAAATAAAAAGCTTTAAAGAGACTTGAACACTTTAGTTGAAAACAAAACAGTTTTGAAGCAAAGCTGTTTATTTTTTACCTTTTTTGTTTTTGATTCTGGCAATGTTTTAAATGTTAATCATGGTATAGGCGCGATGTGAATATTGAGATTTAACACAATAAAGATAATAACCCCCAAATTTCTAACCTACTTGCAAGTTCCATATATACTAAATATAAATTTTAACATTTTCTTTTTGTTTTTTGGCTCTTTTAAAGATGATCTTCTTACTCTGTTCTGTGTTTAGCCTAAAAAAAGCAGCAAAACACAATTGTTCCTAACTAAGACTAAACTAAGTCTCCTTGCCTCTGCAAGTCGGCTGGTTCAGTTGCCATCTGGGCCTTTCTGTGGGAATTTTGCATGTTCTCTTTGTGCATGTGTTGGTTTTCTCTGGGCACTCCAGCTGCTGGACTCACACAGTCCAAAAATATGCTTTCTGGGTCAGTTGGTCACTCTATATCAGAGGTGTCTCAAGGGCCGGTGTCCTACATGTTTTCCAACCAACCTGCCAATGAAGCTCCTTAGTGGCTAAACACTCCTGATCCAGGTTAAGTGTAAAACGTGTTGTTGTGTGTCCCTGTGATGGACTGGAAACAGGAAGTACCTCACCTGCGCCCAACAGCAGTTTGGATAGGGTCCAGCAGCCCTGTCACCACAAAAGGGATTTAGCACATTAAGAAAACAGATGGAGTTGGATTTTTGCTGCGTAATAGCTGCCCTGAATAAATCATGTACATACTGAAGAAAAGAGGTCCTGAGATGCACCCCTGGGGGATACCACTGGTTACGGTATTTGGTCAAAGCATTGGATTTCAATACTTTCTGTTTTCAAGATAGGATTTAAATAATTTAAGAGTAGGATTAGAGATACTAACCCAATTTCTTTGGTCTCTGCAGTAGGTAAAACTGGTTAAATATGTTGAAAGCAGGGATTTTGCTTCATTTGTCATCATAATAAGATCTGTCTCAGTGCAGTAATGGGGCCAAAAACCTGACTGAAAATTGGTAAGCAACTTTTTCAATGGTATTTCCAGTAGTTGTTCTGCACTGTTGCAATAAGCTTGTACTTCTTAAGGGGGGGTTTGGTGACAGCAGTTTTCAGAGCTTTTGGAAATGTCTGAGACTGCAGTGAGAGCCCCATGAGTGATGGTGACAGACTGCTGAGCAGAGATTTTAGAAATTTAGTATGCGCTACAGGGCTGCAGGCTGGTGTAGTGGTTAGCACTCTCACCTCACAGTGTGAAGGCCTAGGTTCAAATCCTGGCTGGGACCTTTCTGTGTGGAGTTTTGCATGTTCTCCCTGTGCATGTGTGGGGTTTCTCCATACACCAAGGCTTCCTCCAACAGTACAAAAACATGCTTCATGGGTTAACTGGTTATTCCAGTGTCCCTGGGGGTGTGTGGGAGTGATTGTCTGCCCTGGGACAGACCTGTGACCTATCCAGGGTGTGCCCGACAGTAACTGGGATAGACTCCAGTAATCCCAAAAGGAATTTAACGGGTTCAGAAAATGGATGAATAGATGGTATAGGTGTACCTCATCAAAAATAGGTTTAAACTTGTATAATCCTGCTCTCTCAGGAAAAGAATATTAAAGGGGCCATTCCATGATTTTCTTAAGCCTCTAAGAGTCAACTATATTCATTTATATGATTATATATTACCTTTAGAACAACAAGAAACCCTTTATTTATAAAATGAGTTATTTTTCCTGAGTTTTTTCCAACCCGCAAGTAAAATGGCCAGGTTCCTCTAGAAAGTTTTTAACTCAAGATGGACTGATATGGTGTGCGGTTTCTTTAAGTAGTTCATTAATAACACTGATAAATCATTTCTTGTGGTAGATTTCAAACATTTCTATGCTCCTCTGCTGGATTTCTGTTAAAGGTGTGAGCGGAGGAAGCAAAAGGTTGAGTCTTTCATCATTACTCCTGCTCCCTTAACAGCTTTAACAGCCTCTGTGCTGCAGTCGATTTCTCCTGAGGAAGCTGAATGAAGTCTTTGAGGTGTTACGGATTCCTCAGCACCTCCCTGAAGCTAGATGAGAGAGACGTCTTTGGCTGAGACGGATGCCAGGAGTCATACAGGTCCATCAGTGCATCTGTTTGCCCCCCTCCTTGCTGACTGCAGTGTTTTCCAAGTCCCAGAGCTGCTTGGGGCAAATGGGATGTCTGAGGTCCCGGCCGAGGATTAATAGAGTTTGGTTTGAGGAAAGGATGTGGCCGTTCACGATCAATAATATACTAAATAAGGCATGGTGGTGCGTATGTGTGCAAGGAAAACAGTGGCAAAAGGATTATCAGTACTGAGAGACAATCAATGAAAACTGTCAAGAGTTACAGAAAACAGCAACAAGCTGAAAACTATGATTGTAAGAAAGACATTTTAATAACCACATAGCTCGTTTTCATGTATTGGATTAATTCTACACAGTTTTATTCAATTTTTGCTTAAGTTTTCCCAGTTTCTGTTTCTAAAGCTGTGAGGTTCCAGAGTGAAACTCGATCGTGGTCTTTCCCTGTGAAGGCTTTCCTCTGTTTTTCCACCAGCCCAGAAACGTGCACGTTGGAGGGATTTGTAATGGTTGTTTATCCTGTTTGACTCTGTGTGGGCTCGAGATAGATTGATGACCTGCGTGTGATATCACCAGCCCCTCTGGGTTATATTGAACCCGGCGTAATTGATGATCATTTGTCCTCCGAGGCTTGCGGAGTTATAACTCAGCATGTTTGCTCTGAGGTGACGAGTGGGCCGGAGAGCGGGTCACCTGCTGGATTTGTTGTAAATTCAAGAGCGTGATCCATCACGCTGCAGCTCTGTGGGTCAGCGGACGGCGGAACTTGCCCTTCATTTGGCCGTGCGGCTGCTGCCTTGCCTGCGTGCTGAGCTGTGCTGTCAGCAGATTCTGTTGTTGTGGAGGTGCATACATAATTGAACCGCTCCTCTCCACCTCTCTGGTTTGCAGCTCTCTAGAGAGCTTGTGTGATAAAGCAATAAATCCTAAACTACAGCGTTTAACAACCACTCTGTCCCATTCCGGTTATGTATGGTTTGCAAGCATGTGAAAGTTAAACACATATAGTTCTGGCTAGGACTTTCCTTGTTATAAGCACCCTCGAATATGTAGACTTTCAATGATATCAGTGGTTTTAATGACAAAAAAAGGGATTTTTAATTTTTTTTTATTAATTTAGTCCAAAATTAAAGTTCACTGCTGTGATGTAACTCATTCTCTGTCCACAACTCTTTCATTGATTTTATTTTTTGTCCTCCTACCATCCTTCCATCTGTCTGCGTCTCCCACCCTCTCCCTGAAACTCCACTGCTATATATAGACTTCTGCATTGCAGATGTCCCAGAGCCCTGCAGCTCTGGAGGAGCGCTGAGGAGTCCCAGCCAAAATTTAGGCAGCCCCGACTGAGGAGCAGGCAGGCAGAAACAGCAGAGCAGACGCAGGACGCTGGAGTCATAGCATGACGGCGGGACGGATGGCAGTGTTTGTGTGTGTGTGTGTGCTGGCAGCGCCTGCACTGCAGCAAGGATGAACCACTCACATCCACTGCAGTCCTAATCCTTGGGTGGGTGGCTGTAAAAGTGCACAAACCATGATAACTTTATGAGCTGTTTCACCTGCAATTCTGCTTTAAAAAAACACTACAACAGACTCGGTTTATGAATAAAGTTCAGTTCCATCTGTAAAGACAGAAAAAAAAGTTTGAATTACAGGTTTATATTACAAAATCATGTAATATGACTCATTCTTGTTTATAAGGGTGTGGCTTCCCTTTATTTATTTATTTTTTAAGGGAAGTTAGGAGGCTGCACCAGTCCAAAAATGTAAATAAATATAAAATAAATAAAATCTGATATTTAGTTATTCAAATTGTTTTTCAACAACATCAAGAAGTGTATTTCGTGAACAGTTAATTAAGAAAAATACACAAAAAAAGAAATGATTAGAAAATAAATTGAATGAAAAGTAAGATAGGAAAAGAGAAACAGGAAAACAATAGAAAATAAGGAATAGAAAAGAATAAAAAAAATTACAGAGAAAATAGAAGACCATAAGAAAATGAAAGAAATTCAGAAAAATACTAAAAAATATACATATAACTAATAGTAATGTAAAAGCAAGAAAAAAAACATACAATGAAAAATCATCCCATCATTGTGAAAACAAATTCTACTAAACTCTTACATTTGGGCTACAACACCAACCTTCTTCCTATGTTTGCTGCAACAGCGGGGTTCCATTAAATATTTACAAACTGGATGCTTGCAGAACTGGAGCTGACTAAGCAAACTCACGCCACTGCAAAGTGAGCTTTTGCCGACATCTAGTGGTGAAGAGGCAGAAGCATTTGAAGCGTCATTCTTCAGAGAAATAAACTTAACTCTGCATTAAAGAAAAGAAGTGCACATTTTTCTACATAAAAATATTTTTTTTTACAACACTAGCTATATCGAAAAAATAATATGTAGATGAGGGATATATTACTCTGTGTGGGAGTGAAAGAAAAAGACCAGAGCATTCCCTCACTTCAAGTAAATTTAGCTAATGTGATCAAAAATGTTCTTGGAGACAGACAAGTCATTCATGAAGATAACAAATGTGTGCATGCCTGACATGATTAAAAGTAAATCTATTATGGATGAAAGGGAAGAACTGTTGTCACCAGTAGTTTTATTGAGATCTACATAGGAAATTTGAAAAAAAGCTTTAATGATCTAAACGGAGCATTCATTGGAGTTGTTCACATTTCTGAATCAGCTGTTTCCAGCTTTGTTGGTGGGGTGTGGTGGTGGCTCAGCTGCAGTGGAGGGAGGCGGAGCCGCAGGGAACCAACCTGCTGATCACAAACAAGCCTCGTCCTCTTATGTTCAGCCGTGTCGCTAAGATCCTGGTCAAACAGACACATGAACAGGATGTTGCTTCGTCTGCAGTGGAATTCTGTTTTCACGCTTAACAACCTGATGTTTCTATTTCTATGTCTGGCTTTTGCGAAAAAGCTGAATATACCAACATCCCTAAAAAATGTTTGCAGGTATCAGTATTTACCTGATTGTATTTGTATCGTCACAGTTGTTAAACTATAACTGTGGCAATCACAACTTTAAAAAACAGAGATGTAAAAAGTCAAATGTTTTTCATCTTTGGATGATTTTTTTGTAGATAATTGTGGATTAATAATTTATGGATAAATCCAGCTAAATCTAAAATTTCTAATTTACTTTACTTTAGTAATTAGGACATTTTTCTATTTGATTACAGAGTCTTTTGGAGTGAGTAGTCTGAATGTTTTAGCTCCTAGTTTGGGTTAGCGATGCCACCAGGTTAGGTTAAATGAAATGAAAATTGTGTTTTTGGTATTTTTAACATGTTCGTGTAGCCTTTTTTCTCATGATGGAGGATATCTATATATAAAATGTAGCTTTAATGTGCATGTCTGAGAATGTCTTTATTCAAATAGTGGGGAATCAGTAGTAAACAAAAAAAAAAAAACGCTATTTGACAAAGACTATAATTGTGATGTACAAACTTAAGTCGGCAGGCCACAAGCTCCCTGCTGCTTTCTGTGCATCTTCATTTCCTCGTCTGAGCTAGTATCTGGCTCAAAACTGTACCTCTGGATAGCTCCGGTACTGCTTGCCATTTTTTTGCACCGGTAATGTTTGAATTAGGGTGTTAGGGGCTGTAAGCTAGCGGAAAAGAGTGTAAGCAAAGGTATGATGGGAAATGAGAGCAGGCTTACCTCCCACCAACAGCCCAGTCCACAACTCGGAGGTGAATTTCTGATGAACTCCTGCCGCTTTGCAGAAACTATGTCCCAGAAAACACCACAGGTTTTTTGATTTGAGGTAAAAACTGCATAAATCACAATTGAAAGATGATTTTAGTGGGACTTTAAGGTTAAAGTGGGTCTGACAAAGTAGTAAATTGATATATTTACTATGCTGGTGTTACTCTGTCTGGTTGTTAATCCAAACTATAATTCTGTTTTTCTATACCTGGCTAGACATGCAAACGTGCACAAGCCAAGAGAAGATAAAAACCAGAGCGCCAGACTCCATGGTTAAATAAACAAACTTGTTTCAGAAGTTACTCCTACCAGCTCAGTATTGAACCTGTTCCTGTTTGACCTGTAACCCATCATGCAAAGTAAAACCAACACAATTATGTAAATACAGGTCATTGTGTACATAGTGTTTAATATCAAGTGGAAGGTAAGCTCCATGAAAGTCATATTTTACTGATAGTAAAACTGGACTCTGGATAAACAAAACAGTATTGAAGCCTGTGTGTTTAGTTGTGTGAGTGCTACTGAGCATCTTCATCTGTGAATTCAACAGAACCCTAAAGTCAAAGAATGGTAAACTTTACAATTTAGAACTTAAAGGAATCTGTTCAATGTGTCTAGTCCAGGGACCTGCAACTTTTAACCATAAAAGAGCCAAAATAGGCCTGTTTTCTACTAATCAAGACCTAATTATTTTACCCTTTAAGAAAATGTAATACTGCTTTGCATTCTTGACATTATTTTTTCAAATAATAATTATTAATTATAGTTCTTTTTTGGCATGAATAAAAACAGAAATTAAAGGGAACTAGCATTTTCTCAAAATGTGAAATTGTTTTTGACTTCTAACAGAATCTTTTATGATTTCCTTTCAAAATAAAACACTTCCCTTGCCAAACAGGAACATCCCACTGTAGCTCTGGACGGCTAACTATTGTTGTGCAGCATAAGATAACATGTTCTTTAAATTTAGAAAAAAAAAAAACAGATTTTTTACTAAAGTTTGGCTTATTATTTGGAATCTGAAGCGACCAAGGCCTCTTCGAGTCAGCAGGGATGCAAAACTCTTGACATAATTTATCTTCTCGGTGCACTTTAGCCATAAATGTATAGGCTTAACTAATCTAAATTAAATAAATGCAAATTTAGTAACCCTTCTTTAAAGAAAAAGTATTTTATTTTACTTTAGCCAGAGAGCCACTTTAGAGGGGTAAAAAGAGCCACATGTGGCTAGTCTAAGACATTACTTTTTCATGACCTTTGTGTTTACTTGTGACTGAAACATTAGTGTAATGCTTCAGCTTTTAATAATCCCCTTTCACTCACATGTGTCAATGATCCCCCAAAAAACTAAAAATGAGAATGTGAATACAATTTAAGCAACACGATAGCAAGAGCTTTCTTAACCCAAAGGGTCATAAAGCTCTAACTCAAGGTTTTTGAAATACAGTTAAAGATGGAGCCAGAATATGTCTTGGACACACTGGAAGATTGCTCACGGATTGCCAGGAAATACTTTGAAAAAAGATGACTGGATATGAAGAAATGAGTTTCCTCTTCAAGAGGGCATCAACCTTTTGGACTTCAGTCAGAAGCAATGTTCATCAATGACTTATTGCTTTTTCTGTTAAGTAAGTAGGCTGAAACCCACTCTAAAGATGCACCCCTTTTAATCTTTAAGGAATTGTTCATGATTACAAGTTGTAAATAAAGTTTGGAAAAATAAAAACACAACCAAAAAATATATGCACATAACAACATTCAGCTTACTTGTCCAGAGAACAGCATAAATTCAATACCTCAGTATACTAATGTGTTGACAATTACTTTGTTGATTCTTTATTAAGTGTTTATTTAAAAAAAATATCACATGTTTGACCTATTAACTGTTCTCTAAGGTTTTTGAAGGAGTCATGGGTTTTTAATTTAAGCTTAATATAAATTCTAAACATATTTTGAGATTATATATATTCCAATTGAATAAAACAACAATGATAAACATAAAATATTAAGTAAAAAGTTTTCTCGAGACACTTCGTTCTTCAAGGTGGCACGTGATCAGGAGTTTTATTTTGAAAAGCGGAAATCCTCCGGTACGTTCTATTGCCGCGAGACACTCAGTCTGGTCTGTCATCGATTTGATATTGGGAGTAGAAAAAGAGTGTTGCTGTCAACATCTAGCCCAGCTGAAGTAATCTATCTCGGTCGGCGCCTTGTAGACACCTCCGTTGTTTTCGTCTGGCTTCCACCCGCTAAGATGTCGGAGCTCAGGCACCGCGGAGCCAAAGACACCGAGCCAACGTTACAGCAGCAGCCGTCAGAGGACAAGGTAACGCTAGCCAGGACGTGGTCCTGACATCTATGGACGATGCTAACGCTAACAAGCCACGGAGCGGTCCGTGTTAGCCGTAGATTAAATCACTCACCTCTCCTCAGCTGTTTTAGAGGTTGTGAAACGTCTAAACAGAGTGTGATTTTTATTTTCCCACCAGTTTAGTCTGCCTGATGCTCCCGCTGTTCCACTGCCTGGATGTTGCATTCAAAAACATAACAAAAAATGGGAAATGTAAAAATTATGATGGTTTTTAGTTTTTCCAGTTTAAGCCGATTTTTAGAACTACGTTTTCTGAAAACAAAAATATTTTACTTGTCAATAATATAGTTATTTATTATCCATTTAGCCAGGTAAATAAGAATGAGGGAAATATGGAAACGACGTTCGGCGTGACGAGTTGCGATGCACGTTTCTCATGGACAGCGTTGAAAAGATTTCAAGTCTATGATTATTGATTCATTATCCGTTTTACTTTATATTGTATCATTGTTTGTCCCTTTGTGTGGCTGTAAAACCGTTAGCCCGCCCGTGTAGCAGCATTAGCTTGATTTAGTTTAGTGCTACAACAACAACAACACTGCTGTGTAGAGAAACGGGTAACAGTGTTGTGTGTTTCGTTCACTGGAGGGAAGGGAAGCCCCCCGGCTAAAACAATATGGAGTCACAGATTTGTTTAGTCCTGTTCATTTAGGATGATCAAAATTACCCATAAAGCACCGGGCTAATTTGTTTAAAGCAGTCTTTTGATTTATGTTAATTGATTACTTTTTCTTTCAGAATAAAGATAGAAGTTAGCTATTTAGTAACTTTACAGTAAATGCACGTGCCCATCTTCCTCAATGCATGAATTAAAATGACAACTTCTTGTAGTTTTTTTAAAATTAAATCTTTTAGGTTGAATTCCTCCATATTGTTTGTTTTTTTAACCTGAATTTAAAATCAACATAATTCCCAGAATCCCTCATGGCTGTGCAGTGCATAAAAAAAGAAATTGCAATAATCAGTATGCACAGTGTTTTTTGAAGAACACCATTGAGCCACTTAATTCTTAAAAAGGATCAAGATGTTCTATTCTTATACTTTTCAGTCCATACTAGGGATGTCAAAATTCACACTTTTAAACCAAACCATATATTACACATTTGAATCAATCACTGAGAAGTGAATCATTGCATCCCTAGTTTATAAATACTCAATTCTTTTGGATAACACACATATATGTGAAGGGTGATCACTGGTCGTCTACTGTGTCCTACTGATGCAGAGGGTGGTGGTTATTTCTTGGGCTAGGTGGCTCCCTGTTCACTTGGGTGAGGAGGATCGTGTTATATCTGAGCTAGAGGGGCGTTCGTGCACCTTGGGGGTTGGTTTTGGGTTCCTACCTTTCTATGCCAGGTCACTTAATCTTCCACCATCACCATGGTAACTGGAATCTGGGGGATTTTGGTTTGCTGTTCTTTCTTCCTTCTGCGGACCTCTGTATCCTGTCAAGGCCTTCCTCCTTGGGACTGGGGTTCAGTTCTTGCCTCTATTCTGTGCTGGAGATCTCATAGGGGTAGGGGTAGGTGCCTGGCAGGGGCCTTTGGGGTTGCCCTAGACCGCTTTTGGGAGGAGTAATGATTATTGGTCGGTTGTAGGCCTTTTATTTAGGGTTAGTGGGCCCTTGGACATCTACCTAATAACCTTTATTTAACCAGGAAGTCGCATTGAGATTAAAAAATCTCTTTTGCAAGGGATTCCTGGCCAAGAGGTGACAAAAAAAACATATTAATAATAGTAATGCCATGGTATCATTGGAAAGGGTTTTAGTTTACTGCTGAAGTTGTAGGGACAGAATTCCCTCTTTTTTTTAGCCATGTTTTCTCCTGTTCTTGGATAAAAGTATTTTTCTCAGTTTTCCCCACTTTTCTTTTATAGCGGTGTAACTGACACTTTTGGATATAGGTAGTTTGTTTTGTTTAGTGTGTTTGGTCTCAAACTTCAGCACAAATTGGGGGCTTGTCCGGAAATGAAATAAGAAACCCTATTAGATTCTCTAAAGCATAGGACAACAACTTAATATGGTCATTGGTCTTGTGTCATCTGTTAGATAATCTGTTGTGAATTCAAATTTCAATGCATTTTAATAAAGTGTAACAACGTCAAATTGGTCTTAAAATGTGTGGAGTTTCGGTTTCTGTGCTAATTTTGAGAAGAGAACGAGGTGTGTTTTTCCTTCCCTCATAATTTTCAAAAACACTGTGAACATTTCTTGTTTTGCTATTGTTGCTGTGAGCTCGTGTTTTTTTTTCCCCCTCCTGTTGTCACACATGGTCAACTTGGTTAAATAGATTGATCCTTGATTTATTTAACTGTGGTGACTGTTCTATTAAAAACACAACTGTTGAGTGTGTGGTAAAGAATAACCTGAAAGAAATGTCAATGCTAATTAGTCTTTTGTTGATGGTGCCTGAACTAATTTATTCAACCCCAAAAGACTGGCCTGTCATTAACAAGCTGTTTCACTGCTCTTAACTCTAGTGAGGTCCTCTTACAACTTTAAAGACAGTATGTTGGTGCTTACCTGCTACCTTTGGCTCTGGGTAATTTTGGGTAATTGTTGTTCCACAAAAATACCGCTCAAATACAAACATAATGGTTCCTCTGGTTTTTTAGGAATCACAAAAACATAGAGCCTTATTTTACAACATTTCCTTTGGCCTGTTTTAAAATGGGATGTGTTCTCCAATTGTAAGGTTATGTCATGGTTGTCGGATAACTGTAAGCTGAAACAAGTTATTCCACCTTCACCACCTCACTCTATTCCTTCAAATATCTGTTCAAAAATAGTGTTGGTCCTTTTACCCAAGTCAGTGCGTCTTAAATCTCGTGTTCTACGACTCATTACTCTGACGCAAGACTATTGGGCACAATCAAGGTAAAAGTCATTGCTGAAGCCCTTTCAAATTTTATTATACATTTGGACTGCCTAAGATTTACTGGTCAGACTTTTGCTATGTTCACAACCTGCACGTTAGAGTGAATACTTTTATTACTTTTATTTATACTTTGATTTTTAGTAATGCTATTCCAGGTCCCCTGAAACTGTTAGAAAAGATATTAAAAAACATAAAAATACACCTACAGCGTCCACCCTCACTTGTAGTCACATGAAGTTACCTTAGCAACGACATCCTGATTCGCAGCTGGAAAACCGTAGTGAAGCCTCAACCCCCAGCTTTCAGGACTAATGGAAGTGATTTCCGAGATGTGTCCCAGTTTGTGCCACAAATGGGCGTGGTGACGGTTGATGGATGTGCGGCTCACTCTGGGGCGAGATGACTTCTCATTACCGCAGAGTAGCTTAAAGCAGATTGAAGAGCAGTGAACGCATCATCTAGAACACGTTGGTGCAACACTGAACACATCACCCAAGAACTGTCAGCGTATCTTTTCCATTTTATTTGATCTGTGACTTATCCTTGTGAATATTTGTATTACAACACAGTCTGATTCACCCTGAAGGTGACTTGTCAAAATTTGCATGTAGACTAAAGAGATTGCTGTAACCTGATCTTTGCTTTATTGTTCCAGTAGGTTAAGTAAATCAGAAACTGTAGATAAGTGACAATAGAGTTTTAGTAAAGTTATTAGGGTATTGACCTAATCCTCTAAAGTATCTGAAGAGGATCCAACTTTTTCAAAAGTACAATTTTATGAAACTTGGCAAGAAACCCTAAATATCCTTTTCATATGATTTCTGACATCTGAACATATTTGATAACTGTTGCTGTTACTGAAGCTGGTTTGAAACTTGCAGTATTTGATGCATGAAATGCCTCATTTGTCACCACTTAACTAGATTAGTTTTTTCTTAATCTGTGAAGGTCTCTCCCTGTGAGTGTCAGACGGATCCCTTCAAGGCCTGTTGATGTTGTTTGTTCATAAATCAACAGGAGACGGCAAAGTTGCAGCTGGTGTTAAACACAACATGAAAAGGGAGGAGCCTACAAGTGAAAGGCGCGCCTATTTTTAACCCAAGCATCCTGGATGACGGAAACTGTTTCCATAGAAACCGGCAGACAGAAAAGGGCTGTGTGTGTGTGTTTGGTCTTGTGTATGCTTCTGAATTCATCTTGATAGTGTTTCATATTGAGAAAAGTAAATGATGTTTTCCTGCTTTGGAAAATACTGTTTTGCATCTCGGAGACAAATTGGCTCATCAAAGAGTTCTTGCTTTTCAAAGTAAAAGGTTCTTCTCAACCCAAACTCCATTAGCAGGCTGATAAATGTGTGTCCTTTCAAAATTCCATATTTTTCACATTGAAACTATTGGGTTTAGTACATATTAAAAGCGGAGGCCTTTTAATAAGAATTACATTCCTTATTTTGAAGCAGATGTTTGTGAACAAATAAAACTCTGACAATAACTTAAGGCAGGGTGTATTTATATGTAGGCAATCTGCAGCACACGTTGAGGTTTGTTAACGTCTCTGTGTGAGAGTGTCATAAAACCACATGTCAACCATCTGCTGGATGAATGCAAGCAGACAACTCAAAGCCTAATTTGGTCACAAGGATTAGAGGGACCAGCAGGGGAGGCAAGAAGTTAAAAAGAGGGGGGGAATTGAAATAGTTTTGTAACAGTAAATGGAGCCACCACAGTCTGATGAGACCTGCTTGTCCTCGTTTCCATAGAGATCCAGCTATTTCAGGAAATCCCTCAATTAGTTAACCTTTGCTGTGGAGAAAACACCAGAAAGTAAAGATGTAATCAAACGTAGTGCTTTGCCTCCCACACACATCCACGCTCAGTCACTTCTGTTCCACTGTGCTTCACCTGTTATCCTAAATGTGATGACGTTTGATCAGCAAGAAAGAAAGAAATTTACAAGAAAGTTGACAAAATATTTACCTTTTGAGTTTAACTGCATTCATACCATTCAAATCCAAATTTGTTTTCAGTTGTTGTCATTGACTTATTATCTATCTTTTTGTTTACCTAGAGCCAATTCCTGAACAAACATAATTTTTTCAGTGAGAAAACTTTAGCTGAAGGTCTCTTGAGTTCAGGAGTTTTAATCAATTTGAGGTGATGTTTGTCATGTTGTTGGAAATTGTTTTTTTTTTTTTACAAAAATGAAAGTCTGTCCTTTTTATTTTTAAAGATACATCATAAATTAAGAATCATTTAAGATCTACTTTGTTGAAATGAGCATTTTTGGTGTTTTTAGCATATTCTAGTGCCACTTTTCATATGATGGAGGAAAATAAAGAGAATTAAGCCCTAATAGCCTTTCTGAATTTTTTTTAAACATGAAGACAGAAAAATGCAGCAAATTTGTTACATAGAAGCTACAATGTGCGAGGGTGAAGCTCTCCATTCTTATGCATCCACTTGTAGATGCCTGGATCCATTATTATCTTTGTTTTCCTTGTCTGAGCTGGAATCTGGTTCAAACTTCATAGCTGCATCAATATTGCGTATCATTTTTGTTGCATCAGTGATGTTAGGTTGAGGTTGTGAGGGGCTGTAAGCTAGCAGGAGAACCCTAGGTCAGCCCCCACTTCCTAGCACCACACTCCCTGGCTAGCTTACAGACCCTCACAACCCCAACTTTTTTATGTTACTGGTGCAACATAAAAAAGAAAATATTTGAGCAATCCAGTCGTGCAGTTTTGATCCAGATTCCAGCTCAGGTGGAAAAAGCAAAGACGTACAACTACAAGCTTTTTCCAACTGTATTTTTTCGTCTGCTCCTGATTCTTAACTATATCAATAATGAAATAGTCGGAAATGCAAATTTAATTAGAATTTTCTTGACTTTCCTCTATCATGAGAAAAACGCTACAAGAACATGTTAAAGATACCAAAACACTTTTATTGGTAATTGTTTTCAAAGAGTTGATTTAAACTAAACAAATATGGTGCTATCAATACTAAAATGATCTGCTAGAAACCTAATAGAACAGCAAACTTACCTGCTACATATTTGCATTTTTTTCTCCTTGTGGCGTTTAGACTTCAGACAGCGAGCAGAAGGCAGAAAAAGATGGAGTTTCAGACAGCGAGTCCAAGGTGGACTCGGGAATCCCAGAAGTGCCAGCACCTGCTGATGATACACCCGAAGTTCTGAACAAGGCTCTCTCTGGACTCTCCTCCAGGTAGGCCAACGACCTAGAAACCGTTTGAATGTGTGATATCGATTCACACATAACATTTGTGCCTCCACACTCTACTGGATTTACTTCATACTTAATTGAATTCCTTGTTTGCTCCTCTGAGGACACTACAAGTAAATCTAAATGCTAAAGATTAAAGTGTAGTTTGTTCTGTTCACAAAGACTAAACATTCTCTGTACGATATGTACATATCTAAAGATATTTTCACACAGCAGAACTGTTCTGAGTTGTGTAGCAGCTGCAGGTACTTCTCTCTTATTCAAAACCAAGACAAAAAAGCTTTTATTTTCTTTTAAGCCACATGAGAGCTCTGCTGCAGATGTGGAAGAGATGTGAGTCGCACAAATGCATCCCTCCTGTTTCCTTGAAAAGCTAATATGACTCACACACCTCTAGGTCTGTATTTGTAGACCGTCGATATCAAATGTTGTATGTGTATGGCCTCGGGTATTATTACAGCATGAATAAACGCCTGTGTGAGAAACACATACAGAGCATTAGCAACGCGAGTAAAATAAAAAAAACTTGCAGTAAAGAGAGGTAAAAACAAAAAACTCAATGGATGTGAGAGACTTTCAGTTACCATTAATGACTCATTTGAGTTTTAATCATCGGGTTGAATTCAACTGATTCCTTCATGCTTTCTTTAGATGGAAGAACTGGTGGGTGAGAGGCATCCTCACCCTCGCCATGATCGCTTTCTTCTTCTTCATCATCTACCTGGGCCCCATGGTGCTTATGATGATTGTGAGTATGCACAAACACTTCCTGATAAACTGCTACAAACTCACACAATCCCTAAAAAATGAAAAGGTGATCCAAACAGCAGTGAAATCATTAGTTTAACAAGTGAACGGTGTATTAACTTTGATATTTCACCCTGTTTGGATAAACCAGTATGCTGACTCACCTTTTACAGGTGTATGGACAAATGACTGTATATGACACATGGACTGAGTGACTCCTCCTCTTAGCATTCCAAACAGGAAGTATCTGCTGGTTTCAAGAAGCCAAAATCTCATAGACTGAGCTACTACTTAGTCATTCTGTCTTTTCAGAATAACCAATTTTTCACATATAAATCTTATGGATTATGTTCTTGCTAGTCCTAATTTTTCTTTTTATACATTTTTTTTCTGCAGTGTAACTTATTCAAGGTATAAACTAACCAATCAGATACAAGTTTGTGGTTTCATGTCAGACTTTCAAAACGTTTGACAGATTCTCCTTAACCCACTTTCAAGTGGTAGGGATGTGAACTTCCAACAAGCTCACTCCTGATTGGTTAGAGTGGTTGCCATAGAAACATAGACTCCGACCAACTCGGGCCATTCATTGCTTATAAACAATTTCCTACTTGATTGCATCCATATTGCAGAATAATGGCGACTGAATTGACTACATTTTGTTGGATCATTTTCTATTGGTGACATCACACTCACTCGGTCCACTTCTCATATACAGTCAATCAGTACTGGGCGACATGAAAAAAAAATTGTATAACGCGATAAAATTTATTTTATATCACAATAACAATATATATCACGATATACCACAATGAAGAATATTTTTTAGTTATTCTCTTTAAAAAAGTAGACAAAAATGTCACAAAAATGTTTTTAAAGTGCACAACAGTTTCAAGTTACTCAGTAGGAAAATGCATTTTTGCACAAAAGTTCAGCAATAAAAATAAACTGATAAAACAAAACAAGAGAAATGACACACTTTTCTGTCGTCTACACAATATGTATCATTGTATTGCCCCTCCTTTACTTCAAACCTTAATTATACGGTTCTAGATTGAAATGTTTTCGTAGTTTGATCCTGTACTGATGTATTCTGTTTCTCCCTGCAGGTCCTCTGCGTTCAGATCAAGTGCTTCCATGAAATTATCATGATCGGTTACAGTGTGTATCACTCCTACGACCTACCCTGGTTCAGGACGCTGAGCTGGTAAAGACAGGCAGATGCTTGTGCTGTGGTCTCATGACTCGAGCATGCTCGTCTGATGCAGCGAATGTTCATGCTTTGCTCTCACTGTGTTTCATGTTTGTTTTGTTGCAGACGTCCTGAGGTTTGTTTTCTGGTCTGTCTTAGTTTAGCTCGTATAGTTTTGTAGATTATCTCTCCAATCAGCAGATTAATGCAGAAATCACATCGAAGCTCCTTGAGTTTCAGCTGCTGTAGTCTTGTTGTAGTGTGAAGGATAGAGCCCTGATTTAAACTGAGTCTAGAAATCCCCATAAACACTTCATTACTACAGCTTTCCAGGATTTCTACAGGCGTGTTCATCATCCAGTCTCCAGTGAGGACTTTTCCTTCTGCCCCGCAGGTACTTCCTGCTGTGTGTGAACTACTTCTTCTATGGAGAGACGGTGACAGATTACTTTTTCACACTGGTGCAAAGAGAAGAGCCGCTCCGCATCCTCAGCAAATATCACCGCTTCATCTCCTTCGCCCTCTACCTCACAGGTAAATGCTAGGGGTGGAAGAAAATATCGATTCAGTGAAATAACACAACACTGGTATCGATAGAAAATCCTGCCAAGACGATGTTTAATTAATTATATATGAACAAAAATGTAGTTCAGCGTCTTACTCTACCTTACGTATGAAACATTACTGCATCTGCATTTTCTGCATCTGTAATTTACCGAAATGAAGCCCAATGAGGCACATTTTCTTTGTGATTTTGGGCTATATAAATAAAATTGAATTGAATTACTGGTTAAGACACATTTCATCTTTGTGGGTTTTTTCCTATTGAAGCAACTATAACAAAAAAAATCTAAAGTTGCTGAGAGACTCATGCTGGGCACGGTTATTAAGTGACACGCTAAACAAAGGGTCTTGAATTAGGTCATGCTTTGAACCTTTTATTAATGGCAAAAAAGGTAATTAAATCAACTTAAAATGGCTCTGACTTATTGTAAGCAAAAGAAAAAAAGCACAAAAGCAACAAAAGAGCAGTCAATAAAAAATGTGGCAACCCCTCTAACATACAGGTGCAAAATCAGCAGGTGAGTTATAATCACAATAAAAGTCTCCGCCCACAAACATGTGACCCACCAGGTGATTACCTGCTCAACATGACCACAAACAATACTATAATCCAAGAAGAATATTCATTCACCTTAATACCAACAACAGATTCATGGCTCTATGAATTTAATTTAAACCTATGCTAAATAATGTTAAGTTGAGAAAATCAGGAAAAGTTATGATTATTAAAACTATGACAAATATTTTCCCACATTTTACTTTACAGTGCCTTCACTGAAATATATTTATCAAAAAACACATTTTTTTGTCTTTTAGGTGCAAAGACTAAAATAAAAACCCAACATCCCAAGACATTTTTAGAGATTTTATGTGAAATGGAGAATCTAAGGGATTTGAGAGTTTTTTTTACTTCTGACTAACTCAGTCAAACACAAGAACTGTGAAGTGAAATAGGATTTGAGCTGGTTGTGTTGCCCTATCTGCTCAGAACCTCTGTGGTTTTATTGTTTCTTTAGCCCACATAGATCTAACTAGCTGCAGCTGTTTTATATATATAAAACAAATTCTAATGTAATCTACTTTTTCAGTTAGCAAGGCTAAAAATTGAAACATTTAACTTTATTATAATTTAACTGCAGCTGCAGTTCACAACTAAATGCCACAGAAGTCTTCACCCACCTGGCTCATTTATAACTGGTTAAAGATATAATCGTCTATTAGTCAGCTATGATAGTTTTACCCGTTTTCTTTACTGTCTAGTAGTACTTTTACATGCCTGTTTAAACAGTTATCTCACTTCCTGAGTGGCAGGATGTCAGTTTGTAATGTAAGACTATTTTAACTTGAGTGATGCTGAACAGGATGTGGGGAGGAAGACACAAACAGTCTTTTTCCTTCTGACTGGAAGGCCCCTCTTTCTTATATCTCTTCAAAGCAGAGCTGTCCTTTGATATGCCTTACAGCTTAAAGAAACTCATTTAGAAGTCTTCAGCCTTCTCATTTCTCCTACTGCAAAAAAAGAAATTCACCACCTTCTCCACTCTAACCTGAGCTCTGTTTAAAATAGGTTGAGCTATATTTACGCCGTTTGACCAAAGATGACCCACTTTCTAATGAATGATTCCACCTTCACGTTTTTGACGGGCCTCACGGTGTTCGCTCTCCTCTTGCAGGTTTCTGCATGTTCGTGTTGAGTTTGGTGAAGAAGCACTACCGCCTTCAGTTCTACATGGTAAGCAGCTGCCTGCTTCCTCCTGGCTTCCTGCCTGGAGGCTCCGTTATTAATGAGAGGAGCAGATTCTTCAGTAAATGGAAAAGTAGGACGGACACAGATCTAATCTGTCTGCTGCAATCATGGAAAATTCTGCATAACAAAAAAATACCGTATTCTTTGGAGTATAAGACACCTTTTTTTGTTTTTGCATAGTTTGGCCAGCGGTGCAACCTGTATGTAATTATTTAAAAAATAAATAGGGTCAGTTTTTTTTTTTTTTCCACCAACAGCCAGGTGTGTATCAGTATTTGCTACTGACAGCAACACAAAAGAAGAAGTAGTGCAGAGTTGTTCCAAAGCGACACAGATGATGAAGAATTCAATGGATTTAGTGATTTAAAGTGATGTAAGGAGTTGAGTTAGCATGTTCTTTACGCTGTAGTTATCTGAATAATCTCTTATGTTTCGTGAAACTAAATAAACTTTATTGTTTACGATAGTGAAGCATAAAGTTAGTCCCATATCTGTTCAAAGACATTTCTCCCAAAAGTGCGACTTATATTTGATTTATTTTCTTTTTTTATGGATTTTCTTTGCATCTATGACTTATAGTTTTAAACGACTTATAGTCAGAAAAATACAGTAAATCCCGCCAAATGTAGGATTTATAACAATTTTTGTAAAGTGTTTTCTCAAGAATCTAAATTTCATGTTGTTTCATTTACTTCATATATTACCGTTGAGCTCTGCTCTGACCCTGTTGATCTTCATGTCTGCAGTTCGGTTGGACCCATGTGACTCTGCTGATTGTTGTCACTCAGTCTCATCTAATCATCCACAACCTGTTTGAAGGCATGATCTGGTGAGTGAGGCATCAACACAGCTTCTTCTCTTTTCTCTGAGTGAAATCCAATTATTTTGAAATGAGATCATCTTAATTTTCTTTTAGCAGTAGCATGATTATAAGATCCTCTTTTTCCTCTCTGAATAGGTTTATTGTCCCCATATCCTGTGTGATCTGTAATGACATCATGGCTTACATGTTTGGCTTCTTCTTCGGCCGTACCCCCCTCATCAAGGTTGGTTTCCTTTCTCTAAAATACACCCATTCTGTCAAGTTTAATGAATGGAAAATAGGAGTTTAAGAAACTATAAGATGTAGCTCTTTTTAAATTGAAAAACCAATTTCTAAGGGAATCATCGCTTTGTTAAATGGGTCATAGTTCCACTAAAGAAAATCCAGACTCAGTGAGTTCCTCTTAAGACAAAAAAATCCTGCAAAAATCAATAAAGGAGGGATTTCTCATCAGCTGCTTCTGCGTTTTCCTTACTTTTGTTGGCAAAATTTGCTATGAAAATTGCTTATTGATATTAAAATCTTGGAAAATGTCACACTTAAGTAATATTTTAGTTTTTGTGGTTTATTTTACAGTTTTTCATTAGTAATCCAAGAATGAACAGACTGAGCTGCATGTCATGACATGCTGAATGTTTCTTTTGCAGCTCTCGCCTAAGAAGACGTGGGAGGGGTTCATTGGGGGTTTCTTCTCGACTATAGTGTTTGGCATCGTGGTAAGAAGCACAGCGTTTGTCTGGACAGAGAAGCTAATGAAAGGGATGTGACTGACAGGGGCCTTCTCTCGTAGCTCTCCTACTTCATGTCCGGGTACCGATACTTCGTGTGTCCGGTGGAGTTCAACAACGACTCCAACAGCTTCCAGGTGGATTGCGAACCTCCGGAGCTCTTCCAGCTGCAGGAGTACACGCTGCCCAGCATCCTGGAGTCTGTCACCGGATGGGTGAGACTTGTCTTTTCAATCACAGATTAAAACAAATTTTATATTTTTGGTGAAATCCTCTCCAGAAAATGAATAATGCAGGGAGTCATTTCAAGGACTGGGTTGATAAAATCGATTAATTGATCTTAATAGATGAATAATTGATTCATAAAAATAGTGATCGATCTAATGCATGAAGCTAAAGTCTGCTAGCTTGATGCTAACGTATAATAAGATTACACGTAGGAAGCTGACTGAATAAACATTTTTATAAACTCACATTCATGAATTTTCCGAACTTTTTAAAGGAAACATTTTTAACATAACCATTTGTGGCCTAAAGCACTGTTTCTTTGCTCATATTTTGTCCTTCTTCTGTAATAAAGTGTAATGCTATAGCGCAGTCGCCATCTAGTGGCCAAACTGAAACACCCTCCAGGAGTATTTCTAAACAAACGTGTCTAAATGTGTAAACCATGTAAACTCAAAATTAAATTGAATGGATCGAAAGATTATAAAGAAAAAAAAAAATCCTAATTGGATCAATCCAGGCTCTGGTGAATCAAATAGAAATTGATTGTGGATATTATTGGCGATACCCAGCCTTAGTCTTTTTACAGAGTTAAGCAGTTCCAGATTTTTTTGGCTTTTAAACACCTTTAAAAGACATTTAAAATTCAGATTTCCCAGAGAATCTTTTAGGAAAAAATGAAGGTTTGACCAAATTTGGATAAAAAAGCAGTGACAATAGTCAATTCTGAAGTCCTTATTTTATTTTAAGCAGTATGAGTTTTCTTTACCTGTAGAACATTTTAGCTATATCACGTAAATGCTGTTTTCTACCTCGATTAAGGCCCAAGCTGATTTACAGGGACTCCTTAGAAAACAACTGTACTAGTTTCACTATTTATGATCTTTAATTGTGTTGTTATCAGCATCACTGCAGTCAAAATGACACCAAATGGTTTGCAGGAGTCCAAGTTTTTGGGGGATTTGGTTGCTGTTGAAATGCAATGTTGGTACTAAAGTATTTCTCCATCACTAACTTGTAGTTTGGTCTTGAATGACAGTATAGCAGCTGTTTGCAGATGGATTCGTTGACAGATCTAGATCGATTGAGCAGCTAGAACAGTTGAATGCTGTTAGAGGTTTGAATGTGAAGCTCTGCTCCTCTCTGATGTACAGTATGCAGCTGTTCTGATGTTCTGACTGTCTCCATCCGCAGACTACGGTGCGCCTGTATCCCTTCCAGATCCACAGTGTGGCGCTCTCCTCCTTTGCCTCCATCATGGGACCGTTCGGTGGATTTTTTGCCAGTGGCTTCAAGAGAGCCTTCAAGATTAAGGTGAAGTTGTTACCTTCCAATTTTTCTTTTAATCTCAATTGCTGCAGGTGAAACGGTGACTTGTAATCAGATTTCACAAAGAAAAGAGGAAAAATAATCCTGACATTTTAAACAATGAAAATATAAAAATACATTTAGGAAAATCGGCAAAAACTCCATCTCTCATTCCTAACAACACATTTAGAGATGTGATCTACTGGCCACTTTATTTTTTTTGCTTTACTTTAAGAATCTGTGCTAATCCTGCATTTTTCAACTACAACAATGAAAGCACATCTCAGAGAGTTGATTGACTAAAGCTCCATGTTTGGGGATCAGTTCAGTTCACTTGAAGTTTTCCTTTCTGTGTTACTCACCAACATCTTAGAAATGTATCCTGTTACAGCAGCCTTAGTACATATTCAGTTTGCAGTTCGAAAGATCAATATGTCAGTTCAACCCTTTTTTTGTTAAAAAACTCAAAATCTAAAGTAAAAGTATCCATGTAGAAAGCTTTTACCATAAAGAACAATGATTATTTTAGGAGAATGGCTGTTTTTAATCACATCTTTTAAATGTTTGAATCCAGCTATCAATGGTTTGTTTTCCTTTGCAGGATTTTGCCAACACTATTCCGGGCCACGGCGGCATCATGGACAGATTTGACTGCCAGTACCTCATGGCCACATTTGTCAATGTTTACATCGCCAGTTTCATCAGGTAAACCCACAGCGCTTCATTTATTGGGTTGTTTGAAATGTCATTATATCAAATATTTTACTTTGTTTTTTGTTTATGCCGGTACCTGCATGGACCTGCCTGTTAGGGAACAAAAACCTACATTTGTCACTTAAACTGAAACTGACAACAGTTAGAAAACATTGTTAGCAACATTGACCTTAAATTGACCCCCCAAAAAATTCCCACTCACCCTTCAGTATTAGTGATGCATCCTCCTCCTTTTCTTGTGTTTAGGGGCCCGAACCCCAGCAAGGTGATCCAGCAGCTGCTGGCTCTCCGTCCTGATCAGCAGCTGCACATCTTCAACTCCCTGAAGGCTCACCTGCTAGAGAAAGGTCTGCTCCCAGCTGTGGAGGAAGCGGCTGCCTAGAGCTGCTGCTCCAGAGTGCAGGACGGGGGTGGAAGGGGCGGCGGCACCAAACGGCTCCAGTGGGCTCCGTGGTTTGTCGTGAAGAACAGAACCAAGAGGGTCATTCCATTTTCTGTTGGGTCCTGTGTGTTTGTGTTCCCGCCGTCTGTGAATTTGTTTCTGAGTCGTCTTGTTTGGAAGACGAGTTTGTGCTCACACGTTTCCACAAACTACATGTTGGTCAGATGTACATTTTTACCTGTTTACAGATGATCTTCTATATATATGACTTATTATTGTGTCATCATTTTACTGTACATTTTTTATTGTAATGCACTGCTCTCAGCCTCGTCAACATTGTATCGTTACATCAAAATATTTCCATTTGTGATTCTTTCTATTTATACGGAAATGGTTTTATATTTGCTTTGTTCTGTGGAGCTGCCGTTCTTTTTGTCTCTTTTTAAAATTTTAAAGCCTTTTTGGTCAATCAGACGATATCTATTAATGTCTACAAATGCTGACTCCTTTTTCAAAGAAAACCACAGTCTCAGCTGTTTATTATTTCTTTAAAAATCCTTATACCCACTGATAAAAGTTATGTTTTAATTCTTTAAATGTTGAATTAACATCTTATCTGTTTGTAGAGATTTCCTGGAGTGTTAGTTGCAGTAGACATCAATGCTTTAACGCTCCGCTGCAGAATCACCGTCACCATTGAGCTCGTCTTGTTTCAGCTGCACATTGGTAATAAAAAAAAGCCTTCAAAAAAAAAGCATTCACCTTCTGTTCAGCTGACACAAAGTTTCACACTTTTAATATTTATTTGTTAAATTTGTTCGTAAAAATGTTGCTTTGTTTGGAAATTCTCATCACTTGTTTATTTTCTTTTTTAAGAATCTCTAACTCATTATGTAATACAATCAATCATAAATGACAGTAAATGTAACCAGATTGACCTGACTGATGCCACAGACGCTCGGGTGTTTCTGTCCAATCACTGAACAAAGATGTGTCATCTAAACCAGTAAACTAACATCTATTTGTGTTTTTTTTCCCTTAAAACTCAGTTTTTTAATGAATAATTCCTGAAATGTGTTATTTGCATGTCACTATTTAGAAACCATTTCTCAACATCATTATCTGCTGTAAAAAAAACCTGACATTTCCTTGCACTTGAACATCTCACCATTCATATTTATTGTTTTCATTCATAATTGCCTCACATAAAGTTTATTCTCATCATACATTTATTTTCTGTTATCAGTTGAAATATTTTTAAAGTGACTATTGTACATTTATTGAGATATGTAGGAATCTGTTATGTAGTTTGGAGAATATTTAAAGTATTATCATTGCCATATAGGACAGAGTGTTGAAGTAGCAGTATTTTCCTGCTGTGACTGTGGTGCGTTCAGGTGTTTTCTGAATCCTTTTTTTTTTTTTTTTTTTTTTTGTGTGCTTTGTACTGCCATTCTTCTGCCTGGTGTTCCGGGCAGCCACTAGAGAGCGCTGCAGCCTGTGTGATGGGCTGCTCTGAAACACTGATGCTAGAGCGCCTTTGACTCCTCTGTTGGTACATTCCAGTCCCTCTACAGGTGAGGTCACAGAGTGAAAGACGTACATTATTTAAAGTAACCTTGATGATGTCGAGGAACCTATCAAAGGAATGTATGGGAGGCGCGTCTGTCCCACATACTGTGTATTCTCCTTTTTATGGCCATTATTTGGTGGTTCTAGATTCCTACAAATCTGTAAAATCTCAGTGAATATTCTTAAATTGTGCAATTCTTTTTTTTTTGTACATGTTTTAGAGAAAAGCTGTATTCTTTGATGCTACAATGTGCTTTGGTTCAGAGATTATTAAAGGTATATATATAAAAAAAGAGCAGTCAGCTGCTGTGTGACTTATTTCTTCCTTTTTTGTCCTCTTCCTCATTTTGGAGGATAATCTCTTGGTTTTCTATATATTTTTACTGTTTTTTCTGCAGTGATGCAGACTGGTTTGTTCTGAGTTTTCATCTAAATGTGAGTTTGGCTGTGTGAGGTGTGGGACGGCATGCTCACTGAGTCAATGAGGTGAAACCCATTTCCTTTAAGAAGAAACTGGTGGTTTCTTTTTCTTTTTTTTCTTCTCCGTCTTCTTGTGACACCAGTGAGCAATAGTCACTTGAAGGCTCCTCACTACATGACGGCCTGGAGTCTTTCTTTAGAGCACACATGGACGTTGGGTCAACATGAAGGGATGCGTTGTGAAGAGCTGCAAAAAAGAAGAAGAAAAGTAACGCACAGGAAGTAGTGACTGGCGCTGTCAACAGCGCTTGTGTGTCTCTTCTGGGAAAAGTGCATGTGTGAGGTGAGGCGGCGACCTGCGCTCCAGGACCATGTCTCTCAAACTGCGCAACTGGGACTTTAGCACCTTCAAGGGTGACCCTCGAATAGGTGAGTCTGTGATGCGTTCACTGGCAGCATGGGTGGATGGAGAACTTCCTCATTGCTATTCTTATACACATGAATGGATCGTTTGAAACAACTTATGGTTGTGATTGTTTCTTTTCATTGTTCCATATTTGTGCTCTTTGTGTGTGTGTGTGTGTGTGTAGTGGTTATAGTTGAGCTCACTGGTGGTTGAGCGGTACACAATGGTGATAACCAGAATTTATTTTAGATGCCCTCAACACAAATCACTGCTGTCCAGAACTATTTTTATGTTTCCTCTTCTGTTAAAATTAAAATTTAACGTACTTTCTCTATAAATTGTGTTTCACATCTTCCAGTTGTGAACCAATGAGTGTGTGTCTTTCAAAGTGAAGCTGTAGGCGAGACCTCCTTTCTCAGGGCGGACAGGCCTTTGTTTCTACCACCTTGAATGGCAAGGCAGTTGCAACATTCATGAGATATTCACACACACGTTGGAGTAATATCCCACAAACAACCACACACACTCACAATCGTTTGCGTAGTGTCTCACACACATGCTTTTGCCATAATCAGTTTCTGCAATCAGCCTCACTGGTCGCTCAGCTCTGTGAAAGGAAGTAGTTGACTTCATAGGTTCCAGTGCACACATGTGCAACCTGATATCACCAGCTTTTATTACAACGTTTGTGCACTTGTGAAAGCATAAAAGCTGCTGTCTCTTCACGACTGATGCTTCGTGGACCATGACAGGTTGCTGAGCTGCTGTCTTGAAAGTGCAGCAAAAGAGGCCGGTTTCTGCAGGAAACTGATGCAAGAGCGCCGCTTCTGCAAGCCTTTGACGCTGTGGCTGCCTCTGTATGCAACTGTCTGTGTACTCATGCCAAGCACAAGATACTCTCAGTTCTCACGTTTTATTTGTCAGGGTATGGAAACAAATGTATCAGCTCAGTTTGGCCCCATGTGGTCAATAAGTTAGACACTATCACAACATGTCACAACCACAATTTCCATGCATTTGATGTCTAAATTTATTGTGCAAATTGTAAAGACAGTTTATTAAAAACCTTATTATCTATAGAAGATCTAAGAGAATCTGAGAGTTTTAACCCCAGAGAGACATCTGAGGGTCTATAGCAAGAAACACAATCTAACAGCAGATATTATTCATGACTATCTTTAATCTCAATTTATTTTTGCAAGAAAATAAAGTCTGGAGGTTTCAGTTAGTGTGATAAATGTTGAAGTTGATAACTTAACCCTATATAACCAATTGTATCATATTTGTTACATACATTTCTGAGACTCCTACCTCACTATCACAATTCAAACTTTCTTTAAAGACTATGTTTATTTATCCATGTTTTCTGCCATGTAGTTCATCATCATTCCTTTAGGGGCAGTAGAGAGGCTTACTGACTCATGCCAAAATGGCTGCTTCCATGAAATCTAAAAAAAAAACAAAACACTTTGTAAAAGTTTTGCTCATTTTCAAAAGTTCATGGTGAGAATGTGAACTTGTACTTTATTAGAAAAAAACCTTGTGTTCTTTTTTTTGGGTTCTAAGTTGTATTTTGTGTGCATTTTTTTTCCTTGTGCTTTTGTGCTAATGTTTATAGGAACTACAATAGCAAAAACTACAAACAGGCAAGTCACTAACCTCTTCTGCTTCTGAAAACTATCAGATGACCTGCAGATAAAAGTTGAAAAGCCACAATGCGTCCATGTCTTACACAAGATCTGTGTCCGTTTAGCTTACGTGTCACCAGTCTGTTTTGTTCTTCCTACTTACTTTACTGTAAATCAATAAAAATTACAGAGCAAAATGTTGGGCAAATATTAAATATTGACTGCTATGAACTATTTGTTTTTGTGGTTATGCAGAAAACGAGTTACACCCAGACGCATGTGAAGTGTCAACTTTTTAGCATGCAGCCTGTTTTTAAAAGAATATTCTTTTTCATGATTTTCAAGGTTTTTTTTGCTTTGTTTTTCAATATATTTTATGTAATTTTTTTCAGTTTTTGAGATTATTTTTCGTTTGTTTTATATATATATATATATATGCATATTTATATATATATATATATCAAGATAACTTTCTAATGATTTTCAAGATATTTTTTGTTTTCTTAAGATACTTTTGTCTAATTTTTCAAGACCCTTTTTATGTTCATTTGTTCATTCTTGCTTTTGAATCTACAGGACCTTACTTTCAAGTCTTTAAAATAAAGCTCTCTTCACAATGCTTTTGGATTTGTGACAGTGAATATTTTAAAACTTGTTTTATGACTTGGGAATTGACTTGACCAAACACTTGAGACTTGACATAAATTTTGATTTCCGACCTGATTATGATTTGCTTCTGTGCTTAATACTCAGAAGCTGGTCAGTTTAAAGAGCAGCATGGATTAATGGAAAGCACAAATCCTCTTAAAAAATAAATTTTGATGAGACGAGTGAGAAACATTGGTGAAAGCAATCACTGAACAGTTACGTTTGCTTAAATTGGTGTCAAGTAAATCCTCTGAGCTTCTAGAACAATGTTAACCAAAGGCCTTTCTAAATTCTGCAGTCTTTTGAAATAAAATATGAGACTAACTAAGTTGCTCTGTGACGGACTAATGCACTACCCTATGGATAGGCTCCAGCACCCATGTGGCCCTGAAAGCGATTGAGCTAGTTTGTAAGATGTATGACTGAACTTCGTACGGGCTGAAGAAGTGGCTTGGTGATTGGAGATCATCTAGAGCTGCATGCTGGTTCCAAAGGAGCCCATGACACAATGATTTCAGGATGACTCAAAAACTCAAAACCACTAAGGGATAAACAAATAAATGAAGACGAAAAAAGTGACTCTTGGTAGAATTTGAGTCAGTGACGCAGACAGTAGCCAGTATCTTCAATACAAAATTCTAAAAAGTCTTCAAACATCTATTGACTGAAGTCAGGTTTTGATTTAGGATCCATTTTCCAGAGAGAACATTTTGTAAGAGGAGCCAGCATTGATGCTAAAAAGCAGTTGTTCAGTTGTGGAGTATTTTCTGCTTTGGTCCATTTTCTAAGTTTTGAACAAACTTTCTTTCACATGTGACTGCTCTGTTTGTGTCAGCTGCCCTTTCAGGAAAAGATCACAAAACACGAGAGCATTCATTTCAAACCACGAATCTCTTAGCATATATGTTTCTGATATTTTCAGCCTGCTTTATGACTCAGGAAGTAATGTGTCAATTGGAACATGCACTTTGTCAGTGAAGGTTAAGATGTCAGTGTGTATTTGTCTCTGGTTTCCCCGTTCTAAGTGTGAAATTAAGAGAAAGGATGTTTGTGGTTCTGTAGATGAATGCTGATCTATTTACCCAGTCCGGGATGCAGGCTTGTTTTTTTCCCATGATGACACTGTGCTGTCAGGCAAGGAAGTGAAAGTAAATTGTAGGGATGAATTTAGATGATTTTAACATTTTACAAATGAGTATTTTAGTAATTGACTCATTTTCTGCTCTGCATTTTATTGATCTGATGAGATCAAAGTCCGGGTTTAAGGTCAATGACAAGAAGACTTTAAAAAAACTTTCTAGGACACAATGATCTCAGGTAACTCAAACCACTTCTACATGATATCATTTTTTCCAATGTCAAAAATATTTTTTTAGTTGCAAGAAACAAAAAGACTTAAGCATATTTTCAATTGGTTCTTCACAGAGTGCTGTATAACAAGAATGTTGAGTGAAAGAAGAAGTGTGGTTGGAAAAGGATCTCTAGCAACAGGAATAACCACGACCATGAGAGGATTTGTCAAGAGAAATTTGGTCTCATGGACTGGAATGAGGCTGAAGTCACAGTGCTTACAGCCATTCTCCACAAATGATTACTAGTAAGAGTAAGCATCAGAAAGCAACAATATAGCCCTAATTTAAGCTAACGTTTGCAACGGCGGTATTCTTCTTAGCCGCCCGCAATCTTATTTCAAACAACATTAAATTCCTATTATCCTCAATGTACAAAAAGTAAAGCAATAAAAAGGCAAGTTGCTGGATGACCTCCATTATAGTCTTCGCACTACATTAACATGCTAGTGATCTACTCCATACAAACAAAACACTTAGTGGAAGAGAGGCTTAACTGAGTGGAAACGCTTGCCAGAATTAACTGGACTGTACAGTACTACTCCTATCCAGACCGGACTGCTCATTGGAAACTAAGCTTACATGTGCCTGGACCTCATTTGCTTTATTGAATGCTTTATGAAAAAGAGCGGATCAGTCTGTCACACTAGATGTAAAGTAGGTGGAATAGAAGTTCAGATGGGTTTGATGGCTAAATTCAGACCATTTCTGGTGTCTCTTAAAGAGGCCATACCATGATTTTCTTAAGCCTTTTAGAGTGAAATATATCCATAAATATGATCATATCTTACCTTTGAAACACTAAAAAACAAATCATTTATGAAATATTAGTTATTTTTTGTGAGTTTGTTCCTACCCAGAAGTAAAACAACTTAATTCCTGAAGCTCCGCCTGCCGCTATGTGTGGCTGCCGCCCATTTCATGACGTCATTCCATAGCAAGTGGGTCTGCATTTCTCCCACAAAAATAATCCAAAATTGAGATGCACATACAATATATGTGCCTTTGGTTTGCCTGGCCATCGCTACACTGGTTCACAACACAAATACACTTGGCGTCCGCACAACTGTGCCCGGGCCCGGTTGGCATCTAAAGTAACAAACACCTGTTTGAGTTGGAATTTATTGTAGACAGAACACAACTGGAAGACATACAATATTCTTCATCTAAAATTAAAGTTTTTTGCTGATCACCACTGGCCCTGTGGAGAAATTGAGTGTTGGTGTTAGACTGGGGACGGTGCTGGCAGAGCAGACTCTTCGCACTAACGTCAGCACGTTTCCACCCGCTCGTTTTCATGGGTATGGGAGGGACTGCTACAGACAGCGCAGGTTTTTAGAGGATTACTCTTAGGTTCATGAACTGATCAAAATATCGCTTTGGGGTTATTTATAGTGAGGAATGAACAGTAAAATAGTAGAATTTTCATGATATGGCCCCTTTAAGCCTAGTAGAGAGACCTTGGGAATAGACAGTTACACTCCAATCATCTTTTGAACTATTTTAAAATTGTTCCCAGTGGTCTTTTAATCAGGATTGTCCTGTTTGTCGTGCAAACCAACTCCGTCCGCCCCTCCAATCCTGGTTGCTGAGAGGTCTCTGTTAACACGGTCTCCCACTGGCTTACAGTCCCTTACACCCCCAACACAACATTGATGGTGAGCAATATTGGAGCTATCTATCTGTGCAGTTAGGAACCAGAGGCCAGCTTAGACAAGGAAAACTAAGACAAACATGGATGTATTTGTCTATAAGTAAATGCATCTATAGCGGAGAGTGTTTTCTACGTAACAAATAAGCTGTTTTTTTTTTTTTTGTCTGCTTCAGATTCACAACAATTTTGAATCAAGAAATACTCAAAAAAAAGGGAATTTGAAGGTTCAATTTCTTTAAATATGTCCTCTGTCATCAGAAAAATGCCACAAAAACACCCAAAACACTACTTTAATCAGACTGAGTGCTTAGGAAGCCTGACAATAGCAATGAAAACATCCTTTTTTATTCAACAGACAATATTTTTTCACACATAATATTACAATAAATAAAGTCTTAAATGTTTAAATCTGCATGAAATAGTTTTATATAAAATACAAGTTAAATTTCTGAATTGACTGACAGAAAAGTAGAGCTTTTAGACGATCCATCTATCCATCAGTTTTTTCCATCTGGGATCAGGTGTGGGTGAAGCAGTCTAAAAAGCAAAGATACCCAGAATTCCCTTTGAGCCACTTCCTTTAGCCTCTTGGGGGGAATGTGGAGGCATTCCTAGTCCAGCTGGGAAAAGTGATCCTCCTCTGTGTGCTGGGTCTGCTCCCCAGGGAGGCAGACAGACATGTCTCCAGAGCCACCTCAACTGATACTCTGTAGAGATATGCTTGTGTTATAATCTAAACAGAACATAAATATGTCCAAAATCTTCATTTTTGTCTAAAATAGCTCCTGACTCTTGTCTCTTCTACTCTCACCTGCTGGCCAACTTTGACTAAAATGTTTTCTTTTATTTTTTTATCAGCTCCTTAGAAATGTTACGATTTTTCTTAACACTGTATATTTTTGCTCTGCATAATCTTTATTAAAAAACTTTAAGAAACAGTTAAGCAACTTTTTAAATTAAATTAAGCATGTTCTATTGTACTTTTCTTATTCGTAGCTTTGTTTACTATATTTTCCTTCAAAGACAGTTTTTATATAAGCTCCGCCCACTCTGGGCAGGAACTTAAGAGCAGAAGTGATCTCTACAAAAACTCATTTTTAATGTTTCAAACAACAAATGTATTTAAGTAATGATACTAAACTAAAAAAAATAATGAATTATTACTCAAAGTTTTGATTACAGCTAAAGTCAGGGTTTACAGTGTAAAAACAATAGCTATGGTGCAATGATATGTTTTTATTCGTAAAAATTGTACAAAGAAGATGTCATTTAAATAAATGTACTGTTTTAATAGTAAACTATGTTTAGACAAATGTCTAAATAAACTGTACAAGATGCATAATATGTATTTTCTACTCTGTTCATGTCTTTAAAAACAATAATAACCAATAATCACTGTTGATAATCTTTGAATTGACGCAGAATTATGAGTAAATTAATTTTAGGTTATTGTGGCAGCCATGGATATTTAATGTTTCCTTTAATACATTTCACACATTAACTTATCATTTATTGTTTTGTTTTTTTAATGCATGTTCAAAAGCACATTATTTCAGTTTTCCATTCCAGGTTTGCTCATCAACAGGTCAGAGAACCAATGCGTTTTAGCTCAGAGCACATCAATGTGTTGTCATCAGGTAATCCTAAAAGCACTCTGACTCGTGGTCTAACATTTTAGTTGTTAAGGGAAATTTCACTTAAAAAAAGTTATTTTTCAGAATGGACGCCGAGGTAAAACAGTAAAAATTTTACTCAAATTGTTCCACCAGGGAATGTGATTCATTAAGACTGGTTTTACAAAAATGCATATCTCAAAACTTCTTCCAGTCTTCAGTAGTTCAGTGGCAGCAAATCTTTACATCTTATTTTTTACAGTGTCTTCCTTGGTCCAGATAGTCTCATCAATCCTGAAAAATGACGTCTTAATGAAACTGAAAAAGAAGGGCTAACCTTGATCTGACTTTGATTTTCTCTGTAAGAAAGACCTACACATTTGTGTTATTATGGTTTGTCCTTCTTTGGTTGTTAGTTGCCTTTTTCTTGCTATTTATGGAATAACACACAGCTTTCAGTTGTACTACAGTCAGTGTTTGAGTAAAGCTCATGAGTGTGTGTTCCTGCACTGCATTTATATAGACTGGTGTTCCAATGCTTTTGATTACTTCTGACCTTGTGAGTGACTTGGAGCCTCTCCAGGGGGTCAACAGGTGAAAAAACAGAGTGCATTCTGGACTTTTTGTACAGGTCACCATTTAAGGAAAGGGCCTGAAATACACAAATAAGCACACAACACTTAGAATCATCTTTCATTATAAGTGTTTTGGAACCATTAGAGAAAAACGTACCTACAGAGAAAACAAACTACTTTAACCTCTTAAGACCTGGAGTCCACATGCATGGACATCCCATTTGAGTTAAACTACCACAGTAGTCATTTCTGTTTAACTGGGGCTGTGTGTCTTTTGTGTGTTGAACTCTGCTGAGGTCTGAAGAGATTGAAGTTTTTATTCTGCATTCATGTGCTTTTGGAAAATATTTCATGTGTGTTTTATGATTCCGATGGGCAATTTTCCGATCATTCCAACACCACACGAATGCAACTTTTTTCTATGTTTGCCTTTTTATCTGAGGGATATCAACCCATTTGTGGAATTGACAATAAAATGACAAAAAAAAAACACATTTTAAAATAAAGATTATATTTATTAATTCATTTTCAATCAAAATTAAAACCCATTTTTGTCCAGATTACTTATTATTTCTTTCTCTCATGAGGTGGATTATCAAAACACTCCATGTATCTGCTCCTGGTAAAGCCCTTATGGCAAATTTTAGAACCCTTTTTGGTCCAAGAGTCGCCGATAACCACATGAGCTGATCAGTGAAAGCTGACCTTGTTTCATGGTAGCGACCCCTGGCGGGATGCACTTCAAGGTGAACAACAGCTGCTATCATACGTGTGGTATTTGTATTATGAAGTATTTCTAAGGATTATGTAAGTTGCACACAGTTTTGACGTAATTGTGGTGCTGTCGTACGTTTAGGTGAGCAGACCGGCTCCTTACAGACTGCATGCACGGTCTAGGTAGTGCAGTTAATGCGTAGTGCGGGTATGACGCCTGTGGGATGTTCACACTCACTACACTCTGTCTAATTCCCCATGTGAAACAGTCAGGCTGCATGTATGGAACACACACTCATCACACACTGGTGGGTTAAAAAATCCCTATGACACGCATGTGACTCACCTAGTTCACCCATACGTACCCTTACATGTTTAACCTATAAGAATCCATGGTGACGTCAGTGTAACAGAAAAACATCAGAACTGTGTTGTGGAGTTCACTTGCTTTGTTGTATATTTTACAGCATTTTATTTTTGGGGTCTGGGTTGTTATGGGTTAAGTGTTCACTATGGTTGCAGCATGTCCAAAGAAAAAAAAAAACATGTTTGTGCCAAGCATGACTCAGCTCCTTTGCTGTATTTTACTTTGTGACAAAGGATGTTCCTCTTGACGAATCGGCAGCTGACCTTTCAGTGGTGCATGGACAGTTTCCAGTTCGTCAGCAGAGGGTGTGGTGTGAGTGCACGTGTGAGGTCAGAGCACTTCAGAAATAAGGGGCACCACTGAAACAAGACTAAAGGACTCCTCCCGGGCTTGAAGGTGGAGACCTTCAAAGTATCGCGGTCCCCACCGGCCGCCAATGATGTGACAACTTCCTGTTTACTCCAGTGCAGTTCTTGTTCTTCTCTTCTTCGCTGTCATAGGAAGACAGAGCGAATCCTTTAATCTCTGAACTTTGTGTGTGTCTTAGACCTTTTTTTCCTCCATTCCATCTTCTCTGAGCCACGTACACCTCAACTTTCATCCCTCCTTTAAACCCTCACAGCAGAACCTCTTACTGTAAATGAAATAGAAAAAAGAAAACAGAATAGAAACTGCTCATCAGCCAGTTACAACTAGCAGCCAATTTGATTCAGACTCTTAACCGGAAGTTATTCAGCTAAGAGCAGCAGTTTCCTTTCAGGGTGAAGATATGGGGAACAAAAATAGTCCAAACCCCTGATAGGCTGATACATATTCATACTAAAAAGAGGAAGCGCTGTACAGCTGCGCAGAGCAGCATGTGTTCTTCACCTTGGGCTGTGACGCTGCTCGTTGGGTTTGTGTGTGGGGGGGATGTAAGAGAAAGTTTCTGACACCTCCACCGACTTCTTTCTTGTGGCGTTTCGTAGCACGATCCAGGAGTGTGAATCCTGAGCCCGGTCTGTGCCCGGCCTCGCCGCGCTCCTCCAGATCCATGGAGAGGCCGCTGAAGGCCGGCTGGCTGAAGAAACAACAGAGGTCTCTGGTGAAAAACTGGCAGCAGCGCTACTTTGTGCTGAGAGGAAGCACTCTGACCTACCACAAAGATGACAAGGAGACCACCGTGCAGGTAAGGGAGAGCACTTTCTGATGTCCACTTCAAATTAATCAAAATATGGATTTAAAGTTGCTGAAACCTGAAGACAAAACATAAAAATGAATTCAGAGTCTCTGATATTTTGTTTATAGCATCTTTTAACAGACAGGGGTCAACACCAGCTTTACGATAAACACACATTTATAAGTTAAATGAAAAGTTCAGTCTTTTGTTTTGTGTCTTTTTTGTACAAAATTTTGCTTCAGACTCATCACTTCCTACTAACAGTTGGGCCTTAGATTCAGAGGTGTCGCATCATTTTTGTTTTTATTTGTCATCTAGATTTATATTTCTAGGGTAAAAGTCAAATGTGTCATAAAAATCCTTCAACGGTTTCAGATGCAAATGTCTCTCTTTGGAAACATTACTTTAATTGTCAGAAAAAAAATATATTATTCATTGATCTTTCAAGTTTATCTTCAAATTTAACGTTTTTTAAACGCTTTTGAGAGTTCTATCAAAGTATTGTACTGGAGGACAACATTGTTCAGTCTTTTTAGTCTTAAATTCTCTAAGTTTGCTATTCATTGATTCTGTAATCCATAGCTGTACAGTCATCTATAAAAATTGCCTTAGGGGTGCCCAAACTTTTTCGCTCAGAGGGCCACAATCTAAATGGGACTTGTTGTTGTCGCTCCATCTTGGCTAGCTGTAAAAGGTAGCTAAAAGCACGAGAATTGACCATAAAGGCTTTAGGGAATTTCTAACACAAGAAAAAAAGCCCGGAACTGACTAACTTAGGGGTTGTTTTACCCATAGCTACAGGCAAAGAAAGTGCAAATAGCGCCACTTGGAGGCTGAAAGCATATTACAGCCGTAAAGTTTTTGAACCCCATAGAGAATCAATGGGAAACAGGTTTAGAGGTTTTATCTAAAAACGCTGCAGCTTCCGCAGCCACAACTTGGCGGGCCAAAATCAAACCTTCGGCAGACCAAATTTCTCGCGCGGGCCCCACTTTGGGCCCCGATGGACTAAATTCTTACTTACACTCCGTGCAATTTTTCACCCAGATTCCCCTTAAATGAGGGAGGAGACAAAGTTGTGAATATCTCTAACCTTTTCATTAGGATGTCATCATTTGAAAAAAATAGCAACTGTCTCAAAAAAAGTAGCTTCTTCGGTACTAATTTATGCACATATCATTATACTACTTATACCGTGCTTTACAGTTAGGATGAGTTTTTATGTTCCTTCCTGTGTTGCAAGTCTGTTCACAGCTTTATAGACATGTACAGTTTTGCGCTTCATCCAGGATTATTGACAAAATACTAAAAGTCAATCCTAAAACTCAGAAAAAAAGGAAAACAAAAAAAAAAGTCACAGTGAAGGAATAACTCTTTTATAAGTAAAAAATAATAATCTTACGCTTCCTTAGATGGTTACAGAGCTATTTAAGGTAAATTTCAAAGCTTAGTCTTAATGTATGTACATATCATTACTACATCTCTGCCATGCTTTAGAACTATAATGAGTTTTTATGTTCCTGCCAGTGTTTAAAGTCTTGATGTTTTCATACCTTTGCAGATCTTTTGGACAGTTTTGCTAAAGATAAATCCTAAAGCTGAGAAAAGAAGTAAAGACTAAAATGTATAATTAATTTTAAAGAACACTGTAATCATCAAAGGGAGCTTGCCACACACTGACCACGTCTTTAAGATTGTTAATCAATCATCAATGTCAAGTTAAGATTTATGTCTTGTTTTCCGTTAATTATTTCATTAAAGTAGAATTTAAATGAACCACATCTTAGACTAAGTTCCTGACATTCTGATTTTAGATCTCTGCTCGTCTGCGGTGATGCTGATGTTCAGATTCTATTACTGTTTATGAAGGTTTCCTGATTGCTTTGTTTTTTTTGTGTCTGTTTCTCATTTGCTTTGACATCATGAAGCTCTGCATTATAAAGAGACATCACCTTTTGTGACAACCTGTAAAGGCAAACTCTGACTTTTACAAGCAAATGTTAACTGAAGTCAGATTCATGATTATTCATTATGCATTAACTAGATTCTAGTTACCTAATTTACATCTTTCTAAAACTATTTATATTCACCCAAAGCATTTTTTGGTGTGCATTTTCTTACTATTAGTTCATCAAATCCCTTTAATTTGTAGCAAATGTCTCACTTTTTAAATTACAACAAAGTTAATTAATTCCTTGGTTCCACTCCCTCTGTACTCTTGGTTGAAACTCAGTACTTCTTTTTTCTTTTTAAAGTCACTTCCTAAAAAAAAATATGCATAAAAAAACATTGCAATAATTTTTAATAACAAATGAATTGAAGAAGTTGGCTGTGGGAAGAGGGAGTTATGGGACATGTAGATGTGCTGTAACCAACTGAGCTCTGGCAACATTTCTAATGTCATCTTTATTGTCACTGCCCACTTGGGTCCAAACCAATAATATACCGTTAGCATCCAAACAGAAGAGGATTTTTGGAGAACACATGTATTTTTAGATAAAAAAAATACATGTTTTTTATTATGCATAAATACAAATATTAATTTTGAAGAGGAAGGTAAATATGATGAATTAATATTAACAAATGGATGAAGGAGATTCATCAAAATGATTAAATATATTAACTCTATAGAGAAGGTAAATATAATGAACAATAGGTACATGCTCTACTATACGTATTGCAAGTAAAAAAAATAATACACATAACAGTACAAAAGAAGGGGTTATGTACAGTGAAGACATGACTTAGATGTATACATTGAGGATAATACACACCATGATGGTTTGCATGTTTACACATCACTTCCTGTAAATGTCTTTGATCCCAGGAAGAGAAACTCTCAAGATACTCACTGAAAAATCAACTATTTTAATGTTAACAGGTTTCCTCTCAAGTCCAAAAACATGCTTCATACATTAATTGGTGACTATAAATTGTTCCTTATGCATGCGGTTGTTTGTCTCTGTGAGGTCCTAAATTGGCTGGCAACCTGTCCAGAGTATACCAAGCCTTTGCCCATATGTAATCTCCAGCAACCTCATGATCCTAAACAGGACTGTGTGGGTTTAGAAAATGGATGAAGGGTGTATTTGAAGCTATTGTATAAACTAAGGCAGAAAATGCTTACTTGCTTTTGAGGAGAAATTCAAAAATCTCTATAATATATATTAAAAAATCATACCACAGACTTTCAGACCCACTAAATATTTCTCCAATCTGAAAATTATTATCCAAATGGATGTCTGGGGAAGACTCCTGGACATACTGTAATTAACAAACAGGCAAAAATATTATTTCTTGTACATATAGTTAAAAAAAATACAAGATAGAATTATATTTTTGTAAGTTTTAACTTTTTATAGCTACAGTAAAAGCTTCTGCATGTTATCTACAGGATATACTGTAAAGTGATTCAGAGATTCTTTTGAGGAAATGAATATTAACAGCTGTTTGCTTAAAGATTGCAGGTAATGATCGTTGATGCTCTCTCTTGAGTGCCGCCTGGTTACATTTTTAACACTCTCAATTGTGTTTTCATTCTGCAGGGAGTCATCCAGCTGCGATTCAGTAAAGTCAATGAACTTCCTCCGAGCTCTGATGACCCAGGAAAACATCTTTTTGAGATCATTCCACGTAAGTATTTGACCAACTCTGAACTTGATTGGATGAAACACTATTATTTTAGCCTTACATCAGATATAGATGTTACAATTAAGGTTTTGTTTGAGACTCTTTGTGAAAACCATCCTTTGTATTTGAAGCTATTTTTTTATTTTATGAACTATTTTAAACTGTTTTAACTCTTCAAGTGTTGATAAAAGCAGAAAAGGGAGAAAAAGAAGATTCAGGAAAAGTTGAGAAAACTAAGTTTGTGGTACAAAGTACTGAAACATCAAAATAGCTTGAAAATTGCTTGAATCTTCTGAGTCTGACTAAGGGCTACCAGTTTGAAAGTTTTGCTTAGTTATAGTTATACATTATTAACAATGAATAATGATACTCCTCTAAGTAAAGACTCTGATTTCTCACCATAATTATCAACAATGACAACAAGATGGCAAACATATATTAATATTCAGCACTTTAATAATCTCAATAATTGTTACATTTTCATATGATTACTTACATTTCATAGGAAAATGTCCCATTTTCACTCTGTTGTATCATGTTTATCGATTATGCAATGTTAAAGAAAAATCAACTTGCACATTTTTAAACAAATCTTCTCACATTTTGAACTAATGACCAAATCTGCAGCTTTTTTAGCAAAATTAATTATCCTTGAACTGGAGTAAGTCAGAGATCACCTAAACTTATCTAAAGTTCATGTGTAATTAACATATTTTAAGACGTTTTAATTTCTAAATCTATGTAAATGCAAGTGTAATAAAAAAATAAGAGCAACAGAATACATTTTATTTTAGATGCAGCTCACAAGTGAGTTGTGTTATTTTCAGAAGAGACCTGAGGGCATCTTGTGGGGTCCTTGAGGGCTACCTGGTGCCCACAGGCACCACGCTGGTGACCCCTGCTCTAAACCAACAACATGGTTGTTCTCACCACAGACTTCTTCACATTTCCTTACATTATTGCTGACACTCTTTAGTCACACATCACACATGAAACCGGCCTCCGCCCATTCCAACCTGACTTCACACGCCTCGTCACCTCTTTTCCACACTTTAAGGCCTTCACCCTCTTCACCTCTGTAACCTCACCGCTCCACTTTACTTCTTCTCGTTGACACACACACACATCACTCTATCTGCAGCTGACCTACAACAAACCTCCACCTCTCTGGATGTTCCTCCACCTGCTCCCTGTTTTTACTACAGATCACAGTGTCATCTGCAAACATCATGATCCACAGAGATTGAACTCTTGTATCACCCCTACAGCCCTCCTCCCCACTGTCTTACAGCCCTCATATGTGTCCTGCACTGCTCTAACACACTTCTCTGCCTCTCTTCCTCACACAAACCACAGCGTCTCTCCTTGCATCCTGTCAGACATTTTCTAGATCTACAAAAATGCAATGCAGCTCCTTCTGACCTTCTCTGTTCTTCTCCAGAAACACCCTCAACACTAATATGGTTCTCTTCTTTACTATGAAACCATACAAATCTTCACGTCTGACCTCACACTTCCACTACTCTTTCCCATAACTTCCTTCCATGAATCATCGACATTATTCCTCTGTCGTTTCCACAGCTCTGCACTGAAACCTAAATAGTTCCGTACCCCATCAAAGATGTTGTTAGGATCAACTCCCTTTCAACTCTTCATGCTCTCAGTGTCTTCCACACTTCATTCTTGCTGATCGTTGCTACTTCCTGCTCCACAACAGTCATTTCCTCTAATATGTATTCTCAGACATTTTTCTTATTCATCAGTTCTTCAAAGTTCTTTTTTCATCACACTTGTGAACCCTGTCAACACATTTTCATCTCGCTCCTTGATCCCTCTAACAAGTCGCACCATCTCTATTTATCTGCCTCTCATTTTCCAACGCATTCTCACTCCTAACTCGTCATATATGGACGCATGGTTAGGGCCAACATGAACCGGTAATGGTCCAAGGGATGTTTGGTACCGGGCCACAGGGTAAAAAATCAGGGGTCCCCAACCCTCGGGATGTGGATTCCACATCTGTTTTCTCATTCGGTACCGCATTCCGAGGGTTGTGAACATGTGATTTAATGGGAACAGAAAACATGTCAAAAAACAACGAGTCAAAAAGTGAGACAAAGGGGACCAGAACCATATGTTCACATATGATGAGCTGGGAGAGAGAATGTGTAGTGTTTTCCCACATTTTCTTAGCTAACCTTTTTACTCAGCACACTCTCGAACTTTATTTGCTTTAATCATTCCAGATGATACACCAAGTACCTTCCTCCAGTCTCCATGATCACTGCAGCAGTGCAGTCGTCTGGAAGAAACCCCAGATACCCCAAAGCCTGTTTAAACAACACTCGTCCTGCTTCAAGTCTCAGCTTTTTCAACTGCTTTTCTTCATCTTCACCACTACCTCAAATCACCATCTAATCTTTCAGATTGAATCATCTTTTTTTTAGTGCACTATCCATAGGGAGACACTAGAATTACAGGGAAAATTAAATATTAACAAGGATTCTCAATATAATTTATTATTATTAT
>NC_050520.1:29985339-30022174 GCF_002922805.2 Oryzias melastigma
GGATGACTGGGTCCGCACTCTGCGCAAAGTCATTGGAGTGCCAACGAGCGGAGGTTGGTTCATTGAAATCCCTTTTTTCTCTCTGCCTCAGCAGAACACAAGTTTTCTAGTAAATATCGAGCATCTTCGTCTGGTTGGTTTGCAAAAGAAACAAAATATAAACATTTTTTTGTCCAAAAAGGAACCTAAAAAAAAAAACAGCATTCGACCAATCATTAGGAAACTTGACACATTTATCTTTAGGAGACCTTAAAGATTTAGGTTTGGCTTATTGGGGAATTAATAGGTTCTTTCTTTGACTTTTGGTATGTTAACCCTTTAACCCTTTTCACTATTTACGGTAACTTTTCAACCGTTGACACCATCAACCTAATTCCAGTAGATTCTGAAGTTAAAAGTTACAGTATGTTGAAGATTTTTCGTTTAAGCCTCACCAGCGGCGGGTTAACCTCCTACAGACGGTAGATTTTCCCCAGAGTAAACCATGCAAGCATAACAGAGCACAACACAGTACAAAACATGATGATGTCGTGCATTAAGAAATCAGTAAAAACAATGAAGTTAGGAAAAAAATGTCAATAAAACAACAGATATTAACAGCTTTCTAACTCCTACAGGAAATGGAGACATCTAAATCACTCAGCGGAGTTCACAATAAAAGCTTCTTATTTCATGCAAAACATCCACACATTTCTCTTGTTCTTGGGGTGGGGGTGGAGTTGTTAAAATGAGGCTGTGAATAAGAAAAAGCATTATTTTGAGATACTGTTGAAGAAAGTCACAATTACTGTAAATGCTGAATCGAGTGGAATGTAAATTCAGTTTTTGTTTTTTTCTATTGAAAATTCAATAAAAAAAGAAGGCGGCAAGAAAAAAAAACATACAAAATGTTGTATTTAAAGTGCATTAGTATGTTTTACCTTTTTAAAAACTATGAATCCAGTTCCCTCGATCGTCTCAACAAATATATTTTTTAATCATTAACAAACAAAAAAATGTTGATGGTGATCTAGATGTTTGCACGACTCAGCAATTTGTGTCTGATTGATAAGGATATGTCCCTTTCTTTTTAAAATCAAAGCCCGGCTGTTTTCTTCTCACAAGATTGAAACAATATGTTCTTAAACACTGAAGTCTCCTCCAATGTTTCCATTCTTTGTTGTTTTGACTGACCGACCTGCTTGTGGACGACTGCCTTTCCTCGTTAGGCTAGTTAGCCTATTTAAAGAAAATGCTGATGTCAAACTTTCCAGCAGGTGAAACTTCAGACCTCAGTTCATTTGGCCGTAGATCCAACCACAGATGGGTTTATTTTCGTTTTTTTTTCCAACCAATTTAACCTCCTTTCACAGCAGTTAGCCTCTCAAAACAGACGATTCAGCTTCTGCTTCATCTACTTCTTTTAGAAATCCCTTTAAATCGTGGACATAAACTGACATCTAAAGTGCATGTTTTTGAAATGAAGAAACGTGTCTGTCAGATTATTTAATACTTACACGCTGAGGTTAAGTCTTAAGCTTTTCATAGGCTAATGCAAAAATATTTTAAACAGGTTTTCAATATTTTTTCTTTTTTGTTTTTGCATTTAAAAGTTTCACTTTTTGTTTCTGTGCTGCATTCAATTACAAAGATGATCTTTGGGATTTAAGATTTAACCAGCCAAAATAATGACCTAATCGGTCACAAGTTGTTGAATGTAGATAAAAACATAAAGTTGGGTAAGTGAGTAAAAACCTTCACTTCTAAAATAACTGCTACATTATCTGCCTTTCTTTCCTTGCGCAGTGTTTGGAAAGAGTCTTGTAGACACTATGGCGTACGAGAAGCGCTTCGGGTCCAGCACGGTGCCCATCCTGGTGCAGAAATGTGTGGAGTTTATCAAGCAGCACGGGCTGGATGAGGAGGGCATCTTCCGCCTCCCTGGTCAGGACAATGCTGTAAAACAGTTCAGAGATGCCTTCGATGCAGGAGAGAGGCCCTCCTTCCCCAGGTAACACCCTCCACAGTCACTCTCATTGTGGTTTTAATCTGATTTTTAAATATGTTTATAGGGATGTTTTGCTGCTTACATCAACATAAAAGCCTGGTTAAAATAGGAATCAAAAGCTGTTGGGGACTGTTTCCATAAAAGGAGAAAATCAATTAACAGAATCAGCTTATTTCCGTGAAAAAAAAAGATAGCTCAGTGATCAAGAGTCGAGGGTGAAGCCACATCCTGTTCTGACAGGCAGAATGAAAACATCGTGATCTCTTGACAAAGCTGATTCAACGCAGGCGGCCTGCTCTGAATCTGTCCCCTTCAGCTCAGAGAGCACAAGGCTTTCTGAAAAACACAAAATCACAACAAATATCAAACCAAAACAATGGAAAAGTGCTCAAGGTAACTACAGAACAAGGAGCATACAACGTAAGACAATCAAGCTGAATAACTTCTTGTCCCCGCAGGATTATTTTAAACTTTTTAAGGTCACTTTTCTTTCAAGACTCTATAAAGATGGAAATTGTTTATCATCTGACGCCAGTTTTACATAGTAGTCCTCCATGTGTCTGAACATATTTCAATGACCCACTCCATTGAAAATGGTGTTTTTGTTGTTTTTAACACGATCTTCTAGCATTTATCTCATGATGGAGAACAAATATAATGGAATTTAAGATCAAAACAGAGTTTCTGGGTATTTTTTGAAAAAGCTCTTCATTGTGAGTTACTGTTCTATAGTCTCCCTGCTCTGCTCCACTTGCAGACAAATATATCCGTGTACGACTTCATTTTCCTCGTTTGAGCTGACGTTTGTCTCAAAACTGTACGTCTGGATGGCTCCGATATTTCTCACCATTTTTGTTGCACCGCTAATGTTAGGATAGGGTTAGGAGGGGCTGTATAAGGAATGATGGGATATAAGCAGAGGCTTACTTCCACACAAACAGTCCAGCCCACAACTCAGGGGTGAATTTCTGAAGAACTCCTGCCGCTCTGCAGAAACTATGTCCTACAAAACTACAACAGTTTTCTTTATTATAATAATCATGAATAAAAGACAACAGGGAACACTTTAAATACAACAAAATTTGATTGAAGTGGCACTTAAGATTTAATTTGAAGTAACAATCTTATCAAAGATCATCAAAGAATTATGAGGTGAACTGTGATACAGCGCTTAGTGGATGTTGGTGACATTTTGTTTTTTAGTCTGTGATTAGTGAGTGTTGTGTCCGCAGTGACACAGATGTCCACACGGTGGCGTCGCTGCTCAAACTCTACCTGAGGGAGCTTCCTGAACCTGTGGTGCCCTGGACTCAGTACCAGGACTTTCTGGACTGCACCAACATGCTGGATTCAAACACCAAAGAGGTTTGTTCATTTTTATCAAAAACACATCTGAGTGAGTGTAAAGAGGAAGTTTTTTTATTTATTTTATTTTTTTATCAGACGTAAACTTGTCCTTCAGCATGTGATTTGTGTGTTTCTTACAGGGCTGGGCGAGGCTGGAGAAACAAATTGCTCTTCTGCCCAGACTCAACTACAACCTTCTTGGCTACGTTTGTCAGTGAGTAGAAACTATAAATTTGTGAGGAGAATTTTACTGAACCTAAAAAACCTCACAGACTCTTGTATGGAGCTTAAAAACTGAAAGCAAATGTAGAAAAATGGACAAAAAAGAAAAAGCTGAAAAAAATGACAGAAACATTTAAAGTGGGGGAAAATTATGATTTAATGTTGAAATTTCCTAACCTAACCTTCTTTGACGTGTACAGAAGGACTTCCTGTTGTGATGTTTCTCTTGATTTCATCAGCTAAAGAACTACAATAAACCACAACAGTTGCAGTAAAATGCAAAGAAGCAAAAATCTGACTGACCTGTTCTTCAAAATGTTTAAAAAATCATTTTTTTAAACTTCCACAGAAGTGATGCGGATGTTGAGCTCCACATAATTATGAGCAATGATTTTAAGAATAACTAAAAATCAAACAGGTTTTGGATTAATGCATTTTTCTTTTTTTTAACTTGAACATCATCACATGAGCATTAAACCGCTCAGAGGTGCGTTCTCCATAAATAACTGAATGTAAGAATGTAAAAAGACTCTATTTGGCCCTTTTTCTGTCTTGCAGGAACAATAATCTTTTCAAGAAAGTTTTGCAATTGCAAAAGAAAAAATATGTCCTAGTGACTGGAGTTTTTTCTTAAAATAATCATTTTTGGACCATTTTTTGTACATTATTAGCATTTTTTTTTTTTGCTTATTAAATAAAAATCTGTCAAATAGGCAAGAATTTTAGTCTTTCTCTCTAAGGGGCCTGTTTTAGCGGTGCATCATTTCAACTTCAAGGTTTTTTTGCTCATGAAGATTTTTGCCGACAGGTTTTTGTTTGAGGTGCAGCTCCACTCCAGCGTCAACAAAATGAATGTAGAGAACTTGGCCACTGTGATGGGAATCAACCTGCTCAAACCTCAAATAGAAGATCCCTTCACCATGATGAAGGGTGAGAACTGCTTCTTTTGTCTCCTGTGCACAAGACCAACGTCTCTGTTCACCATTAGGTGAACTCCAGTGACTCCTCATAAGTCTGGGGATTGGAGAATCATCATTTTGATTGGAATCTTTAAACATTGGTGTTTGTTTTTCTTCACAGCCACTCCTCAGATCCAGAAGCTGATGACAGTGATGATCAGACAGCATGAGAGTCTGTTTCCTCCCATCAAAGACCCGCCTCCCTCCTCTCCCCCTGTTAAGACTGAAAACCAGAAGAACAGTCCCCGTAGTTTTGTGGGCTGGGAGTCTGCAGAGGTACAGTACATGAAAAGGCATTCCTTTAAGCAAGTTTTCAGTGGGCACTTTTTGATTGTTTCAAGTTTAATCTTAATTTTTAAGATTTTGGAGGAAAAGGTTTGTTTGTCTTGCATAGAGTAAAAAGCTCGCTAACTATTGTTTTTGCACAATTTACATTTTTATATATCATAAAAATAAAAAAATTCAGCTTAGCAGGAACCTGTTAAAAAGAGACATGAGCAAGAACGTTAGTCTCATCAACAGATTGAGTAATAGCTATTTATTTTTCAATAGAAGTCTATGGGATTTTGGCTTTCTGGGAGCAGCAGGTACTTCCTGTTTGAAAGACGAGGGGGGCGGGGATCAGTCCAGTTCTCTCTATATACGGTCTATGGTTCAGACTCAATACATTTTGACACTCACACATCATATCTACACAACGGAGGTCACAAGTGTAACAAAATAAGCACCATTTTCCCTTTTAAACATTTTTCAGACCAGATGGTGATACAATACTTTAAGCCTTTAAATACCTAATTAAGACAAATACAACATTTTTTCTGCTATCATTGCCTTGGAGAAAAACACAATGCATGTTTTTAATATTATGCTTTCTAAAAAGGATTCAAATGAACAGTGTTCCTCATCCTTCCTCGTACATTTGGGAATTTCCTGAACCATTCAGAGTAAAAACAGTTTGTAAATGTTTAAAGTTTAACACTTTTACATCTTTTTTGGTGGCTTTCTTTTAGCACCCACAACATGTTTCCTCAGGATTTAGATCCAGACCATCCAAACATGGCAAGTTGTGAACACTGCTCATTTCCCAACATTAAAATGCTTGGAGTCATCCAATCAAAGAAATGTAAAGGAATTTGGTAAAAGGATTCAGTTATTCTGAGACTGTAAGACTCAATCGCACAGGGGGCCAAAATCCAAAACACACCTTAGATCATGGGCCAGGATAATATTTAGTGAACACAATAAAACTACATTTTTAAAACACAACTTTTAAACATAAATATTAATAAAAACATACAGGAATATTATTCTGGAATTAATAAACTTAAACCTTAAATAACTTTAAATATTTCACTCTTCATAAAAATATATTTTGTCAAACTTATACAAGTTAGAGATAAGTGTAAGATCACATCGAACCATTAATAACAATAAACTAAAATGATCTGGAGGGGCGGAACTGCTTTCAAGAAACCATAAATGTCTTATTCAAACACCAAAATGTTAAAGTTACAAGGATTCAAAAATGACTGATTGAAAAAAAAAGAAACAAAAAAAGTATTTTAAAATAAAAAATAAAATAATTCTATTGACTTGTAGGAGTCGTGCAAAAACCTTTTATTCACTTTTTCCAGCTCCCAAATTTGTATTTTGTGTATATTCAAATGCAAACTGTTGGTTTAACAGTAAAGTGTTGTGTATCTAAATCGATCACTTGCTGCCTTTGTGTGTCTCAGATGGGTGATCCGTTTCTGTCCGAGTCTCCCAAAGAAGAGGAAGACGACGACAGTCCAGGTCCGCTCACAGGGAACTTCAGCCCACAGATGGAGTGTCAGGATTCTTTCTCCCCCTGCACAGAAGAGGGTCAGGGCAGTCCTCGCAAGCGCACTCAGACCCTCCCCACCTTCATCTGCCCCCTCACGGGGATGGCTGCCAAGGCAGACGCCCTCAACAAATGGAGCAAGACCCAGGAGAGCATTGAGGAGAAGAGCGGGACTTTGTCGGAAGACATTTTTAAAATCTTGGACCTGCGCAGCCCGTTTTTAGGAGTCTCCAAGTTCAGCAGAAAGGAAGAGGAGGATAAGTCTGTGACCCGGAGGGGCAGCGATAGCGCCGTGTCTTCTAATGCCAGCTCCCAGAAACCTGAGAGTGACTCCCAGCCTACGGGGGGGCCGCCGTCTGATCAGAAGACGGCAGAAGCCTCAAAAGAGGGCAGCACGGGGGTGCAGGTCAACAGCAGACCACAACAGAAGGAGGAGGAGCCACTTCCAGAGAGGTGAGGTCATCCTAAAGGTCAACTTAAACAAAAAATCTTTAAGATACTTTACAAACGCTAACACGATCAACATCATTCCAGTAGATTCTGAAGGAGAAAAGCCGCTTTTCTCCTTCAGAATCTACTGGAATGACGTTGATCAAGCTAACAATGATAGTAAATCACAGAACATAAACACTGGAGCTCTGCTGCCAAAGGGTTAACTTTGTCTTTTTGCAGTTTGCAGAAGGAGAACATGGAGCTGAAGGCCACCGTGGTGGAGCTCCAGGCTGCTCTGGAGGCAGAGCGCCGCCGCGTAGCTGCTCTGGAGATCTGCCTAAAAAATGCAGAGCGCAGTCGGGACGAGGCTCAGAGGCGCAACAGCGAGCTGCAAAGAGACATTCAGCAGTTTCTTATCGCAAAGAAACAAGCTCCAACTTAAGCCGTTTTCTCCCTGTATTCTATTGACTCATTTCATCAGACTGGAGCTGCTCATCCGGCGTCTTTGTTGGATTTTCTCTCCAATTTTTAGTTTTTTTTTCCTTTCGACTACTCCCTCACCATAGCGAATCGAACTAGAACGTGATTTGGTTTCGTTTTTTAGGACGGATGACCTTCCTGACCTCTGTGTTTACCAGACTTGGGACCACCACAACGACACACTGGAGAGCACCTGAGGGTCTTCCATCTACAAACCACCAGATCGGATCAGATCAGGCGTGTCCAGGCTGGAACAGCCAGATTTATATTTCATCTCTGTTTTATCTTGAAAATAAGTTATTAGGATTTTTCTTTTTGCATGTAAAAAAAAGTCTCATTCAGATGGAGTAATAGAAGAAAATGCTATTAAAACATACTTGTTTTAAAAAAAAGCTCAAGAATATTGGCCAAAAATATGATAAAAGTCAAATTGTTTAACTGAAGGGAAGCTAAAATAATAAAGCATGATGAAAACAATGACACACATGAAGAACTCTAGAAAAACACCTGAATTTGTTTCCATCCATCCCTTTTCTTAGACGCTATACCCCTCTCTGGGTCTGTTGGAGTCTGTCGCAGGGCACACAATCACTCCCCACACCTAAAGACAATTTAGAGTAAATAATTAACCCATGAAGTGTCCAGAGAGAACATGGAAACCCCACACAGAAAGATCCCAGCTGGGATTTGAACCAGGGCCTTCCGGCTGTGAGGGAAGAGCACTAACTACTGTTTCGCTGGATTTATGTCCATGAAAAAAAAACCCAAAAAAAACAAAAAGGTTTCGCTTTCAAAATAAAGTTTTTGCTAAATTAAGGTAAGGTAAGTAACAGCTGTCAAGGGGTTACCAGACCTTGGTATTCTTGTGAAAAAAACAAAACAACTAATGTTTGTTTCCAGGTGGTTCTAGCTTTAATAAGTGTGTTTTTGCACAGCTTCTGAAAGGTCCCATTGCTTCATCTGAATCCGGCTGTGATCCAGGATCAGCCTGGTTTCTTTTCCAGTAATTCTCGCTCTGCCTGGAATAATGTTCTGGTCTCTTAGCCCAATTTGTGCTGCCAATTCCAATATGTCATAATATCTGAGTGCAGTAGCTGAAAATCGTGCCATAATCCCCACACATTCACCAGCCGCCCTGACAGTATAAAATACAGGTTAAGTGCTTCTCTAAACTGTTATTGTTCAGTTAAGCTGAAGGAACCTTAAGCCGGACAAGAAGAATTCCTTCAATTTCTTTTATTTTCTCAAGTTACCTGAATACTTTCGGCCTCTGAAACCTCAAAGACCCGAGGATCAAATTCAGATAAATCAAACCTGTGTTCCTTCCAGCAGAAAATGGTTTCAGAACAAAGGAGGCGGTTTTGTTCGCACGGAAATATCACTTCTCAGGTTGAGCTATTTAAAATGACTCAGGGATTACACTATTGTGAAGGCAACAGAGTGTTTGTCTGCTGTGGTTGTTTGAGAAAAGACGAGAAAATAAAAGATTTATGTGGAAATGTGTGGATGGACCTTATTGGCTCAGTAAAGTGTATAAGGTCAATGGTATCATATATAGAATAATATTTGTGCCTTTAGTTCAAATTATACACAAAAAACAGCACTAGTATGAAGTTGTTTACCTTTCGGTTTCTCCCTTCACGGGTTTCCACGGTGAATCAGCTTTTCCCTGACTCACACAGGTGATCTGGTAAATTTTTATGCAAGATGTCCTTCCAGACACAACCCTGTATGGGGAGCGGCACAGACTCTGACCCCCTTGTGGCTACATAGTAAGACAGTGGAATGAAGGCTTTTTGTTTAAGTGAAAATGTCAATTGCTATCAATTAACCAGAGAAACTGAAACAACTTTTTACATTTTATTTTATTTTATAAAGACTATTTTAATTGCAGCCAATTTATGAGAAAAAAATCTATAAAAGCTAAAAAACAATACTATTTTCATGGAGTACTGTCTAATAGTAGTATCACTCCAAAAATAGCAACTATGGCCTCCTCTAATCCACGTTTGTTATGCCCTTAGGCCCCTAACGGAGAGCAGATAGAGGGGCCTGACTGAGTGTGCAAACGGACATTGCCTCAAGTTTTCTTGGGCCCATCAGGAAGATGTGATGGTCTGTTGCGGCAGCAGTTCAACAAAACGCCTGATAAGAGCTCGTCTGTCAGTCGTCAGCCTGGCAGATGAGTGGCAGAGGCAGGAAAAGCTCATTCCTTCCCATCGCCGTGACGCACTGACAACAGGAGTGTATCTGCGGGTCACACGAAGAAGCTCAGGAATGAAGGACAACCGAGTGGTGCAATGAGGTATCAGGTGACAAACGTTCCCGTCTGAGGAGGAACCGGTGACGGTCGCCTTCAACGTCATCAGATTCTCAAACTGTCAGAAAAACTATAGTCACACGGGGATCTAAAAAGAACCCAAATCAGGATTTAACTTCATGGGTTTCTGTCGAGGTTTTGCAAGTTAATCTAACTTTAATGAATAATTTGAACTGAAATACTGTCAATAATTTTGAATTAAAGTAAAGCCAGAATTCAGAGATATTGTTGAGAAATAATAGTTGTTTTTCCATAGATGATGATTTTATTGAGTTAGTACAGATAATAGAGGATTTCTTTGAGATAAGACTCTCTTACAGGTTGCAAAGCTATTTTTATGCAGTTTGAAGTTGATTTTTTTAAGACTGAAAAAAATGACCATAAAGTAGAAATCCTAGTAAATAGCTGCAGTATATACAGGTAAGTTTTCAAATATGCTTCAATCATGGAGTCAAGGAGAAAAACAAAAAAGAAAAATGCGGCTTACATAAAATTTAGCGAGTTCAAGTTCATGAGAATTGCTTCTATACAGCACACGAGGCATGGTGGTGACAGGACAGTGGTATGGGAATGGATTTTAGGACCCAGGCTTTGTGAGTTGACTAGAATCTTCTTTGTATGCCACCAGAGTTCAGCGTCTGTGCTGAGTCATGGTTTGCTGCTATGACAGCTTCGCCATTTTTAGTTATTGTCATATCAGACATTATATGTGAAGTTAAACCCCATTAAGGAAAAAACATTTCAATTTAACCAACAGAAATGAATGTTACTCAGAAAATCATTAAATTGAGGGATGTTCTTGATTTTTTTTTCCATGCTGCTTTTGCTTTTTACCTTAGTTCAAAATACATAAATCCAATCTCCCTTTCACATTTCCTAGTTTTCAAAACAGGCAAAGGTCTGGTGTGTTTTGTATTATGGCCTGATAAATAAAACATCAGAAGTGAAAAGGGGGTAAACTATTTTTTTTGCATGTCAAACATTGTTAGGTGGTGAAAATCCTCTTGTTTCGCAGGCTTTCCGTGGGCTTCACCTTTGACTTCTTGCTGTCTCTGAAATTGAGAGGAATGTCTCCGGGAAGCTTTGTCTGCCGGGCGATGAAAGCTTGCCAAGGTGCCTCATTATGTCTTGCATTACACACCCTAGCCTCTTCAAAGAGGTTAGAAAAATCAGTTTCAAACGCAGTAACTATAAGAAAGAGAGGGGTTCAAACTCTGTTTTTCACTCTCGTATGCAGCTCAAAATGTTGCACAGACTTAAGGCCTCACTCCTCATGGGCTCTGATTCAAGTTACCTGAAAAATGTGTCTATAAAATCAACAAACCAGAAGTGTATTTAACTTTTTTTCAAAAAAGGGACGCTCAATTATGCCTAGAAAGCACTGGCATAACTTCACCGTTCCCAAAGCAAACAAACAAATGAAGAGTAACCCACCCAAACAAAATAACCCGTCCACAAGGAAGAAGCTGCAGGACAGTGTTTACAAAATCCTCATTAAGGAAGTTGTGAGATAACGCACACGCTCATGCGCATCACACAGAGTTAAAAAGAAGGCACGCACACACACACACACCCCAAAGAGACCATAAGCACTGAGCAATGCAGAGCCCACCATATCATAGATAAGGGACAGAAAGACAAGGCTGGGAAGAAAGAGCAGACCACAGAGAGACTGACCAAGGAGAGGACACAAGAGAGATGAGTCGAACAGACAAAGACGAGCCTCGGCCACCCTGCCACCGGAATCGCTGCCCTGCTGCAAAGAACTTCAAACAGTGTGCATGAAAATAAATGCTGTGAGATCTGAAGGAGGGCACCAGGACGCCACACGCCTGGAGAGGGGCTTACATCGCTCGGGTCAACAGGAATGCAGCCGCGGCCACATATACTGACCTACAGCTTGCAGAACTTCTGGATTTATGCAAACAAAACGTCTGTCTTCCTTCTTGTTGCATGATCTCACCCATCCACCACCCCAGAGGGCATACACTAGACTGCTGCAGATTGTTTCTCCCATGGCGAGCATTTCGGGCTCTGAACTGGGAACCATTTGCACCTCCAAGATTGTGTTCCTGCTGATTTGCCTCCTGTTGCTCCAGGCGCCTCTCCGTGGACAAAGCGGCCCCATTTCGCGGACTCATCAGAGGATTCGTCCTGCTCCAGGGCTGGGGGACGGGCATGGAGGGGTGGTGGACCCGTCCATTTTGGAGCAGGAAAACAACGCTGACATGCAAAACCTGCTGAGGAGCTTGAAGGAACAGTTTCTGCGCACTTTCAACCTGTCGGGTATGGGCCCCCCGGCCTTGCCTCCAGGGAGTACGAGAGAAGAACCCCCTGAATACATGATGGAACTTTATAACCGCTTCGCTAATGACCACAGTGCCATGCCCACCGCCAACATCATCCGCAGCTTCAAGAATGAAGGTACAGTTCACCTCAACACTATGATCCCCCAGATAAACACACACATAGATAAAATAAAACTTGTTTTCTTGTTAGACATTGATTATGCAGCCTTATAAGTCCTGAAGTAGAGAAGTAATAGTTCCACATTATTGTTCAGATGTTCATTTTTAATTTTTGAGATAGTTTGGAAATGTCCAATTGTAGAATTGACACTCTTAAGTTGCAATTTATGAACTTCTCTTGGGAAAATTATTTGTTGTCTAACACTCTTCGTTTATCTGTGATCAGATTCAAGCCCAAGCATGGTGGGTGTTGGGGGAGTGAGGCGCCACCCACTCCTTTTCAATGTGTCAGTCCCCCATCACGAGCACATAACAGCGGCGGAACTTCGCCTCTACACTCTTGTCCAGACTGACCGCCACCTTTATGCCGGTGTTGACCGAAAGGTCACCATCTACGAGGTGGAGTCGCAGGACTGGACGGAGAACATGACCGACGGGAAGGCGGCGCGAAGAGATGCGTTCGGACTGGTGCAGGAGCGGACAGAGCGGGTGGAGCTGGTGGAGCTAGCTTCCCGACAGGTCTATGGGACGGATAACGGCTGGGAGGCCTTCGACCTGACTGCTGCCGTTCAGGGTTGGCGCAAGTCTGAAAGTGGCACCACACACCGGTTGGAGGTGCACATTTCCAGCATAGCTGACAGTGAGAACGATAAAGATGTGAGGAACAGCAAGGATGCGAGTGCACCTGAAGGAGACATGAAGATTGACAATAGTCCCGAGGAAAAACACAAGCCCTTGTTGATTGTTTTCTCCGATGACCAAAGCAGGGATCATCGAGAAGATAAACGTGAACTGAACGAGATGATAAACCACGAGACTTCCAATGTGGTCGAGCAGAGCGATGACCTATGGGGAGGTCTGGATAGAGACGAGAATGAGGAAGCTACAGACGAGGAAGACCTGATACAGAGGCGCTCAAACCTGATATATGACACTGCATCCCGCATTCGCAGGAACGCCAAAGGAAACCACTGCAAGAAACAGTCTCTGTATGTGGAGTTCAAGGACATTGGCTGGGACAGTTGGATTCTGGCTCCTCCCGGCTACGATGCCTTTGAGTGTGCAGGTGTTTGCTCATACCCACTGACAAAGCATCTCACCCCCACAAAGCACGCCATCGTTCAGACACTGGTCAGCATTAACAGTCCTCAGAGGGCAGCGCGAGCATGCTGCGTGCCCACCAAGCTGGACCCCATCTCCCTGCTGTACCTGGACGAAACAGGGGTGGTCACCTACAAGTACAAGTATGAAGGCATGGTGGTGGCTGAGTGTGGCTGCAGATAGTCCACGGACTCAGAGCTGAACGCTATCAGTCTTACCCCCCAAGAGGAAAGACATAAAACTATCAATAAGCTGCAATTAACTAGGCTGACAAAGGAACTGTTGGAATCCATGATGCTGCGTTCACACGGGCTCAGAACTGTGCGTTCAAGCGACAAGTTCCAATAAAAAGTTAGACAGGTGAATGTGGGCATTTCAGGCTCCTGGATTCAAAACTCTTGCAAGTTTTTAATTCAGTTTTGGGCTCTACGTACAAAACTTGCAACCATTGAACACAAAAGCTAAATCAGCTGAACTTTGACCAGTTTAGGACCTTTGCTTTGGTAGGGACATAAGATTCTGAAACACCAGTCATTTGAAAAGTTATCATTCAGAGAAATTACTAATTGTGGTTTGTATATGACACCAAGTCTCTCAGATTTTGGAATACAGCTGGAAAAGAAAAAGCCTCTGGAGAAAAGATTCACAAGATTTGTACCGCTTCGACATTTTAAGCCAAACCTCTTCCAACTGTAGATACATGCACAAGTATCTGGTATCTACAGTCCAGTGTAAACACCATATGCCTAGAGTGCATTTAAATGCCTACGTTCAGCACATTCTTGCACTTGCAACACATGTCTGGTGTGTACGTAGCTTCAGAGTTAAGCTAGATACACACAAAAGGATACTACACATACAGAACTACCAGAGCCAAATCCCTCATTGGTTGAACTGGTTCAGCTTTTGATGGCCACGAGTTTTGGGCCTGAAAATGTACGTAGCTACATGTGCGTGCAAGAGTTTTGATTGCAGAAGCCCAAAACGAGCCTATTTGCACATTTACATAGACTTTTTATTGAAAGTGGTCCAGACGTGAACGCAGCATTAGTATCATTTGACAGAACTGTATGCACTTCAAGTTGTATAATTTATGATTTCATTTAAAAGGTTAAAAAAGTTATATGAAGCTGTAGAGGATTAGTTGTCCTTTTTTACCAAAAATGATTTCAAGATGATGTCGTGCCAGCAGGACACCAGATTTTCTGAAGAAGAGATTTGTCCGTTTGTGCAGCCTGATGGGAACTGGTGGATCCTCCCCCGTCTCTCTTCCCCTTCCTCTGCTCTTATCTCTGGCCTGCCCGCTCAATGCAAACACTAATCAGCACTGCATGTGCCTCAGCACAGTGAAATGACCTCCCTAAGGCAACCTGAAAAAGCCATGAACTCTCCAGGCCCGGCTCCTGCAGCCCCCCTCCAGATACGTGAGCGCTGTGCACGGGCCCTGGAGCGCGGGTTATCTGACTCAACCCCGTTTCCCACTTCACATGCCTCTTCTCCACTCCCCCGAGTTACACAGATAGCGAGGTGTTGGGGGCTGAGAAACATGTATGCCACCATTCATGCTTGGAGGGCTTGAAGTCATTCAGGACACGTTTTGATGTGGCTGGATGGGGGTGTGGGGAGAGGAGCCAGGAGACGTCCACATTCTTGGGCAAGTGTTTCAGTTGGCTGACCTTGCACTTTGTGCCCCCGCCGTATCTTCAACAAAGTCATCCATCACTTCTGTGGAAAAACATCGGCTTTTTGGAGCATTTTTGTCTGGAAAGGATTGCAGAGTCGCCTTACAAATACCTTGAGGAAATACTTTCTTTGGTTATAAGCCTTTTGATACCTCTGCTGCTTGTGTCAAATAAAAGACTATTTATTGTTCTAATTTATTACTTTTTACAACAGAGTAAAAGACTAAATATACATATGTAAATTTGTAAGTTGGCATAGAGCTAGTTTTGTAACAATGACAATGCATTTGCAGCATAAAGACTATTTTGTTGGGAAAACAATTAGCAATGGTTTTTAAATCAATAAAATGCAAAAATGATTAAGAAATATAAATATGGTTGTCCTTTTTTTAAGTGTGAGCGTTTGGTCATGCGTGCTTGGAGGCTCACGTTTCACTGACTTCTGTTTATTTTTAAGTCATGAGTAAAAGTGTCATTGTTTGTCGGATTTGATTTGTGCCGCTGGCTAAAAAAAACATTGGAGTTGTGACATAACAGACTGCTTCCATTCAGATCCTTCATTCCATTGCTATCAGCTCAAGGGTCAGACTTTATGCACAAACAGAAAACCATGGGAACAAGCAGAGGAATGCCCCCTAGTGAGCAAAGGACGACCTGATGATGCATTAACTGTTTTTTTTGTTTGTTTTTTTTTACCAAAAGCCATAAAAGATCTAGCAGAAAGCTGTAATTTTGAAAAATGTTTGGGTAGAGCTTCATAATTTAAACCAATGATTTACGGTCACAAGAGACTTTATTACAGCCTGATTCATTATTTCTGCCATCACCTCTACTATTCATGGTTTGGAATTTCTTATGTTTATTCTACAGCTGAAAAAAGCAGGATGGGAGCCTCTAGAACAGAGATGGGCGAACTTTCTCATATCGTGGGCCACAAAGGGTTCTAAAATTTGGTGATAGGGCCAGACCAGGAGCAGATTGATGGCCTGCTTTGGTAATTCACTTCATAAAAGAACGATATTAACACAGGATCTGGACAAAAACATGCCTCAATCTTTATTGAAAATTACTTTTAAAAAATGGGAGTTTTTATTTCAAAGCTCTGTTTTTTGTTCTTACTTTAGCGCCATTTTCCCCAATGGCTTGACGCCCCTCAGGGAAAAACTCAAATTTAAGGAAATGCTGCATTTTTGTGATGTTGGAATAATCCAAACAATTACTTTCCGACTTGGAAATCACATGAATATCAGAAAAACAAATCTTCAAGCATTTCATGAATGCAGAATAGCTTTCATTGCCAGAACAAAGACTCATTTATTTGAAGTGCGACATTTGTGGAGAGACAACTGAACTTTAAGGAAAATTAACATTATTAAGGGTAATCAAAATAATTTGTTCCAGTTTGGAGGGCCAGATTAAATAGTTTAACGGGCCACATATGCCCACCCCCCCTGCCGTAGTTTGCCTGCCACTGTTCTATAACCAGAAGTGATGACCCCAAACTCCAAAACACAAAAGCAACAAGCGCAATATTGGAGGTTGTTAGTTGACAGTTCATGCTAGAGTACTTTTTTGGCTTCAATAAAATACAATAAAATAATTGTTAACTATGACTTTCCAGGTACATCTCTGAGCACAAATGCTCCATAATTTACTGCAGACACAAATTTACAGAAACTCTTCAAATAAGGTGTTTTTCATGTAAATCAGTGTGGATTAAATTTAGGCCCCAATAAACAAACTTCACTGCTCAGTATGACTTTGGTAAAAATATATATTTTTAAATTACCCGTATTTTAAAATTTAAAAACTATATCCTTGAATTTGATTTAATTTCACTTGAAATTTTAAGAATTTAGCTAAAATACAGAAAATAGACAAATTCCTACACTTGAAAAGTGAAACATTAGATCAATTAACAAAAGTTTTGTAACTGTTAAATTTACAATTATTACATTTTTTCAAATTACATTTTTTTGTTGATTTAAATCAACAATTTTAACTTGATTCAAGCCTTTTTGTTTAAACTACATCAATGCAAAAATGTGTATCATTTATATTAATAATGTAACTTCTGACAATGAACACAACCTTTTTTTACTTAGGTACAACTCAATAATTTTCTTTGGATTGATTTAAGATTTTACTTTAGATTTAGTTACTAAATTGCTGTAATTTTTTACATGTAATTTAATTAAGTTATTTTGATTAAAAATGTTTTGATTTAGCACAATCAATTATTTTATGTCCACAATTATCAAAATGTTCTTTAATTGAAAATAAAAATGTCATTTCAATCCATTTTTAACATTGACTTTGGTCCAATAAAGCTTTAGAGCAAGCATGATGTTACATAATTCCAAAAATACTGAATAATTTTGGGGGACATTTTTAAACCTCCTGTGCTGGATCAGATGTTGTGAAGGGGTCCATCTTAAAAATATAACAAAAAAAAGTAAAAATCGGATTATTGTTTCACAATTTTTTGCCAGTAGTACCTTTGCATTGCCAATCTAGTTCTCAGGCACGTGAAGAATGATGTTCAGTTACCACACTTCTGTTGCTTTTCAGTCTGTTTATAAATAGATGATTTTTTCTCATAATCCTGGAAACCCTTCTAAATAAAGAAGATTCTCTGGAAAGAGTCCAGCAGTGACAAGTGCAGCTCTTAAACAGATCCATGACCTCCCTATAAGAAAAGAGCAGAAGTGGTCTAAAAACAGTAACTGACAAGAGTGCAATGACCCCAGTGCTTACAGCAGCACCCCGGCTCAGCTATGTAAAGCTCACTAATTGGTTATTTACAGAAAGTCACAGGAAAAACTTGTCTGGCCTTTGTCAGATGAGTGAGAAAAATTACATTTTTTTCTTTTTTTAAGTGTATGTTTGGATGGTAATGATGATTGAGAAGCTTTTATTTTTTCACATGCCAAAAGAACCTTAATGAGAGCATTTGCTGCTACCTTCATGACGTTTCTAGAAGACATAAGTGGACTTCACGTGGAGATGCTTTGCAGAGTCTCAATTGAAGAGATGAGCGCTGGGTGGTGGAGAGATGGAGATGATAAACAACGTGACCCAAAGCGGAAACAATCAGGCCTTATTACAGACCCCACGTCAGAGGTTGGGCGAGTCACGCTGCTTCGGGCGACGCACGCCAAAGCACACGTTCACACAGACAGACAGAGGCTTGGCGGCGGCGGCGTGATGTCAGGTATTGGAGAGTTTACAAAACCCCTTAGCAACCAAAAAAAGCTCCATTTCCTGTTATATGTTCAGGATCACCCCCCTCCTCCTTTAAGGGGGGGTGTTGAGCAATTCACATCTGGTGTTGTGCAACTTTTCACCAAAAAGAGCTTGTAATAGAAAGCATCTGTATGTCTGCACATTAGGGAACGAATTCAAGTGCAGCAAACAGGTATAAAAAAAAGGTTTAAAGAAAAGCGAGCCAAAAGCTTCAGCCTTCATTAATGTAATCAAACTCAACCGTGAATAAGCCATTAGTTGTTTGGGGCAAGCTCCTACCTGTCTGTCAGAGATCTGCTGCTTCTGGGGTTATGCAGGGAAATGAATCTCTCTGAGAAACGGCTCAAAAGAAGCCGTCATTCTCCTGACTTCCTCTTTGTCAGTCCAGATGTTTTTAATAAGGATTCCTTCCAGGAAGGAATCGTCTCCTCTGTCCGTGTTTCCTGCTCCTTTGGTTAGCTTCATTGTTAGAAAAAGAAATCCGTGTTTTTCCGTCATGTAATAAAAGTGGGGGGAAAGCCGTCTGTTTATTATCTGGTCCTGACTATGAGTAACTGAACTAAAACGTGGGTTGACTCACCTTTTGTGTTTGCATTAAATGCGTGCCTGTAGTTCTTATTGTGGGCTGTGAATTTGGTCCTGAACACCATTTCTCTCTTTTATGAATTTGGCCCCTGGAGGCCAGTTTGTGACATGCGAGATGTACTGCGAGAAACTTGAGCTACTCCATGCTCTTTACTAACCCTTTTACACGCTATTGGCTTCTAGCTCAGATGCTGCTACAAAGCGCGTGAATCGTCCTTGCTCACTGATGCTGCAGCTGCCAATGACAGCTCTGCAGTAAACAAGACTTCAGCATCACAAAACCAAACCAGAAGAGACCTCATCTTTGCAAACATGTGGTGTTGATCGCTCAGTACAATGCCCCCGTAGAGCCGGTTCGCTATTTAACAGAGGCGGCCGGAGGCCCGGGCCTGACAAATTACTGACGACAGCAGAGAGGCACAAACAATAAAACTCTAGGTCTGTGTCCTGCCTTTTGTTTATTTTCCCATGGAACTCAGAGACACAAAAAAACCCAAAGTGCAGCAAATGCAACAAAAAATACAGTGAACTGTACACATTTGAGGGTCAGAGTAGAAAGTATAGATGTGCGTGTTGTTTCATGAGGAAAAAAGGAGGTAACAGTGAATGTTGAAGACATGATGCGATGATTTATGTAAATATGATGAAAAATGATACCTCGTCAGTGTAGAAGCGGAAGCTGAAGTCAGGATGTTCTGAGAAGTTTTCCCACAAATTCCCATTTTACAAATGCAAAAAAAAAACTTAATCTGTTCATATGCAAATGATAAAAATGCCACTTTGGGTACAAACAGTGGATTCCATATGTGATTGGGTAACGCTGGCTGTTTTTTATAATACTGTTTTGATCTCAGCTCCTCTCATTTTGTATTCATTAGTTACAGCACAAAGAAAAAGTGCTGACTCTGATGTTTATAAACTCTTTTCTGTTCAGAATTTGTTATTTCAAGTGTTTCCCTTTACCATATTTGCTTATCTGGTACCTTGATGGTCTTTAGAGCTAATGCCAAGAAACACTGAACAAGGATGGTCTGCTGTTTCACACTGAACCCATATAAGAGTAGTCGTTACTGATCTGTCTACTTTCATTTTGGCTTCCCTCCTTCTCTTCCGGACTGTCTCCTGAGTCCAGGATAACAGCAGCTGGATGTTCAAGTCCTGGATTTGGAACAGATCTGCTGTCACACTTGTTGACTTGTGATGTGTCATCAAACTTGTAGCTACCACACACACAAAGTTTATCCAGAGTTTGTCAAATCCTCAGATGTGGGCAGCTGTGCTTCTGCAGTGTTAGAACAAGCTGGGACTCTCCTCCTAAAAGACTGCTCCCTTTGAGTTATTTCAATACTCCCATTAGATGGAGAGAACACCGTAAAAGTGTTTCGATGCAGACACAGGGCGACCTGCAGAAATTGCACTTCATCGTATCCAGAAAGTGTGAATCTCTTCTTCACTGTATGGGACGTTCTCTGGGATCCAGCACAGGTGGACGGTACGTGCCAAAGAGATGATCCCAATGAGTGAAGTAGGGAGCATAGTTAAAGCGTTTGACTTTATGATGGGTTTGGTGGTGGGGGGCTCCTCCCAGAAAGGGAAACAGTCTATGTGAAGCCCAGGGCAAGTCGTAGCCGCAGTGGTCCTCCACTGCCAGCCAGCTGTTGAGCAGGTGGAAGATGACTTCGCTGAGGGGATGGCAGCCCAGCAGCCAGGCGCAGCTCAGCGACAGCAGCAGCAGCGACAGCAGCTCTGCCGAGCTGGCGTCCTGCGCCGAGAGCGCAAAGGGGTTACGATGCCGATGGTGCGCCTCGTGGATGCTGCGGTACAACCAGGGAATCCTGAGGAGAAACGCACAGATGTGACAGCTGAAACGGTGACAGCTCCACAACAGATTTATTTCTACTGCAGGTCAATGAAAACAAAACTGTAATGTTGGTTAATGGTGTAAACCAGGGGTGTCAAACTCAATCGCACAAGGGGCCAAAATCCAAAACACACTTTAGGTCACGGGACGAACAGGATGAACATTTATTGAACGCACTAAAATTACATTTTTTTAATTTAATAATGCACTTTTTAGTTCAGGCCAAACCTTGGGATGTGGCCGATACTGGTACCCTAACCCTAGACTGGTCTATGTCTGGTACCACGTCCGGAACCAGTGCTGATCTGTGTTCGGTACTGACTGTCCGTTACAGGGTTAAGGTTAGGATCCCGGTGCAGTCCGAGTCCCAGTACCGGACCTGTACTAGTTTGCAGCTCGGAAGTTGAGGAACCTTGATTTAATTGGACGTCAAAAAAACGACGAGTTGGGGAGACCCACAATGTTGCAGAGGGTTCCCTAACCATGCATCAAAAGAGTTGAGAGAGAGAATGTGTTGTAACGGGCCGTTAAAAACAAAAACATAAAATGATCTGGTGGGCTGAACATTATCACCCAGCGGGCCGGATCCATGCTTGACTTTGACACGAGGTGGATACCTGTACAACACTTCACTACCTTCTTCAGAAGGCCCAAAGCCCTTTACAGTCACAGTCCCATTCACCCATCCACACAATGATGGCGGCACCGCTGGCAAACACGGCTGTCTACCTATACACTTTAACACATGGGTGGGTAATGAAGGAACCAAACCTGCGATCTTCCAGTTCGACCGCTCTACCCCTGCACCATAGCCGTCCCATGTAATGTTGAAAATAAAACCATTACACTCACTTGTGTCGAGTTAAAAACTTTGTTTGAAATTTGAACAAAATGTTTGACATAATTTACATAATTTACCTTAACAATTCTATTCATATCTGAGTCATAGTTGATTTTTTTATTTTTTTTTTAATCAGGAACAATCCGATTCACTGACCTAAAATCGATCCAGGACGTCTTTATCCAAAACTTCAACCAGTGTGACTCAGAGATAAATACTGGTACTGACCAGTGCAGGTGAAGTTTTTCTGATTGTTTGTATTTCTTAAGAGCAAATTAAATTTTGAATAAACAAACAAGAAAACAACAATTAATGTCAAATCCATTCACATTTAGTTTCATAAAGTTCAGTCCCCCTTTGTTTTTCCACATCAAAATAGCACAAATGGAACATTATTACAACATTCTACCACATTATATGGTTACATGTCTGTAAAATTCAAAGTGTTTCCACACATTGGACTGTAATGATGACTTGATCATTTATTGCTGCCATCACGTGTATGTTGTCTGTTGTAACAACACTGTCGTTTTTAGGTTCTTGTAAATTAACCTGAATCCAAATGGTATTTTCCAATATTGATTATCAATTTATTCCATTCTTAAACTTTTTATAAGGAATAGGTCAATTCAATTCACAACTTGCCTCAGACAGATAGATCTGGTTGAACTGTAGGAATACAAATTAATGAATTGATTAATTAATCAATCGCTCTATAGTAAATACATTGGTATTTACATAAAACTAAACCTAACTGTTGAAGATTTTACTTTTAAAAAGAAGGGCAGCAACAAAGTGAATAATCAATAAATCAAACCTTTAAGTGTTTTTTAGAGGAGATAAAAGTAATAAAGTGAAAAAAAGCTTTTGAAAGAATTATATAAAAAAAAATATCTTAGGTTAAAAAAAACATTAAAAACACAATTACTATGAAAGAAGAAACAAGTTTAACAAAATTTTAAAATGGGAGGGAACGGATTTAAACATTTATTTAAAAAATCGATTTGCCGATATTTTACGATATTTTGTTTAGGCGATTTTAAATGCGGACAAGACGATATTTAATTTATTAGTTCCAAGTGTCCTTTAACGCTTTACTTTTGTTTTCCACCTAAACCTCTGAAGAACCCTATTATGAATTTGCTGGGGTAAAAGCAACTTATATATGAGATACAGTTGCAGCCATTAACTTTGTGATTGTTAAATAAGAGGAATTTTATGATGTATGTTATTAATTAGTTAACTGATTCTCGAAGACATAAAAAAGTAAAAAATTGTCCTATACAGTTTTGGGATATATTGCGATGTGTATCGTATCATGAGATATGTATTGGGATAAGTATTGTATCTTGCCAATTCACACCCCAAAATATTTATGATTTTTAAACCATTTATTTTTCATTTGCTAAAAAATTATAATATCCATGACTCTGTTGTTATAAATAGTTTCTGTTTCCCCTCATGGTGGAACTTCAAGTCAATAAACAACATAAAGCAAACTAAATTTCAACGCCAGTAGTGACTGAATGAAGCTGTTCTGTTCCCAGCCCGGGGGGTTGTCTCACCTGTGGATGTAGTAGTGCCATAAAAAGAAGAATGTGTCAAAGAGCAGCACGCATGCCAACACTTCCACGAAGAGCTGCCAGCAGGACGGAGCCAGCTCCGGTAACCTGGGGCTCCGCAGCCGCTGGAAGAGCGCAGAAGCCGGCAGGACGACAGTCACATATCTGAACAAAATCCTGCAAAAACAATCCAGCCACTGCCGCGGGGTCGGTGGGGGCTCCGAGCCCGCAGCTATCCTCCACGAGCGCACGCGCTGGCACACGCTCCCCAGCGCGTCCAGGGCGAGGAAAGGTGCGCAGAGCAGCACGTGCATCAGGAGGGCGCAGGATGCGGGCAGGTAAGGGGAGAGCAGGATCTCCTCCTGACCCGCTCTCACGTACTCCCACAGCCCCTGGAGGAGCGGCGCGGGAGCCGCAGAAGTCGCGTCCATCACAGGCGGTCACCTTTTGCGCGCGATGCGCTCACCTACATCCTCCGCGCACATGCGGTTCTGGTGCGCGCAGGCTGAGCGGCGAGCCGTTCTCACCGCTCAGCCTGCGCGCAGCTGGAGGGCCTGCGGTGGGAGGGGCTCTGGACTCCATCCACCTCTGTGGATTTTAGGTGACTGCAGTCATCATCAGAAGGCTGTGCGCCATTCCACGGACCAGCCGGAATAATGGATTTAATGAAAATGTAAAAAAAAAAAAATTACCAAAGAAGGTCACAGATTTTCAGCAGAAAATATTACAAAGCTCAACATCTGTGGACAATTTCAAACTGGAAGTTTTCGTTTAAAGGGGGCAGCTGGTAGAAATAATAATAATAATAATAATAATAATAATAAAACATTTTTCTTGAGAAACTTTACGTCTGAACACATCAAATATAACCCGGTTGACTAACTTTGGTTGTTTTTAAAGAGCCACATCGATGAAAGTCGTGCATTTGGTGAATCAATATATCAAATAAGCTCAAAATTGCATTTTTATTTCATTCTCTTTTCAAATTGTTGTGACTCAGGAGAAACATTTCTATAGAAGGATTTCTATTTAACTAAAACAAAGTTAAATATTTGATCAAAATGAAACATAACCTAGTCTGTAAAAGTATTCTGTAAATGATTACAGTCTTGGAAAGTCCAGTTTCACCACAGCCAAGCCCAAATGACCCAGAGGAAAAATACACACCTAAATGGATGGTGTGACTCTTTTAGTGTCTTAATACAACACGTGTTGCTAATATAAACAGTGAAATGAATTAAAACTAAATTAAACAGCTCAAAAGTTCTTTCAAAACCACGCTGTGACCCAAAAGAAATCCAGAACCAAATTAAGTGAGCTTTATCATTTTGGAAAAGAGATTTCTGCAGCTTTAGGACTCCAATGGTGAGAGCCAACATCAACAAGTAAAGAAAGCACGAAACGGTGGAGAATCGAAGAGGCCAGCCAACCAAAATGACTCCAACAGCTAAATAAAGATGTTAAAATGTTCCCACAATGTTCAAATAACTGAAAGTTATGTAAGACTCCACCATCATAAAGAAACTTCTGTTAAAAAAAGTTTTTATGATGCCGGTAACCTGTTGGTCACTTTGGCGCCTTTTTCTATGTGATCAATTTTAATGTAAATATTTAAAAGATAAGAGCCACTGCTGACTAAAACAAACATAAAGACTCATTTTGGTCACATCAGAAGACATGGTTTTGCTCCCCATGGCTTGTATTAAAACTCTCTATGGATCTGAGTGGTCAGTAATAATATGCCTGTAGAGCCCTGGATCTATATCCTATTATTGAGTCAATGAAATGTCAGTTGACATTCAAAAACTTTGTCTTGGTTCTCAAAGAGTCGTTTGACAACTGTAGAATTGGTGGCTATACAGAAGCTTAACTATTCATTGATTCATTTGCACGTTGGCGCCTCACAGTGAGAAGGTCCTGGTTTGAATCACAGCTGGTACCCTTCTTTGTGGAGTTTGGATGTTCTCTTAGTGTGAGCTTTGTCTGGAAACTCCAGTTTCCTTCCACCCTCCAAAAACATGCTTTGTAGGTAATTGATGATTCTAAATTGTCCATCTGTGAATGTAAAGCCTTGTTTCCACATACGGTACTGAGCGATTTGTGTTCACGGCACGTGGGGTGCAGACCACTAATGGATCCCTCAAGCTCACCCTGTATTGCACCATCGCAGAGGATGGTGTAATACAAGGTGAGACCTAAAGTAGACTACTTTCCCTTTCAGAAATGGAAATATTTCCAAAATATTATTTTCTTTAAACCAGAAAATTCTGAGTAAAGATAGGTTTGTCTATGACTAAGACAGCCCTAAACTAGCAAGATCTCCACAATCTAGAAACACTGGCAGCAGAGATTCTACTCCTCCTATCCAAGCAGTTATGGCTATTACCTCTCACCAAAGACTCACTGTTTCAGGCACAGGGAGAAATGTTTTATCTTTTCCCAAATAAGCTAACTTAGCGGCTGGATAGCTCAGCTGCCACATGGGAAATCGTGGTTCCATCTCCAGGGTGTGCAATGAGCCTCATCAATTGCGGGTCATTGGGCAAGACCCTCTGCTCTACTGCCTAACTATGTAGCCACAAGATGGCCAAAGTCAGGGTCTCCCTGTGTCGGTTCCCAGCCCGGATGTAACACAAGATTGTGTCAGGAACGGTGTAATATTTATGCCAAACCACCTGTGTGAAGCAGTTAAAAGCCACTTTGCAGAGGCAATCCCTGAAAGGTGAACGAACAAACCCAAAGAAGCTGACTTCATTGGCCTGGCCCCTGGTTTAACTAATGCCTTTGTCACAACTGCCCTTACAGGTGAATATGGACTGTCTGTAGGAGAAAAATGGTCAAACCTGTACAGGAGCCCAGACAAAATTCTAAGATCGTAGACCACTCGGTAAGCTTGTTGAGAGAAAATGTTCATGTACATTTTTTCTACAGGTATGATGCAGGCAACAGGTCATGGCAGATGCTTAAACAACACAAAATGATAAGATGCAGGTACGTCTACGGACTTCTTATTTTTTTAACCGCGAAGTCCATGTGAGCAATCTTGCTGTTAGAATTTAGGAACTTAGATGATCACGACTCTGTGTGGGGATCCCAAAGAGACTTACCTATCACCTACTCACTTACATATCCTGTGCGTGCAGCATGTATGCGATCAGTAAGGAGCCAGTACTCACACCTTAATAATAGCTAGAGTGGGGCTTCTGGAACTGCATGTTAGCATCATAAGTATGTAATAATCTATTCTATCTTAATATTGTCCTTACAGATACTTCATGATACATTTACCACATACCTTAAGGTGGTCAAACAAGGCTAAAGGAAACTACAAGACACACTTGACCTTCCTTTATGAGCTTCCATAAATCCGGACAACCCAAAAACTTGCTGCACCCAGAAGGGTGTGTGTGATTAAGGCTTTAAATAGTGCTGGAGTCCTGGGGTCATTGACACTACTATATATGCTGTATATGGTTGAGCATCCTCAAACAGTACTTTATATTGTTAAAGATGGAATGGATCCTATAGGGTCCAAAATCAGTTGTAGTTATTTACATGTGTGATTCACTTCTTAATTTTTGCAAGATTTTATTAATTTGACCTCCCAGATTAAACTTTTATACATTCTGTTGTCCTTGTGGGCTCTAGAGAAGAGGTTCTTGCCTGAGGCACCAATAAACGGTGTATACAGCGCTTTTCTATCTTCTTAGAAGTCCCAAAGTGCTTTACAATTACAGTCCAATTCACCAATGCACACACACTCATTCACACACTGCTGAACACTGTGCCAACACCAGAGGCAAAGTAGAGTTCAGTGTCTTGCCCAAGGACACTTCAACACATGGGTAGGCAAGGCGGGAACCAAACCTGCAATCTATGATCCAAGCTTATCCCCCCAGGATAAAGAGGTCATCTGCTCAGAGTCTAACCGCCTAAAGACTATTTCATACATATTGTTGTATCATAATTTAACCTTCATTCACATTCTTAAGATCTCTTATAGTAGTGTGGTTTAGTCATCCAAAGCCTCCACAAATACTCAATAGCAAATGTTGTAAAGATCTGTCCAAACAGTGTTTAGGTTCGGGGGGTCTTTTTTTGTCCACAGGCTCATAAGGGTTAGCATTTTATACCATTAAGAAATACCTCTCTTTAAAAAAACATTCATTTTGAGTTTATTTGGGCAATTTATGTCTCAAAAAACATGTAAGTGTGGTGAATACTTTCTTCAAGCCAGTGTTAATGATACCAGTCTAACACCAAGAGCAGAGGGCCAAACTCCTGCCCACAGTTTTATCGACACAGCCAAAGCATTGGTGGGTTTTAGGTGTTTTATTACATTTGAAACACACTTGTAGAGTCGTACAAAGAAGAAACCTTCAAACTTTCAGTGTGATCGCAAATAAGAGCCTCTCAAGTCACAGAAGTCTCACAGAACATACCAGTAACTCTTCATCTAAAGACCCTTTACCTCCACAGTACATTCATGCTTAAAATCAGTGCAAAAACTTTTCACCCATCAAGTCAGTCATTTGATCCAGATTTGGAAAAAGAGCAGATGTCAGAACTGGGACACAAACAAAGGGTCTTTGAAAAGTGGATCGCTTTCGCATGAACCAGACATTGAGTGAAAACTGCTGTTGAAACAACAGGTCAGAAGTTGTCAGGATGAACTTAGATCCTTCAGCTGAGCCATGGTGCCAAAACTGCCGCCTGAATCACTGTCGGTCAATCTATTGAATAATCACCAAAATAACCTGAAAAAAGGGAAACGCATTTATGAGAGGAAAAAGTTCATCTGAAAATTGAAATTGAGTCGTACCAAAGAATTCCTTCAACAAAAGAAGACAATGGCTTGAAATGTCAGTTTAAACTTGGAGGGATTTGTTTTTCTTTTTCTCAGGAAATGTGAAAAACGTTTGTGTAGTATCTGAACTTGGTACCCGCGCACAAACACAATCCAGATGAACGTCCTTACAATCAAGTTAAACGGCAACGTTTGAATGACGGATGCTTTGATTCGGTCACAACGATCCTGGGTTTCATCATAGCTGCTGACATATTCTCCTTCATGTCTTTGAAATGTTTTCTCAATCACTTAACAGTTAGACAAACTCACAACAGACATTGGGAAATCCTTTTTTTAGGTGAAAGTAGGAGCAACCTGAGCTGCTCAGATCTTCACTCAGTCTCTTTTAGAAAATTTCTGCCTGAAGACGAGACGAGCAGAGGCACTAAAAAAATGTATATTGGTGGGAGAGTTTTCATCAACACACTGAACAAACACAACTTTACATCTAAGTGACAACTGAAAAGTAACACCAAACAAAGCTACTCAGCTTTGGTAAATCTTTTGAGCATGTCCTGCTTTTGAATGCCAACCCAGTGGAATGCACTTCATTTTAGGTAATTATGGTCACAGAGTCAATTGAAAGCCTGAAAACTATTTTTATAGAAAGAGGATAATGCAGCTGGAATAATAGGTTTTGTTGGACCCAAAATGGTTGATCAAGTTTACCAGTAACTGCAAAGATTTACATGTTTTTACATTCTCGTGCAACAAAAAGGTTAACCCGGAGCAAAGAAACAATGCCTTAAAATGTGTCATCTTTGGTTCTATGGTTGAATCAACTGGATATCCTTCAAAATACTACGTCTGAACTCTGTGAACATTTATTGCACAAATACAAATGTTGCATTTTTCTTCTTAAGTACAGTTTGAAACAATCCCATCAGAGTGGAAGTAAAAACCAAGGTTCAGTGCTGTGAAAGTTGTGCGTCCTTTAGAGACAAGCGGGTTCTGGACTGCTGGTGTCCAAACCAGCCAGCTTGAATGTCAGACTTCTACAAAAAAAAAAAAAAAAAAAGTTCTGTGGCCCCCTCATTAATCCAGATCCAGAATCTGCTCAGTGAGGATGTCCAAGGCACCCGAGGCCTTGATCGAGCTCCCTGCAGAACCAGAGTCCACAAACATCTGAGGTATGTCATTCCCAAAGTAGATCTTGCTGTTGGCTGCGATGGCCTTGTACTTCATCAGCTGCAGGTACTCTGGAGTCAACTTCAGCTGTGGAAAGACCAGCATGGGTTAGAACATGGACCCGTCTGGACCTCCCTGCACCTCTCTGTGTCTCTTTACCTTATTGGCCTCGGCGGCTCTCTCTGCTGTGTAGAACTCTGCATCCGCCTTGGCCCTCTGACGCGCCAGGAAGGCTTTGTCTACGAAACGGATTCACGAGTTAAGGCCACAAAGACTGAGAGGGCATGAGAAAGCAAATGTTGTCATTTGGGATATTTTTACGGTGGCTATAAAGGGTAAATAACATCAACAAATGACTCAAAACATATTAAAGACCACAACAAGAAACGAAAAAAAAAAAAAAAAACATAATGTTTTAGAAATCAGAACAAAATTCCAGAAACTAACTAAAACCTACGTCCAAAAAAAGGGAAATGTTTCAGAGAAAAACAATTTCCAGAAATCAAAATGAAATGTTGACAAAATGGAAAGAAAATAAGAAACCAGAGAAAACAGGCACAATGAGACGTCACTGATTAGATGATCAGGTTTGTTCAGCTTTTCAACCAGAAGTTAGCTGGCATGACAATGTTTTCCAACAGAAGATTTTCATTAAGCTTTTAGCCACGCCCACAGCAAAAGTTCATTGATTGCTAAACAAACTCTTTACAACAGTTCAGATAAGACATCCTTCTTTCTTTCTCCTTCAAAATTCAAATGTCTTCCATTTAGTGATGCCCCACAGTACCTATCTTTTACTGGTCTCTGGAAATTTGCTTATGTCATATTTTTATATTAACAGTTTTGCTTTTTTAACTGTCATTTTCATCTTTAATATGTTTTTGTGTTAAGTGACTTGTCGATCCAATTTGAACTTGACATTTTCCAGGTCAGATGCATAGAAAGTGAGCAAAGTGTTTGTGTCAAAGCAATCCTGAGACTCCTTGCATATTGTCTGCAGACATTCCTGGGGCTGTTCTGGTGATCACTCAGGAAATACAGCAGAAATGCTGATGGCAGCAGTACAGTATGGATACACCAGAACTGTTCAATTATACACTAGAACAGCCTTCAGGATTTAGGAAAAAATCCAGATAATTAATAGAGCACTGACTCTTTCCGTTTGTGATTACATTACGCAAATCTCTCAATGACAAGTTAGAAAAGTTTGAAAAACAAGGTCTGCATGTAACCGTTACTGCACGCAAGAAAAAAACAGTTATTAGCCGTGGCGATTCTCTTCTAAACTAATCTTTTAGACAATGAAGTTATACATTTTTTTATGCCAAAAGACCAAAACAGCCAAATTTACTAAGGTGTCCCCATAAAAGCGTGCATGGAAATTGCATATTTTAATTACAGTTTGTGGGTAATTTCCTCAAATTGATTTTACAATTAATAACAGGCACAAAACAGCTTCAATTTTGCTTCATGTTTAAGAAATTAAATTACGTGTAGAAAAATGTATTCATAAATGGCAAATGTATAAAATAATCTTGCATTTTTTCTGGTTAATTAATATTGAGAAATGTGTTTTTCTGCCCACTGTTAAATATATATACATTAATTACACAAAATTGTAGTTTACAGAAGCATCAAATACATGAGTCAATGCAGAGAGGCTGCTGACTGGATTCAGAACCATTTAGTTACATTCTGTGTTTTGTCTGTGCTCCAGTGGACGCCATGTTGAAAGTCTGCTTTTAGTGAACGCTGCATGTGGAAAATGTAAAGCAGCCTAAAAACTATTACTTCAAATGAAAAATTCAGAAACATTCAGAGAGCTCCAACAGGAGGAGACACAAAGCATGCCAGAGACTTTCCAGCAGTGCAATCAGTGCCACGATAGCGTCAATCTGCACCAAATTAACATTTTTCTAAGACCCACTTTTTGACTTTCCATGTGTGAATACAGAGCTATAGGAGAACAGTTCATATTTCTGTCCATTTTTTTTGTATAAACACATTTTAAAGTGTACATGAAGCTCCATAACAGATGGAGATGAAACCTTTTAATTGCTTTTATTTGTCTGTGCAGTATTTTACAGTATATGTGTTTATTCATAGGTGTTTAGTACTGGAGTCACATTTGCAATTGTGTAGCAAAAATCTGCATGTACTAAGAACACAAAAATGTCAGGTCACCCAAGATGAATGTTTTCTGAGCTTAAAAGTCCTTTTCATAGTATCTAAAAAAGCAGATCTGTAAGAATTTCACATTCACTTTCCTTTTATTACTTTTCAAAAATGTATATTGTTTAAAATAGCGTTTTTTTAACCATCTTCTCAAACAGGCTTTCCCATTGAGTTTTTAAGCAACAGAAACATCCCACAGTAGTATGATCCTACCTCCGTGTTCAGCTGGGAATACTGTCAAGCTAAGGCTCAAAGCAATGCATAAGAATATGGGAATAAACTAACATCATTATTCAAATATATTAAACTGAAAACACTAAGGTGGAAGCATGAATAATAAAAGTGGATTGTGAAGTTCAAGAGTCCAGCTTTTCTTCTTGGATTTCTCTGTTTCCAGAATGTAACTTTTCTCCTCATCAAATGAAACATCTTTATCGTTAAGCAATCAGACGTTCTTTGAGAACAGTCTGTACTTCAGAAAAAGGCTGCACGTTTCCTCAGGGCCTAAGAGCTTTGACAGCAGCTGGTAATCATTTGGTGGATTCTTTTGACTTCTGTTGATCCCTTTTATAATGATGAAATTATTAGGAGATTAGATCAGGAGATTGTTAAATGACGTTTCCAGAGTTACTTAGAATATAGATTCTGCTGGGATTCGTGCACGCTTCTGTTTAGGGAGAGCAGACTATTATTCTAATGTATGGCTTTACTGCCTTATAATTGTTTTATAGCTGAATAATTTGAGATCCTTTGGGGTTGATCACTTTTAGTCAAAATGGTGATCACAAGAAAAATTACGTGATTTTTTTGTTACTTATATTAAACTAATTTTTTTTAATTTGAGGAGGTGCAGCACTGCCCTCATGTTTGAAGGAGATCGTTCAGATGTGCTATTAAAGAGATTTTTTTTATGGTCACTCAATACAAACTGGACGAGCTCTGTGATCAGTACTAGGCCAGCCACTTTGCATGTTCTGACAGAGTTCAGATGAGTTGGCCATCACTTAAAGCAATGATCCCCAGACAAGTACCAGTCTGGAGTATAGTTGGTACTGATTCGCTGGGGAAAAAAAAAACCCAAAATATTCTGAAGGAAGTTTTATTTTGGAATACTACTGGATTTTCCACCGCATCTGACTCATTCCTGAATGTCAAGTGGCTCGGTCATGTGTTGAAAATACATCCTTACTCTCTTAAAGCGGCTGCACCAAATGCTAAATTGCAACCACCAACCTAGCAAAGTCAACAAAGTAGACATATTTGGAAAGGCTATTTTTACAGAAAAAAACCAGACTGGAAACAGAGGAAGCGCCTTCGACTTCAAAATAAAAGAAAGTAGCATCTAACAGACAAAAACAGGAGTCTTTATGCCAAATTTGGATTTATTGCGATGGTTGATCCCACACACCAAACCCAGTTGTCCGATGTTACGACAGTGTGGTTTCACATTTATGATTAAATCTAGAAAATAATAGTTTTAGTTACTTTTTTTGTATTCAGAAGATTCTGCACCTATGAAATTTTATTTAACTCTTCCTACATGAAGTTTACTGTACAAATAAAGTTTAAAGAAGCAGCAGATATTTTAAAGCAGATGAACATAAACTTTACCATCAAAAGTTAGACTCCCACTTAAACCTCGTACAGGCTGGTCAGTGAAAATATTGTCTGACGTTAAATTAGTCTTTGGGTTGAAAAAGGTTAGAAACCACTGGTTTTCTGTACTGCTTAGATATTTGAAACTCAAACTGGACAGCTCTGTGCAAAAAAAAGACAATAACAGGAAAAAAACAGTGTTCTAGATGAATGCAATCCATATATTTAGTTCTGATTAGATGTAATGAAACCTGTTATACTGATACTGCCCTGCAGCTTCTGAATGACTAAGGGGTTTTATTGCTGTTTGGAGTGGCACACCCCACAGAAGACAAATACAGCAGTCTTACAGCAACTTCTCATCTCTGTTGCAGTAACATTTGACCATTTTTGTTAATAATAATATAACTGATGGCTTTGACACACACAAAAAACTCTGGCAGGCCAAAAGTCCTATATCTTTGTTGGGGCTTGAAACCCGTCATTACATCTAAAGCATGTGCTGCCCAATCTGTGTGCTTACGGAGGATTAAGCATGCACAATCGTCTGCTGTTCATTTTTTTTAACTTTCAAACATCTTGATTTCTTTGCAAGTCATTAGATTCACATTTACTAAAGATATGAAGGGGTTTTCAATCTCCATTAAACACAATAATTTTTAAGAAATGTTCTGAAATTGATTTACATCAAAAAGAGACTTGTTAAAACAACCATAGTTAATCATTTGAAATATTTCTTTATAGTAAGCAACCGAAAGCAGAGAGTTTGTTCTTGTTTGTTTTATTCGTTAATGTACACTAACAGACATAATGGCTCTTACGAAATCAAAAAAGTAGGTGTGGATGTGCTCCAGAGACAGTTTTTTTTTTTTTTTTTTTTACTGGGACCACACAAGATGTGCTCAACCCATGTTACATCACAACCCCCTTTGTTTTGGCTGAAGGCAGGCTTTAAAGTGTCAGTGCTGAACCAGAAATATTCAAAGCTAACGAGATGTTACAAATGTCAGATCAAACGCAAACAACAGACTCAAACACCAAACCAAATCTGTTAGGAAATCATCTGAAAACCTTCAGAGAACTTGACCTCAGTTCAAAGCAGAAAGCTTCCAGAAAATGAAGTTAACTACTTCAATATACAGTGAGGAAAAAAGGTATTTGTTAGTCAATGATTCAGCAAGTTGTCCAACTTAAAAAGATTAGAGCAGTCTGTAATGCTTATCATAGATAAACTTGTAAAGTAAAAAGAGAATCCTGGAAATCCCTTTGTCTGGTTTCTGAAGAATGTATTTGCATAATGATGTAGAAAACACTCATTTAGCTCCTAAAAAACAAGCAAGAAGTCTGTCTTTGCCAAGACTGTTCACCTGAACAAGACAGGAATGAACCAATAAAAAGAGATGAGAAAAGATCAACTGTTGGAGCAATTATGGAGAAAAAAAAATCTGGATGAATGACATGCTCCCTCCACCTGCTGCTCAATCCAAGTTCTTACTTGGTAGAGTAAAAATTGATCTTGAAAAAGGTGAGGAAACAGCTCATAGCCACACGAAGGAACTGGTTAATGACCTGAATAGATCTGGGATCACAGTCTCAAAGATTACTTTAGTAACACACTTCGTCATCACAGATTCAGCTTCTGCAGAGCTCCAAAGGTTGTCTTGCCTAAGCCAGGAAATGTCCAGACCCGTCAGTCACAAACCACCTGATGATCCAGAGGAGGACTGGGAGCACGTCATGTGGTCAGATGAAACCAAAATGGAATTCTTTGGTATGAAAGTCAGTTTTTTTATTGGTAGGGAAAGAATGCTGAGCTGCATCAAAACATCATGCTATGGTGGTGCTTTTCTGCAAAGATGACTGATCCTTGTTAAGGAAAGGATGAATGGAACCATGCGTGGATATATCTCCTTCCATCAGTGAAAGCACTGAGTAAGAAACAGGATTGGATCTTCCAGCAAGACAATGATCTCAAACACATTGCCATGACAACAAAGGAGTATGAAGAGAGATAAGTATCACCCCGATTTATGCGTGCGTAATTCCTGATTTGTGCATAATTTTGGATTTGTGTGTGTGTAATTCTTGATTTGAAACTCATATAATGCATTTTGTGCATAAGTACAAAAATTACAAAAATAAAAAAAAATACAATTTACACATGCACAGATTAAAATGAAAACAGATTAAAACTAATTACACGAGCAAATCTTTAAAAATTACGCACAAATCACTTGTTACACACACACAAAACCTCAGTTACGCACAAATCTGGGGTGAGACTGTTTTCACTTCTCACAGAATCATTCATAAGTGGTGCGTTTAAATACTATTAGAAAGATGGGTCATCAAAGTTTTCTTTTATGAGTTACAAATCAAGAATTACACACGTGTAATCCCAAATTATGCACAAATCAAGCATTATGCTCACACAAATCGGGAGATACTTATTTTTCTCCATAAAGGAGTAACTACATAAAAAGGATGCAAGATCCTGAAGTAGTCTAGCCAATCTCTGGACATCAAACTTATAGATAATCTGTGGAGGGAGTTGAAAATTTGTGATGGCCCTTGAAAACTACAAACCATTACAGCTCTTGAGAAGACCTGCAAGGAGGAATGGACCAAAATAGAAGCAACAGTGCAAACCTAGTGAAGACTGACAGGAAACCTTTGACATCTGTCATTGCCAACCAGGGCTACATTGCAAAGTATTGAAGTAAACTTTTTGTTATTGACAAAAATATTTATATTATACAAGTACACTTTTTAATTTCCTGAATTCTTTTTTTTATTCTCTGTCATGGTGGAAGTTTTTTATGTTGAATATTACAGACCAAACTCCTCTTTGAAAATGGAACAACTTGCAGCATCGATGACTGCCAAATACTTTTTCGCCTCATTCTGGTCTCTCTTCTTGTTAAGACCTGTTTGAAGATGCCCTTTAATATGTTCAAAAAGTACTATTAGTGCACCTACTTGAATCTGAGTCAAAGCACAAGGTTTTGGTAAAGTAAAATCTTGCGTAACTGTAACTTCTTCTTTTTAAGTTTGACCCATTATGCACTTAAAAATGTATCCTTTACCATGTTTGAAATAGTCATTTCAAAAAATTGCTTGGCGACTTGAAGATAAAATTCTAGCTTTCACGGATGTCTGTTGTAAAGAAATTATTATTTACTAAGATTTCACAAACCTTCAATCTCAGAGATCTTCTTCTCCGTCTCTTTTTCCATGATTTTTTGTCCAAACTTGATTTCTGCGACTTGTGCCACCTTCTCAGCCTCTATAAAAATAAATAAATAAATAAATAAAAATCATAATTTTCAGAGTTAAATTCTACTGAGTTCTGAAATGTTCTTTTAATTTGAATTGTTTTACCAATAACGGCTTTGATCCTCTCCGTCTCCGCCTCCTTCTCCACAACCTTTTGAGTCTGCTGTGAGATCAGCAGCTTGGTCTTCTCACTCTCCCTGAAGAAACACAAATACATTCAGAGTAGAGCTTCTCCATTCCCCTTTACAGTTTCCTGTCAGACATTCCCTGCAGTGCAGCAGTACTTTCTGTCTCAGCGATGAGCGCTCAATCAATAGATGTCAGACTGGATGTCAGCAAAGATGAATGTTGCTCGACCACTTTTATTTGCTCATATTTTCACAGGAGGCTCCTGTCAAGTCTCTTTATAAGTCTGGCTTTTAAGAGCTTCCTTAAAAAAAAATCCTCAAAAATAGATTAGACTTGAAGCACATTCACTCAGGATGGAATAAACTTTGTAAGTGCTTTGTCTGATGAAACCTACCTGTGGATACTGGTGACAGAAAAGAGATTCTCTCAACCTTCGTACCTCTCAGACCAGATACACAAATTTAACCATTTGTGTATCCATTGTGGGGTTTGCATCAATTAGCTCTATTTACTTACGACGATAAAAAGAAAACCCACAACAGTCCCCAAATGACTAATTAGCCACTAAAAACCAGTCCTTCTTTTTAAAGCTTTTTAATGATTTAAACTTACTGCTACCCGGCGGCGCGTTCACACGCAGCGGCTCCTCTTTCTCCCGTTTTCGTGTTTTTTTGGAGTTTTTTTTGCGCTTATTGTTGTAATTATTGCTGTTTGCACTGAGGGATGAGAGGAAAGGAATTTCATCTGTGCTGTTTATCTTGGATTTT